>NW_028135813.1:0-312531 GCF_964662115.1 Mustela nivalis
GATTGAATCATACTGTATGCCTGAAACTAATGTTTCATATCAACTCTTTCTCAAAAACAATTATGTCCAGAACCCAACAAGGTAAAATTCCCAGTGTCATCCAGTCAAATATACCAGCCATGCAAAAGAGTAGGAAAGTAAGTCATGATGACGAGAAAAATTAATCAATAGAAACAGACCCACAAATACTGCCAGTGATAGAATATACAGGTAAGAACACTTTTTCTTTCCTTTTATTTTTTAATTTTTATTTAAAGTTTTTTAAAAATTATTTTTATAAACATATAATGTATTATTAGTCCCAGGAGTACAGGTCTGTGAATCACCAGGTTTACAACTTCATGCACTCACCATAGCACATACCCTCCCCAATGTCCATAACCCCACCACCCTCTCCCTACCCCCACCCCTGGCCACCCTCAGTTTGTTTTGTGACATTAAGAGTCCCTTATGGTTTGTCTCCTTTCCGAACCCATCTTGTTTCATATTCTTTTCCTACCTCCCAAAGCACCCACATTCCATCTCCACTTCCTCATATCAGGGAGATCATATGAAAGTTGTCTTTCTCTGACTGACTTATTTCGCTAAGCATAATACCCTCTAATTCCATCCACGTCATTGCAAGTGGCAAGATTTCATTTCTTTTGATGGCTGCATAGTATTCCATTGTGTATATATATACCACTTCTCCTTTATCTATTCATCTGTTGATGGACATCTAGGCTCTTTCCATAGTTTGGTTATTGTGGACATTGCTGCTATAAACATTTGGGTGCACATGCCCCTTCGGATCACTATCTTTGTGTCTTTAGGGTAAATACCCAGTAGTGCAATTGCTGGGTGGTAAGGTAGCTCTATTTTCAGCTTTTTGTGGAACCTCCATGCTGTTTTCCAGAGTGGTTGCACCAACGTGCATGCCCACCAACAGCGTAGGAGGGGTCCCCTTTTTTAGCATTCGCTCCAGCATCTGTCATTTCCTGACTTGTAAATTTTAGCCATTCTGACTGGTGTGAGGTGGTATCTCATTGTGGTTTTGATTTGTATTTCCCTGATACTGAGTGATGTGGAGCACTTTTTCATGTGTCTGTTGGCCATCTGGATGTCTTCTCTAGAGAAATGTCTGTTCATGTTTTCTGCCCATTTCTTGATTGGATTATTTATTCTTTGGGTGTTCAGTTTGCTAAGTATTTTTTATAGATTTTGGATACTAGCCCTTTATCTGATATGTCATTTGCAAATATCTTCTCCCATTCTGTCTGTTGTCTTTTGGTTTTGTCAATTGTTTTCCTTTGCTGTGCAAAAGCCTTTGATCTTGATGAAGTCCAAATAGTTCATTTTTGCTCCTGCTTCCCTTGCCTTTAGCAATGTTCCTAGTAAGAAGTTGCTGCTGCTGAGGTTGAAGAGGTTGCTGCCTGTGTTCTTCTCAAGGAATTTGATGGGTTCCTTTCTCACATTGAGGTCTTTCATCCATTTTGAGTCTATTTTCGTGTGTTGTATAAAGAAATGGTCCAATTTCACTTTTATGCATGTTCCTGTCCTATTTTCCCAACACCATTTATTGAAGAGACTGTCTTTTTTCCATTGGACATTCTTTCCCACTTTGTTGAAGATTAGTTGACCATAGAGTTGAGGGTCTATTTCTGGGCTCTCTATTCTGTTCCATTGATCTATGTGTCTGTTTTTGTGCCAGTACCATACTGGGCAAGAACATTTTTTAACAGTAATTTCATAATATTCCATATGTACAAGAGGGTAGATAAGATAGAGCATATAAGTAGAGATAGAAAACATGAAAGACACAAATTAAAATTCTAGAGATAAAACTGTCTAAATATACACTGGATGAGTGAACACATCACCAAAAAAGATGTACAAATGGCCAAATCAACATATGAAAAATAGTTTGTAATTAGCCATTAGGCAAATGTGAATTAAAACTACAATGAGGGTAAAAGGTGACTTCAAACTTTGGACCTTGAGTAACTGGAATATTTATGGTATGCATGACTATTAATATAGGAAAGCTAGTTAGAACTGGACGTAAGGGATTTAATTTTAGATACGATACGTTTGAGGTAATAGAGGAACATCCTGAGTGGAAATATTTATCAGACAGATGAAGATATAGAACTAGAACTTGGAAGACACGTGATGTCCAGATATATAATTAAAAAAAATAGAGCCATGAAAGCTATACCTGAATGCTTTTTCTTGATGGTACAGTGTTCTATGTATGTTTTGTGTATGCTCATGTGTGTAGTCATGTGAAAAGCTTATGTTTCATTGCTTTGAAGTAGCAAGCACTCAAATGTCTAAATTAAATTACATTTGGTTAAATGAGAAACAGCATACTCAACCCTTACCTATTCCTCTTGTTCAGAGTGACACAAAGTTAGAAATCCTGGGAAAAATGCATTTTAATACTAATATTTAGAAAAGATCAATGAATAGCTTTAAGTCTAATCCTGCATGCAAGTCATTTTGCATAGGTATGCCTCATCATCCATGGCTACCGTCAAAAACAATACACAGTCCCTAGCACACCTCCCCTCCAAGTCTGTGTTAGGAACACCATTAACAATTATAGCCAAATAGTAACATGCTGTATCACTTATGGAGGAAATGAGATAATTAAGTCTTAGCATCCTTGGATTTAAGCCTAATATTAGGTTGAACTATGTAAGGAAATGTTCTCTTAGAGAGAGCCATTTGCACAAGAACAAATAAAACTTGGTGGCATGTTGCTGAATTTGGTGAGGGTGTTGGCTAAGAAGTTCTTGCTTGCTTGCAGCTTCCTATCCATTGAAAGCATGACCGCTATGGATATCCCTGGGTATTTTTCAGCTCGACTACTTTATGTAGACAAAGAAATTTCCATTCTGGCATCCCAAGTATCAAGCTGATTAGCATAAGCATTTGTTGATCTTTCAGTAGTAAAAACATAGTAGTACTCAAGTCAATGATATGAAATTGAAAATGTTTAGCTTAGCACATTATCAATAAAATGACTTTTAGAGGCATTGAAATCCATTCAAAACAGATGCCTAGAAGCATTTTGTCTCGAGTGTTTTCTCTTCCAAATATCAAGTAAGGTTTTTAACACAGAGACATATGTTTGAGCAAAAATGTTCTTTCTATAAAAAGCAGGATAACACTAAGCAGTGTTGTTTGTTGTTTTGTTTTTTTTTTTAGCAGTGTTTTAATCAATAAGCTTTCATGAATAGAATACCTATAAAATTCTTTTGTTTTGGGGGGTGTTTAGGCTGTTTTTTTTAATGTGAACTTCTGTTGGCCTCATACACAAGAACACACAAAACAATATGCACAAACGATACATGTTCAGTTGAATGACTTTCCAGAAAGTGAACACTCCTATGTATTTGATAACCAAAGACTGAAAATTACCAGCACCTAGAATCTCTCTTGAGTTCCTCACAGTCCTTGCTTCTCTCCTCAGGGTTAACCACCATTGTAACTTTTAACACTGTTACTTAGTTTTACTTGTGTCTGAATTTTATGTAAATTGAATCCTATTCTTCAGGTCTGGGTTTCTTTCACTCAACATTGTGTTCAGGAGAGGTGTCAATGTTTGTGCATGCATGATGGTACAGTGTTCTCTTATGCATTCTCTTATCTCAATGTATCCATTCTGGTGTTGATAGACATTGAGTTTTCAGTTTGGGACTATGACAAGTATTACTACTATAAATATTCCTTTATGTATTCTGGTAAACATAGGGGTATAGTCCTGTTGGGTATATGGTAGAACTTACTGAAACATTGGGTAGATACTAATTTCACCTAAGAAGTTGCAGTGTACATTTTTATCACCAAGCATTGTAGTTGTTGCATAACTTAGCTAATAGTTGATCCTTAAAAACTTGGGTATGAACTGCTCAAGTCCACTTCTATACTGGATTTTTTTTTTTTAATAGTACTGTAAATGCATTTTCTCCAAGGATTTCTTAACACTTTCTTCAGCATGCTTTGTTGGAAGAATACAATATATGATACATGTAACATACAAAATGTGTTAACTGACTTTGTGTTATCAGTAGGGCTTCCAGTCAACAATAGTTAGGTTTGGGGGGAGTCAAAATTTACACATGGATTTTCAAATACGTAGGTGTCAGTGCGCCTCACCTCTGTGCTATTCAAGAGTCAACTGTATGTGGTATTATTTGCCTTTAATTTGAGCCATACCAGTGGTGGTACTGCACTGAGTTTTAATTTGCATTACTCTGATGATTACTGATGAGCCATTGGTGTGTTTGGCCATTTTCAATGTCTTTTTTCATAAAGTGCTTATTTAAGTCCTTTGCTCATATTTCTGTTGGATTATCCTTGAGTTGTAGGAGTCCTTTATGTATTTTGGATATGACATCTTATTGGAAATATATGGTAGTCATAATTAAAATTTGTAAAAAAAAATTGTAAATATCATCTCCCATTCTGTTGTACCTTTTGATAAATAGAATTTCTTCATTTTAAAGTAGTCTAATTCATCAGATTTTTTTGTCTAGAACTTTTCTTTGTTTTTTTTTATTGTTTTTAGAAATTTTTGCCTATCCTGAGGATTTGAAGACATTCTTTTTTTTTTTTTTTTTTTTTTTTCAAAAAAATCTTGTCTTCTCATTTAGAACTATAATCCTCATGGAATTTTTGTATATTATGTAAAATAGTCAAGATTTATTGTTTTCTATGTGGTTATCCACTTTTGCCTAGATATTCATCACCTTGGGCATTTGATTATTTCTTCCTAGTGGAACAAGGACAGTAACTCCCAAGAAATAACATATATACATATATAGGCGCATGATATAGACATACATATATTGAGGTACAGACTGTGCTCCAAACATTCACTTATGAGTTGGCTTTTTTTTTAATGTTTCTGCATACATTCAGTGTTACTGATAGATTTCCAAGACAGCTTATAAAATGTTCCTTGGTACCTACTGTACCAGTATAGTGAAAAATGTATTCATATTCCATTTATGAACCCTAGGACATCTTCCCTTTCACTCACACAGCAAGATAACATGGTGCTTCGAAAGTGAATAAAGAGATGGACACCAATAGGAGTGATATGAAGGAGTAAGTAAAATAGCTGCCATTGAACAATAATAATTCTCACAACTCATGGATGACAAAATCTTAATCTCTTCAAGATATTCTGAATTGAGAAACAGTAAGTACTTCCAATGCTAAGGCAAGAATTGTATTGGCAGATTCCAGGCTGTCAGTGTAAAAGTGGAAGATTATATCCTACAGATCTCCTGGGAATGGGTCAACATTAATACCCCTCAAAGTGAATGGTACTCCTAGAGTTGCACAGTTCAGTACTGTGGTCCTGTTGGGATAGAGATATATATGAATAATAGATATGTCATACACATTTCCCAGGTATCAAGGAGGAATTGTTGCTAGAATTGGAATGTCAAATTTGCTGATGTATTATCCTTATTAATAGTTATGAGTAAGAAGTTATGCATTCTAAGCCTTTTGTACCAGATGCATTTTAAGCAGCAGTAGGCTATAACAAAATATTTTACACTATACTGGAATTTTCAAGCAACATAAACTTCTTCCTTTTACTATTTCTAGTGCTAAAGTTCGTTGTTGTAAAAGAGTGTCCACTAAGCATGTAGAATCCTGTCCAGGGAAGGGAATTCAAGTTAACTTATTATAACCAGTGCTGATTATTTCTGTGCAGTTAATCTATAAAAGTTTTATAACATAGCTGAGTGTCCAAGTTGAAAGGTGAAAGGCAACACAGTAACACTTTTCCCAAAGTTGTCTGACACAAGCCAAACCTTTTGAAGTTACTGTTATCAGCTTAAAAAATAAAACACTTGACATGTCCAAACAGCCACAGGGAATAACTACGACTAAGGTTTAAAAAAAGATGTAGACTTTCCTAAGCTTGGTATTTTAGTAGATGAGATCACTTGCGTTAGCGTGATCCTTCTCCATGCTGGCCTTTTATCTGCCTTTCTCAAGCCCACTCAGGAAAGGCTCACCCCACTCAGCAACGTGGCTTCGAGTCTCTGCTTCGATCCTTCACCAACTTATTTTAAAACTGCTGCTGTCAGGTGAGTGGCAATGCCTCCTCCGCGGACTAAGAAAAGACAGAGAAACTACATACTTGGATGTGAGCGGGCCGGGCGGGTGCGGGGGAGCTGATTCATAGCTTTGGGAGCTCTCAGAACAAATGCAGGGCTCACTGCCAGCCACCAAAATGGCAGATTGAGTTGGGAGGACGGTAGGGATATAGGTTCACCAACAATGACTCCAAGGTCAATGGTGCTGTAGCAGAAACACTAAAGGTCGGACAATCCACTGGAAGTATGGATATATTCTACTGTAGGTCCCAGGCCCTGTTGTGGGCACAAACAAGATACAAGAACACCCCTAGCTCAAGAAATTCACAGTCTAGTACAGTCACTCTGTGGGTGTGTACATCAGAAGCATCCATAATACCTTTAGATATACAGTTACTCAAGATCACCCAAGATTTTGAATCATAATCACTGGGATCAGGACATGAGAATCTCCATTTTAGCAAGTTGTGCAGGTAATTCCAATGTGCATTCCTGTCTAAATGCCTGGTCTACGGAGGAAGAGCAGCAGCCCTTGGTGTCTACACTGATCCTGACTCCCACCTCTTCCAGGGCCCTGGGCACGCTATTTAGCCATCGAAGCCTCAGTCTTCCTACCTGTACAATGGGCACAAATAAAACGGACCATTTATTACATGCTTCCTAAATGTCAACAACTGTGCTGAATGCTGTGGGTTTTTTGTTGTTGTTTTCTACTTAGTCCATAAAATAATCTTGTCAGGTAGGTGCTATTAACACATGTAAACTCATATAAAGCCTTTGCATTCTTTTTCTCTTGCTGTGTAACACATCATCGCAAATTCGGCAGCTGAACACACATGCCTGCTGATCAGATCACAGCTTGGTGCCTATGAGCAGGCTCAGTGGGTTTCTCTGCTCAGGGTCTCACCAGACCAAGGTTAAGGTGCCAGCCAGCACCGCTCTCACCCAGGGACTCTGGGGACAGTCCACTTCCTGGTGTATTCAGGTTGTGTTGGCAAAATTCAGTTTTGTGGTTGCAGTGATTAGTGGGGGCTGCTCACCACCCCTAGAGCTGCTCAGATCCCTTCTATGGGGGCCCTCCATCTTCAAGCCTCAACAGCACCAGGAATCTCCCTTGTGCTTCAAATCCCTCCGACTTCTGCCATCAGACAGAGAACTCTCTCTGCTTTTCAGGGCTTATGTGATTCAACTGAGCCCAGTGGCGTAATCTCCCTTCTTAATGTAAACTGTGAGTATAACATAATGTAATCACTGGTGTGGCCCCTCATAATAGTCACAGATTTCAGGGATTAGGGCATAACCTCTTTTGGGGCCCACTTTAGACATTCTGCCTAGCATAGTTATAGCCAACAAAATGAGTACAAAGAGTTTTCAGAGTCTTAAAGGGTGAAACTCCCTCTCTGCTATTTATTTCCTGTTTGCCTCTAGGCAAGTTACTTAACCCCTGTGGGCCTCACTAGCATGGTAAGTCAAAGGGAGGACATTATTACCTAGTTTAGTAGGTAGAAAGATTTACAGAAGTTACACCTATAAAACCAACCAGAATAATGTGTGATACGTAGTCTGCTCAGAAATGGATAGTAGGGTCTAGAAACAAAAGACGCTCTTTTGTGGTAAGGATCACATCTACATATTGAGGATGGTGTTGGGGAATAAATAACAAGAATGTAATGGGCCTTGAAGAGATTTTGGCCCATGGAAGGTGCCTGATATAGCTCCTTTCTTCCCAGAGTTTATGGGTTAAATGGCGGTGAGCCGTCTTGTTTAAATGTCACCGCATCCCGATCAGGTAGGTGAGTTATTATTACGTGTGTTTTACAGGTAACAAAGTTTCAAGGACTTAACACAGTGCCTCTCATTAAATGAGAGCAGAGCCAAAGGTCAACTACTCTGTCTTAGCCCCTAGTTGGATGGTTTCTACCCCAGACTTTATTTTTTTTAATAAACATATAATATATTTTTATCCCCAGGGGTACAGGTCTGTGAATCGCCAGGTTTACATACTTCACAGCACTCACCATAGCAAGTACCCTCCCTAATGTCCATAACCCCACCCCGTTCTCCCATCCCCCCTCCCCCCAGCAACCTCAGTTTGTTTTGTGAGATTAAGAGTCTCTTATGGTTTGTCTCCCTCCCAATCCCATCTTGTTTCAAACAATCACCCTGTCCGTGGCTGAGTCACATCTGTTGCATCCACCATTGTAAGCACAATTTCATGGCTTTCATTTTAATCCCCCTCACACTAAACTCACAGAATTTCTACTGAATGTGCATCACTCTTGGACCACGGCACGAGTATCATAAATTGAACTGCTATAGACTGGGACCATCTGCAGAGAACAAACACACCTGGGACTTGGGACAGGAGTGGCATGGGAAGAATAAATAACCATGCTCTTTTCATGTCATGCTAGGGTTTATTTTTGCTCCTGGTGGGCACAGGAAGTCCAGGGCTGATTTTCTTTTCTTTTTTTTTTTTTTTTTCTTTCTTTCTTTTTTTTTTTTTAAATCTTTGATTTATTTGAGAGAGAGAAAGTATGAGCATGGGGAGGGGCAGAGAACCAGGCTTCCTACTGATCAGGGAGCCCAATGTGGGACTTGATGCCAAAACCCTGGGATCATGACTTGAGCTGAAGGCAGATGCTTAACAGACTGAGCCACCCAGGTGCCCCAAAGACTGGTTTTTATTTAGAATGGGAAATCCTGATATTTGAATAGAAGAGATCTCTGTGATCCCAGAGTAGGAGGAGTCAAACTACAGGGGCAGAGGGCTGGCAAGAGACTGACTTCAACCTCTCTGCCAGACCCTCAGGTCCTCCTGGGGATCACACAGGAGCCAGACTCCCAGGGCTACCCCACTGGATGCTCTACGATGGTGAAAGATTCTGTGCTCACAGAGTAGCTACTGGCCACAAGTAACCCTAGAGCACTGGAAATGTGGCTCCTCCAAATGAGGAACTGGATTTTAAATTTAAATTTACATGTAAGCCTGCCATATGTGGCAAATGACAACAGTTCTCAGAGAAGACAGAGTTAAAATTTGCTCAAATAATCCCTCTCTTATCCTCCTCTCCAGTGCTCTAGCTTCCCAATCCTTTGAGAAGAGATAGTCCCAGGGGTGGGGGAAGACATTTCTGGACACTCTATTTACTAAGAGTTCACCCACGATTTGAGTTGTCTGAGGACAGGGACTGTGTCTTTTCTCTGTATACCTGACATACCTGGCTTGGGACCGGATTCAAGGAAGGTCTTTTGAGCTGAAGCAGACATTATCCAAATGAAAGATAACCTTTCCACAAAGAGAGGCAATTCATCTTCTCTTGGGGGAAGCTTTACAATTAAACACAAACCATTTCTGAGGCTTTCTGAATGACCCGGAAGTATTTGTTTACTTCTTTTCAGTATCAGGGCTCTGTGCAAAGTAGGCAGATTTTCTTCCTATCTAGGAATGCCCCTCTAATTTTCTGCTACTAACTAAGCAAGGGCATCAGTTATAAATTTTCTGATATCAAATAAATAATAACTTTTCTATTTCTAATATTACTAACTATAAGAAATACTGTAAGAAAAGAATAATAACTAACATAACTAGTGTTTACTAGTACTTCATGGTTTATGAAATATTTGTTCAAGCACAATGGGCTTTGATCCCAACAAGAACCTTGTAAGTTTCAAATCTTCATGCCCATTTTACAGAGGAGGAAGTAGAGGTTCAAAGATTATCCAAAGTGTTCAAACACACATAGGTTCTAAGGGGTAGAATGAGATTTGAAAACCAGATTTATTCTAAAGTCGTTACTTACCATGTGTAAGGAAAACACTTTGGGTCAATGTGAAGATGAATTATATATAGATCTTGAAGAACAGATTCGATTTAGACATTAAAAAAAAGGTATAAAGAGAAAGGCATTTCAGGAAAAGTACAAGCGCCACCTGCTCTATTTTCCCTGCCTGGAGTCCCATAACTCTGTTTCTTCTTCTTTCTTTCTATTTATTTACCCAAAAGATTATTTCATTCCTTAACCTGGGATGTTCTGACTGTTGATTCTTTAACCTGGGAAAACTTTCCAGTTGCTCAAATCTGTTTATTCCCTTTTTGTGGGTCCTCTCTTAGACTGTATTCTCTGGCAAAGTCAGTTCTCCCATCTCTTAGTCCAATTGCATTTTCTGTCCCACACCCTCTAAAAACCTTACACTTTAATCATCCATTTTCATGTCTGATTCCTCGACTAGACAGTGAGCTTGCCATGACAAGGCACCATAGTCTCTGTCTTTGTGTTTCAAACACCCACCACAGTACTGGGCACATAAAATGGGCACAGTAAATATTCGATGTGGTTGAGGGAAAAAAAAGGAATGGACCAACCAATGAAGGAAAGATGGATAGATGGGCAAAGAAATGACAGAGTGATGAGTCTTTGGTCCATGCTTTATAGCTGAGTATCACCACGTAAACTTCTATGGGAAGTCATACATCACCAAAAACATGGTAGAGGGAATGTTAGAGCAAGAACGATGATCACTAGCTGAAAACCCTGTCTGGAGAAGTATTTGTTGCATTGTTATTTTTGACCAGTGAGAACACTATTAATTTCCCTGCAAATTGGGGACACAGGGACTGCAAATGTTCTGTTTACTTTTCATCTATGGCTTCAAATGAGCACTATCAAAAGTTGCTTGCAACACTCTGAGTCTCCCTTTCTTTTTCTGTAAAGTGAAGATAATGATATGTAACCCATGAAATTTTGCCTTGAGGGCCAGAATGCTCTAATTCATGGGGAAGCAAACGGCTGACCTCGTAGTCAGTAAATCTACCTGATTCTCCTTTCTCTTGTATTGCCGTGGAATCTGACTTATTGTTCTCTATAGTAGACCGTGATGGCAGAGACTTGCAGCACCCCCTAACCAGTCCGCAGGGCACAGCCAGACCACATTTCTCATCCTCTGTCACAGGCAGATGCATTCTACCCAAGTGAAGATGATGAGTGCCGCCTTAGAACCTGGCCCAGAAAGACCCCGGTGGATGTTTTTTTCTTCCCTTTGTCTCTTCTAACCATCTGGAATGGAGACCAGCCCCAGGAAGATCCCTTGGACCTACTTGTAGAAAACGGCAGAGCCTCCTTAGGTCTGCATTCCTGAATGACCACACAGAAACAAAATGCTTAGCAAGTGGTTCCTTTGCCCAGGACCATTACATGAGCAGGAAGTTAACTCCAATTTTTCTTGAATGATTACACATTCGAGAGTGGCTGGAATTCCCCTCACACGAATTTACCCTCCTTTAGGGCAGGGTCCACATACTGAGCATGCCACAGAGCAAGGACAGTGCTTGGCAAATAGTGTAGACTCGTTAAACACTTCTAAAAGGAAAGAAAGAAAAAGAAAAAAGAACAAACGCGTGATGGTATCGGCTAACGAGTGCCAGCACTGAAAATGTGTCCTTGAATTTGAATTCATGGACTTTCTCAAAATTGACTCTAAAAATAGTGTTCAAAGTATTATAGTTTCTGGCTTTCCTGCTTGGTAACTCTCAGCACATATTGATTTAGATGCTCAAGTCTTGGCAATTCCCCGATAATGCTTTTCCTCAGAATAATGAAACAGGAAGGTCCCCTACACCCACAGTTGTGCTGGGAGTGGAGAAGCTGTGATTTTCTTTAACCACAGGTTTCTGCGCTTGCTCAGGCCCTCATTATGGCAAATGGATGTTATTTAATCTCCAACGAGTCCCTAACACTTTTCTTCCTCCTTAGGAAACCCAGTTGCATTTTTTTTTTAAAGATTTATTTATTTATTTGAAAGAGATTACAAGTAGGCAGAGAGGCAGGCAGAGAGAGAGAGGAGGAAGCAGGCTCCCTGCCGAGCAGAGAGCCCAATGCGGGACTCGATCCCAGGACCCTGAGATCATGACCTGAGCCGAAGGCAGCAGCTTAACCCACTGAGCCACCCAGGCACCCCCCAGTTGCATTTCTTACAGATGCTGTGTTGGCTTCACTATTGTACTTCCCAGGGTAATTCTCAGAATTAACCCACCTGATTTCTGCTTTCCCTCAAACAAGAGAGGTACGTCAAGTTCGTGATCCCTAGATATGGGCACTGCCAAGTCAGACCTTCCACAAAGGTTTCAATTAGCACTTCAGGCTTGGATCAATTATTCAATTGTCAGGTGTCTAGAGAAGGCCTTCCAAGAGTTTTGTGGTGAGGAACTGACAGTCTAGCTGGGAAAATTAGACAAATCGTCAAAGGAACAGAGTAACTGAATTCTGATAAGGACCTTGGATATATAGAGAAAAATATATGCCAATTTATTTACTCCATTATTTATTTGTTTACTGAGTACCATGTCTCGGGCCTTATGCTAGGAGATGGGAATATATCCCTGTACAAAACAAAGTTCCCCACTCTTGTGAAGCTCTTAACCAAATAGTTATAATTTGATTTGAATGTACCATGCCTTTTCCTTACTTTGCACACATTAACCTTCTACCCAGAATGTCCTTGTGCTCTTTTCACTTCCTCCTCCACCAGCTCACATTCTGCATCTGACAACTTCTGGCTCCATTCAAAATTGTGCCCAGGCATTTCCTCTTCTATTTGCACTGCTCTGATAATCTATGTTTTAATCTAAAACGTATCCTACTCTTCCATACCTTGCATTAATTTTCTCTTTTGCATTTGGCAAGTTATAATTGGGAATGTACAGATATTTGCCTTTACTTTATTTGCCTTTAGGTCTTGTGCCCAGAATCAGGACTGGCACACAATAACACAGGAAACTTCTGCTGTCCTGAACTCAACTGGAAAGGACGTCAAAATAAAAGTGCTTGCTCAAGACCACAGAACTAGTTGGTAGCACAGTTGAACTAGATCCATGCCCTCGCTAAGATAAAATTCATCGTCTTGGACCATGTGGTTTGCAGGAATTTTGCATGGAGACAAATGTTAGTCCCTCACCTCAACTGGCAGAATATAGTACACCAATCTTTCTATGTTTGGTGGGGTAATTATTTATGCCAATAAACTTTTAATATCTTTTGCATTCAGGCTACAACTATTAAGAAATGAAATTTCTTAAACAAAGGAAGTACTTAATGTATGGAGGTCAGGACCTGGGGGGACCAGTAAATATATTAAAAACTATAATATTTATCTTCTTCCTTTGATCATATTCTAAAATCTTTTAAGGGAAAATTCAGAGAGTTCTTTCTGAGACTTTCCTATTGCACAGGCACAAAAAGCTGGGTTCCAATAAAGTTCACTTAAAACAGACTCATTCCAGCAAATCTTTCTAAGATTTTCTCTTTCCTTACATTCTATTAAGAATCTATAGCTTTTTATAGCTTGTACTTGTTCATCATTATAGAATATTAGGTCCAAAGCTAAGATTCATGCACCAGTCAACAGTTCTTCACTGATTCATTATTTTAGAAAATACATTTATTTAATTTTTTTGTTCCAATAAATTATGACATGCTTTATATGTATAATTTTATGTTATCCCTTTAAGGAGAATACTTCTATTCCTCATTTTACAGATGAGAAATCTGAAACCCAAAAAGGTGAGGTAACTTGGCTAAAGTCATCCAGGCAGCATTTTTCAGGCCCAGGATTTAAATGTGGGTCTTCCTGGTTTCAAAGTTCACACTCTTTTTACCATAGCAGAGCTCAGAAGTTGTGTGTGTGGTGACGCTGTGTATGTGTGGGGAGCCAAGAGAAGGGATAGCATTAGTTGGTTGGAAAAATAAAATGTGTTATCATTATATTATCATATATATATCATATATCATATATATATGAAGAAAAAATCATATATTATTTTAAATGAAGACCTTGAGATGTGCAGTTGGCCATAAGTCACTATGGGCCGGCCACCAAAGAAAGCCACCAAATCTTACTGTGAATGACAGTTGCTAGAATATGCTAGCTTAAACAGTCAAATGTTTGTGTAAACTTGAAACATCTTTGGGAGTGAAAGGTCTTGTTGCAAGAAGAAAAAAATGGGTTTGGGGCTGCCAGCTTAAATGGTCATTCCTGAGAAGCCAGGCACCATATTGCCTTGATCTCACTATTAATCAAAAGTGTCCTTAGAAGCTATTGGAATAGCAAAATTTATGGAATTATTTTGTGAGGAGATACCTTCATCTTATAACCAGCTGGCTCCTTTAGTACAACATTTAAAAACTATCCAGCCTGCTAGAGCTGAATAACTTTATAAATGAAGAATCTAAAGGTTTAGCATTTTATACAGCAGCCAGTAAGAAGTGTAAACACAAAGAGGAGACAAAAAGATATCATTAGACAACTGCTTATAACCACAGCCCCCTGGATTTCCTCATTTCAGGACTTTGAACAGATCAGTTTCAACAGAAACCAAAGCAAAAGAATTTAAACAAACAAACAAACCCTTCCCTCTTAACTGGGTTATTGAAATAAAAAGGAAATGTTTTTCTTCTGGACCCTGAAGCCCTTTTCTTCCCAACAAAACCTGCTGAGAGAAGTTTTCTTTTTTTGTTTGTAGACAATGATTTCAGAAACAGAAAATGCTGGAATTCTATGTGATCAGAGGATTTGGGAGGGGCAGGCTGATGCAGAGGCCCTAATAGGGAATGACCTTGGTCCTAGGAGCCCTGCAGCCTGCAGGCTCCATGCAAACCTGCCCAGAAAGGGACAGACAGTCAGGAGAGGAGATGAAAGTGAGGCACAACTCAAGCAGTCTTGCTTTCCCTTTAAGTCCTTAAAGATAATCACAGCCATTGTTCCCCAGTATCAGAGAGGCAAAGACTTCAAAGAAGGGTTCTCTATCACTTAAAAGAGCAGACTTAATAAAAGGAGAAATTCCATTTATCCCTGTTATAAAGATACATTCATTGGTCCTTCCCCTTGTACTTAAAAAAACTTCCATCCACTGCTGACTAATTATCTGTGCAAACCTGGCCCATGGCCCACAGTCCCCTATGTGATTCTGTCGCAGAGAGGATACAGTCACAGCTGAGTAAAACCAGTCTGCGTACTCTAAGTACTGGATTGAGAACTCACGTAGCTTACTATGAAGGACCTTAGATGAAGTGAGGGCTCTTATTCTACTTGATTCCGCTGATAATCATAAAAAAACTCACAACTATTTTCCTTTTTCCTTTAATTTTTGGATATGTAAACTTTATTTTTTCAGTGTTTCAAGATTCATTGTTTATGCACCACACCCAGTGCTCCATGCAATATGTGCCCTCCTTAATACCCACTAGCAGGCTCACCCATCCCTCCACCCCTCTCCCCTCCAAAACCCTCAGTTTGTTTCTCAGAGTCCACAGTCTCTCATGGTTTGTCTCCCCCTCTGATTTATCCCAACTCCCTTCTCCTCTCCATCTCCCAGTGTCTTCCATGTTGACCTTAGCTCCACAAGTAAGAAAAATCATATGGTAACTGACTCTCTGCTTGACTTATTTCACTCAGCATAAAGGGAAATTAGAGAATCAATTCCATTTACTATAGCACCAAGAACCATAAGATACCTTGAAATAAACCTCACCAGAGAGGTAAAGGATCTGTACTTGAGGAACTACAGAACACTCATGAAAGAAGTTGAAGAAGACACAAAAAGATGGAAGAGCATTCCATGCTCATGGATCAGAAAAATAAACATTGTTAAAATGTCTATACTGCCCAGAGCAATCTATACTTTCAATGCCATTCCAATCAAAATTCTACTGACATTTTTCAAAGTGCTGGAAACAAACAATCCTGAAATTTGTATGGAAATTTTAGCAAAGACCCAAAATTGCTAAGGAAAAGTTGTAAAAGAAAAACAAAACTGGGGGCATCATGTTGCCTGATTTCAAGCTTTACTACAAAGCTTTGATCACCAAGATAGCACGGTACTGGCACAAAAACAGACACATAGACCAGTAGAACAGAGAGGCCACATATGGACCTGCAACTCTATGGCCAACTAATCTTTGACAAAGCAGGAAAAAAATATCCAGTGGGAAAAAAGACAGTCTCTTTAATAAATGGTGCTAGGAAAATTGGACAGCTATGTATAGAAGAAGGAAACTCAACCATTCTCTTACACCATACACAAAGATAAACTCGAAATGGATAAAAGACCTCAAGGTGAGGCAGGAATCAATCAAAATCCTAGAGGAGAACATAGGCAGTAACCTCTTTGACAGACACGTCTCCAAAGGCAAGGGAGACCAAAGCGAAAATGAACTTTTGGGACTTCATCAAGATCAAAAGCTTTTGCACAGCAAAGGAAACACTCATGACTATTTTAAAGAAATCTTCAAAATGGTGAAAAGGGATGCCTGGGTGGCTCAGTTGGTTAAGCAGCTGCCTTCGGCTCAGGTCATGATCCCAGCGTCCTGGGATCGAGTCCCACATCGGGCTCCTTGCTCAGCAGGGAGCCTGCTTCTCCCTCTGCCTCTGCCTGCCGTTCTGTCTGCCTGTGCTCGCTCTCTCCCCCCCCAAATAAAAAAATTTAAAAAATGCTGAAAAGTGACATTAAGAAACTTATTTCCATGAAAACAAAAAGACAAAACAAACCTAAAAATCATGTTGAGATCCTTCTTTAGAATGGTAGGCTTATTGCTCTATTTTTTCCAAATGTTCATTCACTGACGTAGCCAACCAAAAATCACCAGTACCTACTATATGCCAAATGTGAGGCCTCACATATCTAATTGAAGAGACAGAGAAATACACTGAGTGGGGAAATGCTGTGGAGAGTAATACAGATGTTTGGTCTCTGAATTGAAGGGCACCTTAACCAGGAGAATGGGGGGTTGCATTAGAGGCAAAGGATCAGGGCTGAGAGAGAGCAGCCTCTGTTTAAGGAGCCATCAACAATAGTTGACAAGGACTGGGGTGTATCCATGAAATAGGGGAGCAGATTGTAGGCATATCACTAAAGAGCTTAAAACCATGCCAACCTGAAAGACTGGGAAGCAGGGGAGTGGTAGGACACGTATTGTGTTTTAGGCACATGAAATCAGGCAGCCAAGGGCCAGGCAGATGGACAGATGGATGGAGTCTGAAGGGAGGAGGGTGGCAGCCCATACAAAATGGAGACCCTCATCTCTTTCAAACAATGGGAAGGTGGTATTGTCTCTTTCCTCCATCCCTCCTGCTGCTTCCCTTAAGAAGAGGAGTGAGTTATGGGATCCTGGAGACTGGGTACAATTGTGAGAACTGGAGCTCAGTCCATGTGGGGTTTTTCCACTTCTGGATCTGCAAGAGGGGTGTGAGCACACTACTGTCCAGCCAACCAGGGCAAGCCCTTTCCTTGTGCGTGTTAGCAGAGGAAACACAGAGAGGATGGGAGGGGGCTGCTGTCCTTATCTCTCTGACGGGTGGGGGGCTGGGTGACTTCCAGCTCTACAGACCTCATTTTGACTCAAGTAGGTCTCCAAGTCAAGGAGGGGCTGGTAGAAGGCGGCCTGATTCCAGCCTTCCAGCCAAACCACATGCTCCAGTCCAGCGTGGCCAGCAACATGAGGGTATTTTATCTTTATCTGGTCCCTGTGTCTGGTTTGTATTTGGCTCCAAATGCATGGGGAGAAGGGGTGTGATTAGCCAACCCTCCCAGAGATTCCCCAGTATGAACCCAAACCCAACAAAGGGCCTTGGGGATGATGAGGAGAGAGACACCAGACACGCTGAAGTTGGGGCTGCCATTTCCTGGCTATTCAGCTCTTTAGGTGCAATTCTGATACATTTGCCTTAACGTGCCGTTTATGAAATGTGTATCTTAATTCAGCAGTGAAATGAAACCAACATCATTTATCCTACAAAAATCAGGGAACTGCCACATGTATTATCCTGCCTTGTGCAATGTTACCAGCATGATACCTCCCAGGCTGGATATTACAATCATTTGATATTATCCCTTCTTACTTTAAAGGCAATTTTACATTTCTCATCCAAATTAATGGCTAATCTCAAGAGACTTACTATGTTTAATTACTTTTTATTCCTAGAATCCTCCCTTTCTCCCTGAACATTCTTTCCTTAAATGATGGTAAAAAACTTGCCATATAATCATAGAGCACAGGAGTTGTTAAATGTTGGATACTGATTACAACAGAGATGGGATCTTGAACAAATCTTTCTAAATTCAAGAGCAAAGAGTTTGTAAGACCTTAAAACAGAATCATATTTGATCAGTTTAAGAATCTGGCAAAGGATAAAGTTTCTAGATCCAGTTCTGTACTTAATATGCCAAGTCTTTAAGCAAGTTGCTCAGTCTTTCTGGTCTGCATTTTTCATATTTATTCATCAGAGCCTCCCTGTGCCATAGTCAGCACCACACTTGTAAACACCAAGTTCATCAGGCTCTGACTCTATCCACAATCTTAGCTAGAGCTTCTTATTTGTACCCATCTTGCACTCAATTTTCTAGATGTCATTGGTCTTTTCAGATACTGAAAAGCACCTTGGAAGCACCTAGGTTCAGCTCAGATTTCTTTGACTTGGTGACCTAATTTCTAAAGCAGCCTTGAGTAATCCCTGGCATCCTAGCAGCCACTGTTCCTGGACTAGACCCACTCTGATGGATGCAGAATTTATACCAGTGAATTCAGAATCTTAGGACCTGGTGTTACGATGTCCTTAGAAACTAAGGATCTGGGCCCAGAGTCTTCCCTGAGTTTTCTTCACTAGCAATCACACCTGAGACCCAGGATGAAGTCCTTAACCAAAATCCTGTTTTCCTAACCTGAGATATCCCCGTCTCTCAGTTATGGTGCTAGCCCTTAGGTTCTGCTGGATTGCCTTTCCTAGAACCCCAACCTTCTCTAGGGCAGGAGCCGGACTTGACACCCTTTTTGGTGGTCATGGTCCTGCCTCCTATAGACACGCTGTCAAGATGTCACCAACACTCCAGCTGCCTCTTTAATACTGAGTATTACCTTCATGCTCCAAAATTGTACCCTGTCAGCTTCTCTGTAATTCTGAGTGCTGATAAATACTGCTTGATTCAAAACCTAAAACTATGCCTAGCTTTTTTTTTTTTCTCTTAAATATATCTGTGGTGGAGAGGGTACATGCATTATCTATTTTGAAACTTCCCAATAATCCATATAAAGGAATATACTATTATTATTCCAGTTTAAAGATGAAAAACAAGTCAAGAGAGATGACCCAGGGTTCCACAGAAGGGAAAACCAGAGCCTGGATTCATCCAGATCTCTTCTGTATTGGTCAAATTCCCTTTTCCTACAGTTGTGATAACATATTACTTCAAACTTGGTGTCTTAATACAACCAAAATTTATTCTCTTAGAGTTCTGGAAGCCAGAAGTCTAAATTCAGTTTCACTTGGCCAAAATCAAAGTTATCAGCAAAGCTCTGCTGCCTCCAGAGGCTCTGGAGGGAGGGAATTCTATTCTTGCCTCTTCCAGCTTCTGCTGGCTACTGGAACTCCTTGGCTGGTGGCCACATCACTCCAGTCTCCTTCTTCTAAGTCAAAAAGCCCTCAGTCTTCCTCTTAAAAGGACATTTGTAACAACATTTTGGCCCCACCTTGATAATTCAGGATAATCTCTGCACCTCAAGATGCCTAATTTAATCCCATCTTCCATGTCTCATCTCACAGGCTCTTGGGATCAGTACAAGGATATTTGGGAGAGGGGTCATCATTTGGTCTATCATGCTAGCACACAACCACTTTCCAATTTCCAGTCATTGAAAACACTGGATTTGGGGGAGGGGCATTGTGAACATAGAATTATATTCATAAGAGTGAATTTCATAGGTTTCCAAACAAGTTGCATGCATTTTTCACATCCATGATCTCATAAATTCTTCAGTGCAACAGGAAAGTATACACCAGTCTGCTCATGTTACAGTAAGGGAAAGTGAGGCTCAGGGAGAAACAGATTCTCACCAAGGGGCCATAGGTAAGACAGGAACAGGAGAAACATGAACCCATAAAGTGACCATGATGGCTTTTCTGCCCAGACAAGCATCATCCTCCCTAGATCCTTCTCTCCATCAATTGTTTCCTTTCTTACTTCAAGAAGACAGGTCCTCTCTCCTGCATTCCATCCAGCAAGAAGTCACCAGAGTACTCTATTTGATCTGCCTCTGTTACCCAGAGTTGTGCTGCTTGTCCTAACACACTGAGGTAATGATTTCAATGAGCTTGTCTCCCAAATCTCTTCCCTCACCCATAAACTGCTTTGCTTTCTCCTCTTACAATTAGTCTACATTTTTGTACTTTGAAGTACATTTGCCATCTGCTAGCCCAGTTACGCAAATGATCCAAATCCGTTTGAATCTGGTTAAATTGTTCAACTGGATTTGCTCACTCTCCATTTCTAAAATCATCTGCAAACCTGAATGTGACACATCGAGTCATAAGTAGATGAGAGTGGGAAGGTGGGAGGTGGGGCAGGGGTGGCAGAGACATGTCAGAAGAGAAGGGGAGGTGCAGGCATGGTGAGGCGGGTATATTCTGTACTGACTCCTTAGGAGCTGGGGAGCGAACTATATCAACCCCCAAACATGCAGGTTCAGCACCTTTGATGTCTCATTTTCTCATGCTACAAAAAATGAATTCTACTTTCTCACTTCCTTAGAAGGTGTTTGTGAGATTCACAAGATGTTTGTGTGATTCTGGTTCAGCACCTCGGAGAGCGACACAGCACAGATAATGGGCATCTGGAGGATGGTACACATTCAGCTGTTGCTTAACAGAGGCTAGAGTCAAAACTCCCTGTGCCACCTCTCTGTCCTTTGGTCTCTGCCTTCCCTGCTTAGGGTGCTCTTTGCATCCCATCCCTGGTGTGACCTCTTTCAGTTTGTGGACCATTCAGCCAATAAAACATATTAAGCACCGGCTGCAGAGATAATGAACACAGAGCCAGTCCTTGTTCTCAGGAGATTCACAGTTTAGACAACAGGCAAAGCAGTAAAGAGGTGATTAAAGCACAGTGAAATGAGGACTATGGGGAGGGAAGCAGAATACCCTAGGAGAGAAGAGAACAAAGTGACTAATTCAACTGGGGTAAGCCATCAGAACATCTGATTCCAGAATGAGTAGCAGGACTAAGTTGACCTTGAAAGATGCAGAAAACATTACAGGCTGAGCAAATGACATGTACACAGACCTAAAGAGTGAGAAGCCAGGGGAAAGTTCTAGGAGGTCTGAGGCCCTGCCTGTTCCTGGTGAGCAGAGGCAGAGCACCCATGTGGGAAGGTGCTGTAGTTTGTAATGTACTTGGGTCTCACAGTGAAATTAGTGTGCAAGAAGTAGTAAAGAAAACTATTAGCCGGTTTTAAGAGAAACTCTTTTCTCTGCTAATTGTTGTCCTGCCAGTGGCTGGCCCTCAGAGTCCTCACAATGTTATGATGAGATCAAGCCACCAGGGCCTGAGAGCAAGGCAGTACAGTACAGAGTCCCCTCACATAACATCATTTTATCTTCATAACAACCCTGTGGCCAGGGCTCTTTCAGTGCACCCATCTAACAGATGATGAAACTGAAGCTCGAATTGTTCAAGGTAAGCTATTTATTCAAGCCATGTGCCCTGCCCTAGCAAAAGGGAGAGCCACCAATTCAAACTAAGTTGGTCTGCACTCAGGGCTTATGACCTGACGGTCCAGAGCTGACGAGATGGCACAGCCCTCCTAGTTCCGGAGGCTCCATGGCAAAGGGCCTCTAGATGATCCTCTAAGCTAATCCCTTTCCATGGTGCAGATAAGGAAACCAAGGCACAGGGAAGTATAGGCCAAAAGTATGATTCAAGATATCCAGTGCTCTTGGTTTTTCTCATATCTGAGCTGACTTCACTGCACATCTACCCCCCATCACTCCATGGCCTGTCTGCTCAGTAGGACCCTGGCAGTTCTCAGGCCACACCATGCCAGCTCCTTTGTTTAAAGGGGGCTGGTTTCCACCCTGCAGCATAGTAGCATGGTTAAAAGAGCCAAGAAACAACCACCTTGGGCTTGCTCGGCTATCTTCTGCTGTGTGAACTTGGGCAAGTTATTAGCTTCTCTGTGCCATAGTCTCCCCCTCCATGAAATAGGGCCATGATAAGCACTACCAGAAGGGCTTACTGTGAGGATTCAATGAGTTGCTATATATAAGGAATTTGGATCAGTGGCTGGTATGTAGTAAGTGCTTAATAACTGTTAGCTGTATTTAAGATTACTGTTCCTACCCTCCTAATCTGTTCATACACACTGGTAAATTCTGGCCCTCTTGTAGTTTGCTGCGGCCTCCACCAGCCCCCTCTAACTCTGCAAGGAACAGTCAGCCTACAGACATAATTCTTCATCTTGAAATCCTTGGGGACCAGGCATACATTTTCTCAGAGTGTGGAGAGGGACACAATCAATGACAAAGTAACTTTCTTTTTCTAGTAAGAGACATTAGAAATGAAGAGTTCTTCCAAAGGTCTCAGAGCCCTTTCCCTCCCCCGCCCCCATATCAGTGATTACCTTCTAAAATTCTCAATAATTTACTTATTTAACAAATGTACTATTTCTGTCTGCTCTCTGCTTCCACTACAGAACATCAGCTCCATGAAGGTAGCGGCCCCCATCTACAACTGGGGGTCCCAAGCAGCTGGGAACTGCTCACTGAAGTGTTGGTCCCAGAAGAATGTGGCTACCCTGGGGAAGAAAGGAAGAGAATAAGAAAGGCACCACCTTGGGGCACCTGGGTGGCTCAGTGGGTTAAACCTCTGCTTTGGCTCAGGTCATGATCTCAGGGTCCTGGAATCATGCAGGGAGCCTGCTTCCCCCTCTCTCTCTTCCTGCCTCTCTGCCTACTTGTGATCTCTCTCTCTCTATCAAATACATAAAATCTTAAAAAAAAAAAAAAAAAAAAAAAGGAAGGACCCAGATCACTGGCCACCAGGAAGTGCCCGGTGAATACTTGCTGACTAGTGAATGAAGTGTGAGCCATGCCAGGTACCAGGAGGGTCACCTTGGACAAGCCATGCCACCCACCTCAGGAAACTGGAACTTCCTCACCTGCAAAGTGGTAAAATTATCACAGATGCTTATGCCAATTACATAACGAGTGGGCGTTAAAAATACTTTTCCAAACAGAAGCATGGTACAGAAATGTTATCATGGCCTTTAAGTATGGAATGGCGGGGACACCAACAGTCAACTCATTCATTAGCCATCTCTCACCTATCTAGTTCATGCACTGAGCAAATGGAAATCAAAGAGGCATCACCACTACCCTCAAGCGGGTTTACTGGTTGGGGGAGGAAGAGAGAATGATTTGGGGGTGAGGGTTGTTTTTCAGCAGGTAAACAGAGGAAGGAACCATTAAAACAGATGGAATCCAAGAACAGCTGTCAGAGAGGGGAGAAAAGGATGTCAACACACAGCTTCTATTCGTCAATATTCAGGACCACTCTTGTCATGAAGATTATTATTCCCATCACACCAATCAGGAAACTGAGGCCCAGACAGATTAAAATGATCTACCCAAGGTCACACAGCTTTATGTGGCAGAACCACATCTGAAGCAAGCATGTTGGGTTGGAATCACGTCAGATACAACAATTAGGCAAAGCAGTCCCAGAAAAGTTTTGCTTCTCGTCTAGAACTCTTACCAACCCTCTTACAGGTGACTAAGAACCTCTGAGCCCAGGGCCTGTGCTCCTGCCTCAGATGCTTCTCCCCAGAGCTGGCCATGAGGATGAAGACTAAGCACCAAACCCACAGGTTTGCCCACATCAGCAGGTTGGCCACCAAGGAGGGCTGCTATAGCTAATTAGCCGGCAAGTCCCAAAAGGAATTTTTCCTTTTTTTTTTTTTTCCAGGAGTCCCTGCTTTTAGTCACACACATCTTTTCAGCTCTTATCCAGAGCTCTCTGTAGGAAATTCATTTGCATCTCTAAGAGGCTCATTTGCATCTAGTCTGACCACCGGGGGCAAGGCTTCCCCCATGGTAAGGTATTGAACCCATAATGTAAAATGGGATCAAGAGGACCCAGAGCCTCTTCTGGCTGCAGTGGGCAGGAACCCACCACCCTCACACCTCTGCTCCCAGCCAGAGTGTAAGAGGGGAGGTCCCTGGGATGGCGTTCTCTCTGATCCTAGAAATACAGGTACCACCTCCCAGGTGTCTCAACACCACAGACTTGAGCATGGTGCCCTTGTCCAGGCAGTAAGAATTTTGTGAGCTCCACCATGTGCCAGTGTGAGGCTTCTTTTCCTTCAAGGAGATCACGGACTAGAGAGTGGTTCTCGCTGGCATCCATCTCTCAAAAGCATTGTGACCTGGGAAATGAGTGAACTCACTGAGTCTAAGGTTCATCATCTGTCGAATGAGACATAACACCTTTTTTCCTCAAGTGTTGTGATGATTAAATGATTAATACAAAATGCTTTGTGCAATGCCTAACTAGTTAAGTGCTCATTAACAAGGGCTGATCGTGGCAGGGACAGGAGGTGGTAATCATAGAAGGGCGCGGGGCTGCTCCCAGGGGAAGCTGAGGACAGGGAAGGCACAGGAGCGACAGTGGCCATGGTGGGGGTGTTCTAGGAGAAGTAGGGATGGTGGGAACAGCCACAGTAGGAGAAGGAAAAAAGATGCTAGACCTCACTGGTAATATGAGAGACCGAGAAAAAAAAACTATCTCACAAATGAAATACCTGGAAAAGCTGTATTTCTTTCAGGTTTGGAGAGAAAGGCAAAGGAATGGTGGGTGGACTGGAAGCCATTCAAGAAGAGCCGGCTTTTGTGTCCATGGTTTTTGTTACATTTTTTTTTTTCTTACTGAATCTTCACAAAGCTTTTCAGGAGAAGGAAGGGGGACTCAGAGTGATTACTTACTCAAGATCACAGCTGTGTGATGGTGGTAGGGTCTGTGTTCAAACTCAAGTGTGCTTCATTCCAATACTATGATTACTGCCCTATACCTCCAGGGGCCAACTGTAGCTACCAGGAACACCAGCTCCCTGAGTGCACCAACCCTGGCTAATCCCCACCTGGGAGAAAACCCTCTTCATACATTATAAAAGAGCTGGGGAGCATACTTCTCTACATATCACTCTGTGTTTAACATTTTACATTAGACCCATCGGTTCCTATGTCTCCCCTCTAAACCCCCAAACAAACTATGAACTTTTTGAAGAAAAGAGTCTTTCCTCGGTACCACAGTACCTGTTCCCATTATAATGCCTAAACCACAACATACCTAACTCACCAAATATCTATTGTTCACCTACTAGGTGATGGGAGCTCTTCTGGACACTTAGGACATTTCAATGATCAGAACAGACCCCAAAATTTCTGCCTACCTGGAACATGCCATCGATGAAAGACAAATAATAAACAAGAAGCATAGGAAATAAGTAAATTGAAAAGGAATATGGAATAAGGTAAGTGGATGAATGAATGAATAATAGAAGAGAGGATGGGTACCCAGACCTGCCTCTCTGATCCTTTCCAAAGGGATCATGATATTTTCAATCATAAACTTCACGCTGACACCACCATTTCCATACACTTAAATGTGATTTTAGCTGATGTTGCATCAGTCCTGTGGGGAAAGTAATTATAGAATCATCTTACCTATTTTGTGGAGAGGGAGACTGAGGATCAGAGATGCCAAGTGCTTGAATAGGGTTCAATCTAGAGAGTGAGGACCCCAAAGCATGGAGCTCAGATCTTGAGAGCAGGTCTTACAATGGATCTACCTCCCAGCCCTGTCCCCACCACCTCCCAGGCTCTTGCTCACCTGGCTGGATTTCCCGCTATCAAAGCTGAGGCCAAGTCCAGCTTTACTCTCAGGCATTTTCTGTGTGCTTCCCTGATGCAGTCTTTTTTTTTTTTTTTTAAAGATTTTATTTACCCATTTGACAGATCACAAGTAGGCAGAGAGGCAGGCAGAGAGAGAGGGGGAAAGCAGGCTCCCCGCTGAGCAGAGAACCCAATGTGGGGCTCGATCCCAGGATCCTGAAATCATGACCTGGGCCAAAGGCAGAGGCCTAAACCACTCACTGATGCACTCTTAACGTGCTTTCCGATCACCTGCGCTGTCTCTTCCTGGTATACATTTGACTATGTCAAGCAACAGATCAACAGCTTACGTATGTAAACCTCATCTGCTCCCCCAACCACCCATGCAAGTAGAAACAGCTGAGACGATTGTTACTTATTTCATTTTGCAGATGGGGAAACGGACCCACACTCAGGGAGATGAGGAGACTGGCCAGAGTTCAGGTAGATGCTGCGTGGCAGAGCTGTGATGGAATGCTACGCCCTTCTCCCACCTTGCTGAGTGCTCCCTTCCCTGAGCCCCACATCCAGCCTCCAGGTGCAGTGGATTTACTCCAAACATCTCATTCACTATCACCTCCCAATGGCTGCTCCCTTCCAGTGAGTCAGCGGCTGCCATCCAGGCTCCTCATCTTTATGTGGCTGAAATGTGTGGGATGTGTTCTTGTGTGGAAGCCTGTAAAATCTACTTATGGACCTAATGGCCAGTTTTCATGAGTGACAGACATACAGTGCTTTGACTACCCGGCCTAATGCATCTGTATCTGACATTTTAAATAGAACTCTCTCTCTCCCCTCCCTGTTCTTTTAGAGAGTAATTTGAGATAGCAGGTATTTTTAAATTTGTACATCTTTAATTATATCTATACAACTGTCAGAGATTAGTGATTTCCTCAATCTGGCTCTCCTTAAAGGAGAATTTGGAACCTATGTGACACCGAAAAGGGCTCCAAAGGATATGCTATCAGGAACAAAGACATTCGCAGGTAGGGCGCTTGGCTTTAGTCAAGTTTGAGTTCTCACTGCAGATTAAGTTTGTGCGACGTTTCTATGAATTATGAAAAAGCAGCATTCATGTGAATGGCAAACATAAATAGATGTAATCGTGTAAACCAATAAAAAAGCATGTGACAGATGGAGAGCGGGCTGTGTGTGGAAATACGTCCCTGCCCCCAGAGAAATAAGTAACAATAGGTTTCGGGCGGTATCCATGTATTTTGACTCCAGAAGAAAATCTCAGCCTCCCATGAAAGCAAGCTCAGTCTGGAAGCTTGAGGTCAGAGAGGACTTCAGGAAGAATTTTATCCGGCTCTCCTGCTTGATCCAGGATTTCTCCTGTGATAAAACTCAGTTAGCAAAGATTTCCTCGATGCCTGTGGGGCGCCAGGTATAAGGCAGGCCACGGGCACATGCTAGGCACAAGGCAGGCCTCCTAGAAATCAAAGGGCTCCCAATATTGGAGGAATAAGACACAAGCAAAGGAGAACATGCAGACCACGGGAGAAGAACACTGAGGGATATCTGCCTGCTGCTCTCTGATACAAGGGAAGGCAGAAAACGGGGCACAAGTCCCCCTTTTAACTAGGTATGTGATGCTAATTTCTCTTCATTTCCCAGTAAAATGGGATTAATACGATTTTCCCCTTTGTGGGTATTAAATAAAAGCTGGCTTCTGGTTCCTACAGCTGTCTCACTTCCACTGCTTCCTTATGAGAACCCTGCAGCTCCAGGACACTAACTTTCTCACCATTCTTCCAAAACACTACAATCTCTTATGCTTGAATACATGGAGCATCTCAGGTGTTGCCTGCATGTCTTCCTCTTGTTTAATAAACTCCTTTCAGGGGCGGCTGGGTGGCTCAGTGGGTTAAAGCCTCTGCCTTTGTCTCAGGTCATGATCCCATGGTCCTGGGATCGAGCCCTGCATCATCAGGCTCTCTGCTCAGTGGGAAGCCTGCTTCCTCTCTCTCTGCCTGCCTCTCTGCCTATCTGTGATTTCTGTCTGTCAAATAAATAAATAAAATCTATATAAAAAAATAAATAAACTCCTTTCAACTCGTATGATCTAGCTTGCATGGTACCTCTTCTGTGAAGCTTCCTCTAATCTCCTGGGCACATTTCTGGCTCTTCTAATCTTGGGCAAATATATCCACTGAAGGCCTGGTCACACTGGACTATAGTAGATTCCCCGTTTATCTTCATATCCAGTTCATGTCTCAAGAAATCTATCCTTCCATCCATTCATCTATCTATCTAATTAAATCCTCAGGGCCTGCCTAGTGACTGGCCTATTATAGATAGATACTCTAATAAACTGTTGTTCACAGGAATGAATAGTGAATGAAAAATGTTCAAATAAACAATGAGTAATATGTATCAATACCTTGTAAATGTTAATAAAATAAGCTTCTGCGGGCATATGATTTCAATGATCCCCCTAACCACACAAAGTAGACTTGTTCTAAAGTAAACTTAGGGCATGGGTACCAGCCCATGAGAGCTGTTGTCGGTCACATCACCATCAGCCCTTGAGATACTCGAGTGGGCTAAACAGTAGCCCTGAAAAGATACTGTTGTATCCTTATCCATGGATCCTGTGAGTATGGCCATATTTGGGGGGGGGGGAGATCTTTGAGACATAAATAAGTTAAGGAAAATCTAGTAACAAGCGTCCTTACAAGAGACACACAGAAGAGAATGCTATTTGAAGACAGAAAGACCCACACTCAGGGAGATGAGGAGACTGGCAGAGAGAGACGTGACCACAGACCAAAAGCACCAACTAGCAACCATGAGAAGCTGGAAGAGGAAAGACAAGGATTCTCCTCTGGAGCTTTCACAGGGGGAGCAGCCCTGCTGACCCACCTAAATTTTGGACTTTCAGAGAGAATGTGAGAACTGTGAGAGAGTGGATTTCTGGTTTTTGTTTTGTTTTGTTTTAAGATTTTATTTGTCAGAGACAGAAACAGCACAACCAGAGGGAGCAGCAGGACGAGAGAGAGCGGAGTCCCCACTGAGCAAGAAGCCAGACACACGACTCAATCTCAGGAGCCTGGGATCATGCCCTGAGCTGAAGGCAGATGTTACTACCTAAGCCACCCAGGCAACCTTCCGGTTTTGTTTTTGGTCACCAAGTTTGTGGTAATGTGTTATAGCACCCTCAGGAAACTAGTCCATGGAGGCACTCTAATGTCTCTCTCTATACACACACACACATATATATGTATATATATATCTTTATTAAGTTTACTTACTTTATTAAATGTGGGGCATCCTGCTAGGAGTTGAAAATTAAAAGGCCAGCTTCCTTCCTGACAGGGCCTTACTCTCTTCCTCAGTGACTTGGAATAAGAGTTACCACTCATTAAACACCTACAATGCGCCAAGCCCTCAGTTAGCTTCTATACACACATAACCTCTAAATCTAAAATCTCTTTCATAGGAGACTGAAGAGGCTCTGCAGGTTAAGAAGCTGGTCCAAAGTTCTAGTTCTCACATAATAGGGGAGCCAGTTTTCAAACAAAGGATCAGTCAAGGACCCATCAGACAAAGTGAGCCCTTGCCAGCTATTCCAAGAGGGAATTTAGTGCAGGGAACCCTTACAATGGTGTTGGAAGAGCTGAAAAGCCAGGGGAAAAGGAAGTGATCCAAGGATTAGTGAGTGCAGGAAGCTGCCACCAGCCCTGGGAACAGACCCACAAAAGGAGGAGGTGCAGTCCCCAGAGCAGAGAGACAGGACTGTGGAGAGGTGGCTGGAATGACGCAAGGTTGTCCTGGAGGGTTGCAGCCGTCAAGACAAGAGCCATCCTGCAGGACCTGGATCCCCAGGATGTAGCTACTGCCAGAACCACAACCAGAAGGAGAGGGAGGAAGAGAAGAGTCCCCCACATCCCCCTTTGTCCCACTTTTCCCAAGCCCTCCACAGTGCCTCCCACGGGCTGAGCCCTGCCTGATGCCCAATGTCAGGAGAGCCTAGGGGAGAATGGGATTGCAAGGCACAGCTCCCTGGGTAACAGAGGACACTCTGCCGTGTCCAGGTAGAGAATGACTCTGACAGCAACAGGCACAGAACCGGACCGGACTGAACGTTTTAGCCCTGTGTCTTGCTGAGCGGATCTGCTGTTGGCAGCTAGGGTCTAGTCTTGGAAGAGGCCGTCGCTCACCCTGTGACTACAGGCAACCCACACAGGTCCTGTTGTTCTGTTCTGGAAGAGCACCCAGGAGTTGTTGTGGCAGGCCCGCCTCCTCAGAGACCTCACTGGAGAGTCATGCCAAATGACATGCAGGGTGACAGGGTGACGAGGCCAGGGTGAACATCTGCTTACCTTGAGCCACAAGAACAGGCTTTCTTTCACTTGACAAAACAGTATGTCCACACTCACACCTGTCCTCCCTTCCTCTGGAATGTTCCCTTCAACCTCTTACCCTGAGATGCTTTGTGCCTCTGCCCCAGCTGCCCTGCCTAGCTCTTTTCTTTCCAAGCATATTTCCTGGGGTCTGGGGCCCCTAGGAGGATTTCACAGGAGGAAATGATGGCTGGTGGGGGAGGGGAAGGTGAAGGATGGACTGCGGTTGGTCAGTAATCCTCCCTAAATCATGTATGGCAAGATGTAGCAGACAATCATTTCTTGTGACTGAGACAAGGTCAAAGGATTAAGGGGGTTTGGGTAAAGAAGGGTTGGCATTTGGTCATGAGAATTATAAAAGTCAGTCTGCTGAAAAGAACAGCGTGCTAGGTGAAAGTCTGATAATATAGTCTAGAATCTCTTTGAAAAGCCTGAGTTTTTTCAAGGTGAAAGGCAAAAGACCAGAGCCCTGTGTGTCTAACCATGCAAATGGAGCTACAGAAGAGCCCCTCTCCAAACCTGTCCCCTTCCTCCTGTGCATGGCTCTGGGAGCTGGGGGGGGGGGCGGTCACTGCCTGAGCCCATTGAGCCTTCTCCTGATGGGGCTGGCATCACCTCTCATCTATGGAGCCCTGAGCCCAGACCTGGCTGTGCTCTGTTCACAGTATCAAATTATTCCTCATACAAACCCGTACAGCACAGAGAAGCATTTTCATTGTATAAATGAAGGCACTGAGATGTGGGTATGCAGCACTTTATTTAAAGTACTCCGTCAATAATAAAAGAACAACTACTTACTATGTGCCAGACACTGGGCTAAGTAAGCACTTAGCATAATGCTAGTTGGCATTAATACATGGGATGCCGGATGGCTGTTCCGTGGGGAGCTGCAGCAGGCTCTTCAGGATTCAATACCTAAAGGAGATCAGGATCAAAGACAGAGAGCATGACATGAAAGGCAGTCACCGGAGCCCTGCTTCTGTCCCGTGGATGTTTACTGCACCTTGGAGGCGGGCATGAGGGTGGGGCAGAGAGGACAACTGTTTTTCTGCCAAAGCAGATGCTTCGTGCTGTTACTGGGAAGTACTTCTTCTGCAGTACAATTATTTGTCAGTTTCCCAGATGATACTTAGGTCTCCAAACTATTTATGGAGTACCTGCTTGGTGGCAGGCATTTTGGACACTGGCAGTGTCTGAAAAGACCAAGTAGATCCCATCCCTACCTTCAGGATGCACCACCGGGTTTGAAGACAGATGTAGGGCTAAGGGAAGTAGAGCACAACAGAGGCCAGTGCCCAGAATCAGAACATCCCAGGAGAGGGCCGATCTATCCTTGTTCAGATGGGTCGAGGAAGACTTCCTGGAGGAAGTAACATCTAATCTTAATCTTCTTGGTGGTTGTGTCTGTTCAGACCACACTTCACTACTTTGCATAGTGATCCCCTCCCACTGCTCATAGCTTGGGCTCTAGCACCTACTGTCCGTCATAGGTCTCTAATTCTTGAACAGCCCACTGTCAGGGGGGATGAGCCTACAGATTTTCCCTGCCCAAGATCTGGAATGGGGACCCTGCAACTCAGTCTTCATTGAGATTTTGAATGCAGAAGCCAGTAAAGCTGGCCATGAGCAGCACAGTGACCAAGGTGAGCCTGACTGCAGAGAGGGAGAAACAAGAAGCCAGTCTGGAAAAAGCAAAGTAGCTCTGGAGAGATGAGAGGAAGATATGTGAGTGCCTGGCTTTTCAGAGCTCTGCTCAAGGCTCTCAGAATGCCCAGCCTTCCAGATTGCCTCTTTTATGAGTGGGGTCTGCTCCAAGCAACAAATTATTCTGGAGGAAGGCCAATGTGAAGGTTGAGCAGGGAAGCATAAAGTAGCACAGAATGCTTGAGGGCCAACGAGTAACACTGAGTGCTAAGCTGTAACCTTCCAGAAGGCATGAAAGGGGCAGGTGCAGTGCCCCCACTCATCCTCCATCACCTATAGCACAGAGCTAGGCAGGGGTGGATGCATGCACATGGGCTCATCCAGCCCACCTCCCATGAGCCTTAAGGTTCCAGGAACCAGCCATAATACATGGACTTTGGTTCTCCCATAGTCAGAAGGGCAGCAGCTAGTACAGTATGTCTAACACCATCTGGAGCCCTTATACAGATGACTACATCTCGTCTGCATTCTCACCCTTAGAGATCAGTCCCATCACTTCCATTCTACAGGTAAGGAAATGAAGACTTATAGGACTTGAAGTTCCCATGGTAACTGCCATTGATAAATGGTAGAGCTGTGATGGGTCAGTTTGGAATTCTGAAGACAGTGACACAATCACTAGGCTATGCTCCAAAGAATATGGGCCTTACTGGTCATTTTCATGGAATCTACTCAAATAAGACCCTATGCATGCTGGCCATCAGGAAGATGTTCCAGAAATGGCACTTTGGCCTTTCTCACATTGGTGGGGATGCAGCAGTATGAGGGGATGGACATTCCCCTTTTGCCTGTGACACAAAAAGAGGTGTGGGGATATCACCAGGTACAAAGAGGGCTTCCTTCTCAGGCTACCAACCCAACAGCTGCTTTCAATCCCCTCTTTTCAGGCCTCACAGGCTGTGAAAGGACAAAATGTTCTGAGGACTGCTGTATAAACTGGCCAGAGAATCCAGGGCTGCAATCTCAATCAGCACCTCCTTTAAACCCACATGTGTCCAATATGGGGTAACACGGGGGACGAATCTGAACTGCTCATCACACCACCTAACTGAAGAAGTCAGAAGGGCTGAATGACTTAGGTACCTTGACTATCAGTTTGGTGTGGAGTGTGTGTGGGGGGGGGGTTGGAATGAGAATGCATCTGGTAGACTTCTAGCTGCAAAGAAGGGAAAGAGCCCCAACTCCTGCACTCATAAATCCATTCCATGTCTACGGCAAGACTGTGTTTCCTACAGGCTGCTCCCAGCCAATGATGGAGCAGGCAGGGATACTCAAGTAGGCCTATTCCCAGGAGGTGGGGCCTCTTCTGATGCGTGACTCTGGCTCAAGGACTCCACAATGACCTTACTGAAGTCTGAGATGTTCCTTCTACTTTTCCTTCCTTCCTTCCTTCCTTCCTTCCTTCCTTCCTTCCTCCCTTCCTTCCTTCCTTCCCTCCCTCCCTCCCTCCCTCCCTCCTTCCCTCTTCCACTCAGGACCAAACCTGCACTCTGGTCTGATGGCTCCCCTAGCCTACTCTGGCTCCTTCCCCATGTCTTCTCATAGGCAAGACAAAGTCCTTTCATCTCTTCCTATCATCACCTCCTCTGTCTGACTGGAACCCCACCAACCCTGACAACCCTAACTGCTGCTGACTTTGGAGCCTGGTGAGCACAGGCTGAAAGGCAGACCTCCTGGTTCTGTTACAAGAGGAGACACAGGACACAGCAGGGATGTGGGGGGTGGGGAGCATATACTCAATATGGGCCTCCAGATGCAGACTTGACTCTGTTCATTTTCATCACCGAAGTTACTGGGTACCGCAGACATTTTCTGAAATATACCAACCTCTGCAGCAGCTGGTTTCAGAAGGATTTTAGAGATGATTTCCCCCATCGAGATGGATAATCCTTCAGCTCTGAAATGGAAGATCATAATGTTTTGCCAATCTACTCTGATCCCAGGGAAAATGGACCGGTAGAAGATGATTTTAAGGTTTACCGCCCCCTTCCCCACTTCTAACCCAATCTGTTAAAAATTAAAACTCAGTAAAGCATGGTGTGATGACTTTTCAATCTGTCATTCTTACAAAATAGAGATACTAAGCAGGCCCCAAGTTTTCTCACTGAAGATAAAGATAGAAGCTAGTGTGGTGGACAGAGTTCTCCATCAGAAGCTGGAGCTCCACCAGTCAGTCAAGTTTTGGGCCCTGGGAAAGCCGGCTCCCATGCATTTCAGTCTTCTCTTTTAGAAATCAACATCTTATTACCTTAAGTGAGTAACAGCACCGGAAACACATAGAACGGTGCCTGGTACATAGTAAGTGCTCAGTAAATATCAGCTATGACACCATTCTTAATAATAGTGCCATTATCATTGTTTTATCATGCAAATTAATTGAGGTAACAATATTTGGCGTTTTTTCAGGCCTTTGGTGAATGTTTATTTTATTTGAAACTAAACCAGGAGCTTCAATACTTTTTTAAAAAAGTGACTAATGAAAGTTTCCTCTTCAAGAGGAAGGGGTAGGGGGAAGGAGGAACAGAAGGAGTATCTAAGGAAGGTCTGGGATACAGTGTCTGTCTTCATTTCCTTTCAAGATCTTTATTGCATTTTTATTGGATTGCAAGCAGTTCTGATCCTTCTGATGGATATGTGTGCTGTGCTCTCAAGAAGATAAAAAGAGAGAGAAAGAGAGGAGCATAAAACTATGTACACAAAAGCAGTGATGGATGCCACGGACAGAAAATTTCCAGCGGACCTGGTCTATAAATTGTCATTTAAATTTGCAATTTAAAAACGCTGTATGACTTTTTGATTTAGCTGACTGTATATGAGAGACAAATACTGGAATCCTAATAAGCAATGTTTAAATGACAGCTCCAGTCTCCCAGACAGAGAGGGCAGCAGTAGAATTCTAAGAAGAGAAAACAAATCTACCAAGAATAGGAAAGATGACCAGAACTAAATAGTTGCACTAATCACTTGATGACAGATACCAGGAAAATGTATTTTTGGCTGCTTAAAATTCGAATCCTTAACAGACGGAGGATAGGCGATCAGCTGAAAACCCCTACAGTCGCTGTGATTGAGCTCCATCTTTACATTTCATCACATTAAAACAGATGAGCCAAAAAATCAAGGCACCAGGACAACATATTAAAGTTGATAAAGCTGAGGTTAAAAGAGGTGAACTGCAAGAATCACTGGCATCCAGAGGCATCCATTGGCAAATCTGATTTCAAGGCTTTCCTGGAGTGGCAGCCCCTGCTGGGGACACACCCGTAGAGGGGAGCCCACTCCCAAGGTCTCCTTTTCTTCTTGCTGTGGGGAAACAAGTTAGCATCATCCCTCAGCTACAAATATTGAAGACAAACATTTGCATCAGTCCAAGGGTGAAAAGAGAAAAATGAATCATCAACCACTGAAATCAATTCTGTGTGCCACAGCTCAAGTGAGATCTGACAAATTTAGGAATGAACCACTGAAAAAAACTCAACAATGACATAAGGGTCTGGAAGCAGGGCTTGTGAGTAAAAGCTCAGGGAAATGAGATCGCCTCCCTTATTATAATTTGATAATTGCACAATTTATAATGACATGAGAACAGCTTAGATGGTAAGGTTTAGTGGAAAAGTAATGCAGAATTAAATATCCAGTAGGATCGTTGTAGTAGAATGCATGTGTTTGCATGTTTGTGTACACACACTCATGTGCATAAAAAACAAAGTAAATAAAAGATTGAAAGAAAATATGCCTGAATGTTAACAGTTCTTGCTCAGAGCCAGGGTATGACTTCAGAAACCCCCACACAGTGCTTCAAGCAGCCATTAAATCGCAAATGACACAAAAATCTATTTGTAATCTATAACTTTGAGAGCAGGAGAAGAAGCTAGAGTAATCATTACTTTAAAACATCAAAGGAAAACTAATGAAATATAAATTCTAGAAAAATGCAGGCCAAAGGCCAAAGAATTACCTATCTAATATAGGCTACTCGATTATTCTACAAATGCTTAATGAACACATTAAGCACATATGTTCCTGATCCTACATGTAATAGGAAATGAATAAAATATGTGTACAACTTGAGAGGCCTTTTACTCTAGAAGTCAAGTCAGGGGGAGCCTGTAGCTAGCCCAGCAAGATTTCTGATCTGTTGATCTTCCTTTAACTAGAGGACAATGTAGGATTTATTTTCCACAACTAGGGATTTAAATCTAATGGGTAGACAGTGTCTATAATAATAGAAGACATTTCACAAAGCACCCATTGAACTGAAAAAAGTAATAAATCTGCACTCCAAGAATCTTTATTTAAATGGCACAACCTCCAGGAGGCCCTTGGGTGGTTGCTTATCTCTGCTCTGGGATTTCAACTTACTGTAATGAACTCTAATTGCTTCTTAGTTGTCTGTCTTTGGGAGAGATCTCAAGTTCCCTAAGCCCAGGACTTGTTTATAATCTTCTGTGGCCAACACTCTGCCTGGTTTTGGAAAACACTCAAACACTCAAAAATGGAATGAAGGAAAGAAGGAGGGAAAGAGGGAAGGAGGAAAGGCAGGAAGACTCGCATCTCTTCAACATCTACCCTGTGCCAGGGCCTGCAGTACGCACTTCACATACACATTCGGTTGTTTCTATTTCTATTATTCTGAACTCCAACCAGGAGCTTATTTATTGAAAACTACCATGGTCTGCAAAGCATATAGACTTTGAAATTAAACTGTTCAGGTTCAAATCTGCACTCTGCTGGTTTCTAGCCTCAGGGAGGCTGGTGAATCTCTATGACTCCAGGTTTCCACATAAGCATGTGAAATGTGAAAATAAAGTAAGATTAAATATTTAAAATGCCTGTCTTCTCCTCCTTATGGAAATGGCTTTATTTCCTACAAATGTGTATTGCATACCTCCTACTCTTGATTCATAGCTTTGGGCCTGACCAAAAGCCACTGGGTACTTGGCTAAGATAGCAGGAACAAGTCCTACAGAGCCTCACGAAGCAAGGGCTAAAAGCGACCTTAGCGAGTTGCACATTTCCCACCTGCTATCAAGCATAACACTACCTTTCATAAGTCCAACGTGATCCAGCACTCACAGTTATCCATCACAGCTTCAGCCCAATGTCCAATGTCTTTAGCACATGCTTCCATATCGCTGTTAATAAGGGATACGGGGATGATCATTTTCCCAATGATAGGGGTCCTGATCCTTTTTAGGATCACATAATAAGAACATTTTTCATTGTTGGAGATAATTCCCCTTCCCGTGCACATTTGTCAAAGACAGTTTCCAACAGTCCCATACATCATCCTGAAATACATGATAAGATTCAGGTCTGCTATTCATCATCTGCTGGGCTCCTTCCAGTGTAGAGAGTTCCTGTGTGGCTTTTCCTGCCTCTGGTTTAATAATCGGAATGCAAGCTCTCCCTAGAGCGGTATCACCAGTCAGGGGAACCAAAAAACTCAAGTGATGACAGTCCCCAATCCAAGGGAAGTGAATCTACAATGATGATATATAAATTCTTTCTTTGTAAAAAATAGTAAATTGCAAATCTTTCTGCCACATACCAACAGGACACAGACTCCCAGGAACTGAGCTTTTCACTGAGGTTTTATTTGACAACCACTGCTGGGAAACAGCGAATATGGCATATGGCATAAAGGGTCTGGGCTTTGGATCACTGAGAGCAAAGTTTAAAAACTCATGTGATGGGTGACCTTGGACATATTCTGAACTAAGTTGAGTATGTTTCCTCATCTTGTAAAATAGGAGTTTTACCGACCTCATCAACTCTTTGTTGACCGTACTTTCTGTTTGCACTGAGTAGTTGGGCAATTAATGTCATTTCCCATCTTGCACACTAACAACTCTTCAGTAAATTCTCATCCCAGCTCTGAGAGGGCACAACGATGCCCAAGACAACAGTCCCTCCCATCACGTCTCTACTTAACAACACAATCCAGTAAGGAAGAGAGGTATTTAAGTGCATTTCGGGTTGATGGAAGAAAGACAGAAAGGCTTTCTCTGGGTGAAAAATTTTGTAAAAAGCCAACATGCTGAAAATCATAGGAGGAATGAAGGCTTCATGGGGAAAGAGAATGCTGAGAAAGAGCTTCATGGACGTGCTCTCTGAGCTGGGTCTCAGAGGATGAGGCAGGCCTTGGCAGTGAGCTAAGAGATTAGGGTGATTCCCCCCCCCCCCCAGGGAGAGAGAAGAAAATGAGCTGGAAAAAACTCATGCATGTGCAGGAAGGGCCAACCAAGTCAATGTGTTCAGAAGGTCCACATGCACAAAAGGCACATGTGATGCCTGTTGGATGCATGAGAGAGGCAAAACTACAGGTCTCTTCAGAGTATAAGGTCAGGAGTAATGCCATGAACTCTGTCCTGCCTCCTTAATTTCCATTTCCTTCTCTGTAAACTTGGAGTTTTAAATAGAGGAGCTCCCTCAGGGTCTTGTTCAGGAGAAAATACATGTAAGCGTTCAAATGCAATGCCTGACAATTTCTAACTGCGGACAGGCAGTAGCTACCTTCCTCACCAGCGTTGTCATGATTATTTCTGATGCAGGGAAGCCCACTGGGAGGTGAAATGGGTTAATGGGACAACTCATCGATTTGGAGGCATTTGCAAAATTGGAGTGCTTGTTCCCAATTATGAGCTAGAATTGCATTCTAATGAATGCACACAAAGTCCCTCAAGTTCACCTAGTCTTTACCTTTTTATATCTGGAAAACACAGAATAACTGGCATTCTCCTTAGAAAGGGAAATGTTCCTAGTCAATCACCGGGAACCCTTGTGTATGGCAACCTCCCACCTGCCAGAGGAGGGGAGTGAAGACCTTCCTCTGCCTTTCCAACTCCCCTCCTTATTGTATCACATATTCTGCCTTTCCTCTACCTTTCCAACTCCCCTCCTTATTGTATCACATATTCTGCCCTCCTTCCTTCCTCTCGGTATGGCCATGGCAACCTAAGAGTGTTTCTGCTGGACTCTGCCAGATGATGTCTTTCAGTGTAAGCCTTACTGATATTTGCTAAGAAGACACATTGTTCAGTAGGGAGTAGCTTAGTCTAGTGTGAAGCATGTAGACAGGACCTGGGATCAGAGCGAACTAGCCACAAATGGGTTTCTTTACCTCCTCGTTGCATGGACTTCAGGCAAGCTGTTCATCTCTCTGAGCCTCAGTCACCTCTCCTCTAACATGGGGACACTTGTCCAAAGATTGTTTTCAAGCTTAAATGAAACAACATTTCACCCCCAGCAAACTTCTCCTCTGTATTTTTTTTTTTTTAACATCTAATGCAAGCTTTATTGGCAGAATTTTCAGGGGAGTATTTTTCAAATTGTATAAATAATATGTGATATTTCCTTCCATTCTGCATTTTAAAACTCTGTATCAGGAATATATAATTGTTCTTTTAAAATTAATTTATTTATTTTCAGCATAACAGTATTCATTATTTTTTCACCACACCCAGTGCTCCATGCAATCCGTGCCCTCTATAATACCCACCACCTGGTACCCCAACGTCCCACCCCCCCACCACTTCAAACCCCTCAGATTGTTTTTCAGAGTCCATAGTCTCTCATGATTCACTTCCCCTTCCAATTTATCCCAACTTCCTTCTCCTCTCTAACTCCCCATGTCCTCCATGCTTTTTGTTATGCTCCACAAATAAGTGAAACCATAAGATAATTGACTCTCTCTGCTTGACTTATTTCACTCAGCATAATCTCTTCGAGTCCCGTCCATGTTGCTACAAAAGTTGGGTATTCATCCTTTTCTCTGTCTTTTATCTCCATGTACTCTCTTGATGGGTTGTGCAGAATTGTTCAATCCTGCAACATACGCACTCTGACCAACCCAGAGGCTTTACAGAAATAGGAGGGGGTTGCTGAAATCCTAGCACACCTTGGAACATCGTCTGTTCACTCAGCAAACCATGCGGATAAGAAAACCCCAAGCTCCAGGGCATGTGCTGATTATCTGCAAAGATGAACAATCTCCAGCTCCACATGTGCCCTTACCTGACTCACGGGACTTGGAGGGATAATGTAAAGGGCTTTGTTCTTCCCAACATCAAAATTCAAGCCCAGCCATGGCCAAGGGCAGCATACTGAGCTTAATGAAGCAGTGGGATGAACTAATATGGCAAATCGTATAGCTTTACTACCAATATGGCTCACATCACACTAAATTATGGCACCAGACGTGACAGGACACACATCACAAAAGGAGAAGTAGTTCACAGAGTGGTAGGAATTTTCAAGGCGACATAATAAGAATCTCAAGAGCCAGCACTTCCGGGATATGCTTGTGTTTTGTCATTTTCTTTCTCCTTGTGCAGATCATCCCCCTAACCCAGCCCCACCACGTGATCACCAATTCAACATGTACTCACCATGTTCTGAGTGCTGTGCTAGGAACTCAGGGCTAATGGTAGAGACAGAAAAATAAGCCAAAACTGATAGGAGAACCATGGCAAGTGTGGTGATTTGAGTACGTGCAGGGTGCTAGGGAATCCTTCACAAATCCAGCTGAAGGAGGCTTATCTCTGTCATAAATTCATTCATTCACCTGCTTATTCATTCGCCCACATTGCTGCATACCTACATCTCTCAGCACCGTGCTCAGTGGTAGAAGTGACATGGTTATTAACAAGACAGGCACGGTCCCTGCTGTCACAGGGCTCCCAGCCTAATGAGTGACATAGAGGAACAAAAAGACGACTAAAAATATTTAACAGTGAGCAACATGAGACATCTGAGAGCACACAAAAGAGTCATGACCTGCAGCTGGGGGTCAGGGGTGTGGGCTATAATGGGACTCCAAAACATTTCCGAGGACAGTAATACTGAACTTGAAACTAAAGGATATGTGGAGTAAGCTCTGAAAAGAAATAAAGGAAAATGTATTCTTTGGAGAAGAAACAGGACTTGCAAAATCCCTAATAAGAACAATCGTATGGTATGATCAGGGAACTGAAATTAATTCAGTTGTGCCATAGAATGGACTATTACTGCAGAACAGCATGGAGAGATGTGACCAGAGAGATAAGGAGGCATCAGACCAGGTGTGGCCTCTGGGACACCATGAGAAGCAGTGTGGATGTCACCCTGGGGGCACTCGGAGCTGCTCACTGAAGGGTCTGAAGCAGAGGGGAGACGTGATCAGATCTCCAAGTGTCCCGAACAGCTTGGAGATGAAAAAGACTGAAAACCTGAGAATCCCTTAGGAGGGGCGTGAGAACAATCCAGATGGCAGGTGAAGGCAGCCTGGACTGTCCTTGGGAGAGGAGATGTGAGGAGAGAGAGCATGGACAGCTTTGGAAGGCATTTGGGAGGTCATAGGGGCTGGCAGTCAGCGATTAATTGAGAATCTTATGAAGCCCAAAACGTCAAGTATCGTGGCTCAGAGAAATGGTTGTTGGGTCCTGACCATGAGTTGGCCAAGTGAATAGACAGGGTGAGAAAGATGACCCAGGTAGAAGTAGCTGACACACAGATGTCACAGAGGTGAGTTCTGGAAACTGAAGCCTGGTGTGGCTCCGGGTAAGGAAGGCCAAGTGACAAAGACATGGGGACCAAAACTCAGAGGGCTTGCTTGGGGGGTTATCCTCTTTGGTATGCTGCTGGGGTTATACAACACATTCAGGGAAGAAAGGGATGTGAAGGAGGGCTTGGAGAAAGCCTGACTTCTTATAAAGGAACCAGTTAAAGTGAAGCCCAGAACTAAGTCACCAATAAAACCTGAAATGAGTTTATCTTCAGGGAATGGCTACAGTGAGTGATGTGTCCTAAAATAAATTCAAGACCATGTGCTCGAAGAGAGTACAGAATTCTCTCCCCACCACACATCATATGATCTGACAGCCTGTCCTACAATAAAGGACTGGACTTCTTGACCCAAAACAGTATTTCCTCCCTCCAAGCCCTTCAGCCCCAGAGCTTTATGGATCAACCTCAGAGAAACTGATGTCATCATGTAATTAAATCCTGGATTTTGAATTTCCAAAGCTTGCAAATCACAGAGTCAGGAGAGAACAATTAGCATACCAAGATCCAAACCCTGCCAAGAGAGAATGGTGCCATAAATCTGTGATGTGCCTCATCGGTTTCTGTGCCTCACCTGCCAAAAAGAATGCAGCCCCCCTGTAATTCTGTCGGAACCACCAGCCTCCAGCATCAAGGCACAGGGCAAACCCAGAACATGTTTTCAGGGAAGACCACACAGACGTTAATGTCTGGCAGACCTAGGGCTTTCCAGCTTATGCAGACAAATCACATGACCCAGAGCAAGTCTCTTGATCTTTCTGAATGTTATTTTCTCATGTGTTCCATGGGGCGATGTAAGATTTGGGCTCCTTGTGGACAATTTATCTAAAATGGTTTGCACACAGGAAGCACAATACAAATGATAGCTATTAATAAACATATATAGCTTAACAACACAGTCCATTCTCCTTTGTATTTCCTGTCTGCCTTGCCCATTATTCTTGAAACAAGCATCCCTTGGAAGATGAACCAGTTCCTTCTTCTCAGGGATGCCCCCAGGTGCCTCTGGAGGAAAGGGCACCTTATACTATTCACTGATGTCGTACAGCACTAAGAGACATGCTGCCTCTCGGGGCTTAGTGAGGAGCTGGAGGGAAAGGGAAAGTTCCTCATCCTGGGTCTATGTACAGAGAATCGTGCTGGGTGTTGTAGGTCTAGTCACTCACGTAATCTCCATGACAACAATTTGCGATAGGTGCTCTTGTCCCTGTTTTATGGATGAAGAAGCTGAGCCTTAGAAAGTTAGAGTAGCTAGCCTGAGACATTCAAGCAGACGTCGTGTCAAGTCTTAAATCAAACTTAAGTTCATCTGCTTCTAAGGCATGACCTCTTCCAGGAGTCTTCAGTGTAAAGAAGAGGGAGCAAACACACCAAAAGGGCAATCCCAAGTAGGTTAAGTTGTCTGTAGTCTGAGGAGCTGGAGGAGCACCAAGCATGGGAGCCATTCCTGGCCTCCAGCCCTGACTCTGCCACTATCCAAAGAAGTGACCAGTGGCAAGTCTTTCTTTCGAGAAGCTCATCTGTGAGCAAGAGGCTCCAGCTAGCCTCCAAATGTAAATTCCTTAGAACCCTTTCTGTTTCTCCATTTCTAGAGAACTTACTCTAGAAAGTAAGTGTTTATGAAGATGTGTTTATGAAGTGTGTTTATGAAGATGAAAACTCACTTGCTTTTAAGTCAGAAAAGCCATGAAAAGAATTTAAGAGTATTTTTATTATGAGGAATGTGCCATATTTTAAGGAACAAATATGAGTGTGGGGTAAAAATAAAATATTAACTTTTGAGTAGTAATAGGATGAGAATGAGTCAAAGTTGCAAAGCGGAGAACAGGTCTTTTCAAGGAAGGATGAGACTATAAAAAATCAGACGGGCCTCCTGAGGTGGAAGGTCTTCAACTACATGAGGTGCCTGCAGTCAGGGTCTCCTTTCCAGAAACTTCTCTCTCCCCAGAGAACACTGACTTCTGGAAGGGCTCACACCGGAGCTGGATAAATCCTTGTGGACAAAGGACTTCATTCATTCGTTAAGGCTTCCTCTAGGTTTCAGATTTGGTCACCCAGATCTAATTTGCGCCTCTGGTGCCTGAGGAAACAGAAGTTGGAAAAGCGGAAGTGGCCTGAGGTAGGAGCCCGGGGCTAAGGTCTTGACAGATGGCAGGCAGCCTCACTGTAGGGCAAGAGCAGCAGGCAGAGGCAGGGAAACAGCAGCTCTGCACCACAGGTGTCATAAGAATTTTTTTAATTAATTACCCCAGTCCCAAGGATCCAATCAGATGATGAATGTGATGGCACTTTACAAGCTCCTCAGGGGTAAACCCTAGTTAATAGGATAGTTCCCAGGGCTAACTGACCAAGTGAAGGATGAGAACCCCAATGGCATTACTAAAACACTTCCTTAACCAAAACTAACAAAAATTTTTAAGACATCTCCCTATAGGGATGCCTGGATGGTTCAGTCAGATAAGCGGCTGCCTTTGGCTCAGGTCATGATCCTAGGGTCCTAGAATCGAGTCCTGAATAGGGCTTCCTGCTCAGTGGAGGGCCTGCTTCTCTCTCTGCTTGCCACTCCCCCTGCTTGCTCGCTCTCTCTCTCTCTCCCTGAAATGAATAAATAAAATTTTAAAATAAAAAGATTTAAAAAAAAAAGATGAAGAAGAAGAAAAAAAGAAACTTCTAAATAGTTCACACAGCTACTAAGGCACACAGCCAGGGTTAAAACTCAGCTTGCTGGGGCTCCAAAGTAAATGCATGTGCCATAAGACCACCAACTTCTCCTAGACCCATCAGGGCTCTGATGCTCGGGGCTGGATCTTTTAGGGAGCAAGTAAGGTAGCATTTTATTGTCATTATTGTTTTGCTAACTAATGATCCTTGGACATAACTCTAATATATGGAAAGTGAGTAAGTTTATTTGTAGGTGTTTCTAGAAGATCAGGAAACAGTGCTGAACTGTGATCTTAGAAGGAAAAGGGCAGAAAAACTAATGCTAAGCAGGTAGCTGTCACGCTGTGGCTCCCACGCTGAACCTTCACCCACAATGCTCCCTGCCCCGCCTTCTGGTAAGTATTATTTGCACACATGCACACACACACACTCATTGAGACAGGGTTCTAAGAGGCCAGCTCTGGTTACACAGTAAGAGGGAAAATAATTAGAATTCAAAACCAGGTCTGGCTCCAAAGTGAGTGCTCTTTCTACCACCCTTGGCTGCTAGGTGGTGCTGACTGAAATCCCTGGGCACTGTCCCCAAAGACTCCTGCACCTGCTCACCTGGGACCCTTCCTCTCTCACAGTCTTCCACTGGGTGGCCTGGTGCCGGGTTTATAAATAACCAAAATCACAGCAGATGTTCTCCCCCTTTGATGGCAGGTAACTTGACCTGAAAATCTACATTCCCATCCTCCATCAACTCCACTCCTGGAATAGGCACTATTGGACAAGCTGCATGTGTAGTAACACAATCCAATAAAAATGAAATGAAGAAAACAACTTTATTTCTTACTACGTTCAAGTCTTCCTTATTTGAATTGTGAATACTCCAGTTATGTCTCCTAAAGGGTCTGTCTAGAAATGCATTTTATGGTGAAATATGCCCCTGGGTGACTTGTGTTGGAAACTCTCTGACTTCCTTTCAATAGCCTGGGTTAAAGAAGCGGGTGATACGTTTTGTGAGAAATTCTAAAGGGCCTCTAAACTTTTCTTTATGCCACTCTCAATCTTGATAAATGACCTGTACTGTCAGGTATTCTCTTCTAGGAAATAAAATATCTGCCCCAGGAACCATCTAAATCTTGCCAAAGGGGCAAAAACACCCCCTCTAGTCTATAATATCATGTAATAATATGAGAAATGTACTTATGATATAATGTCAAATAACAAAGCAGGATATGAAACTGTACGAATTAGTTTGATCTCAAACACATATCCTGAAAACAGTCCAGAGCAATTATTTTTTTTTTAATTTTATTTATTTATTTGACAGAGAGAAATCACAAGTAGATGGAGAGGCAGGCAGAGAGAGAGAGAGAGAGAGAGAGGGAAGCAGGCTCCCTGCTGAGCAGAGAGCCCGATGCGGGATTCGATCCCAGGACCCTGAGATCATGACCTGAGCCGAAGGCAGCAGCTTAACCCACTGAGCCACCCAGGCGCCCCAAGAGCAATTATTTTTGAATAATGGGATTAGGCATGCTTAATTTTCTGTTTTAATTTTCAGTTAAGAGAATATATGCCTTCTAAAAAGATTTTCTTCTTAAAAAAGAAAATCATTTTTTCAGAAAAGGGCTTAAATATCATTCAGTATTTCCTGAGCACCAAAAAAAATCACTGTATGAAATTAAAAACTTTAACAAATACCAGGCACAAAGGTTCTTAGAAAAGAAAATTATATGCCAATCGTGCTGATGAATATAGTTATCAAAATCCTAAGTAAAATATCAAAAAATCAAATCCATATATAGAAAATAATATATCATGAAAGAGTAATATTTACCTTAGAAATGGAGTTTAGAAAAATCTATCAGTAAAATCCACTGCAATATAAACTGAGAGGAAAAATATGTATAATCATTGAAATAAATATAGAAAGAGCATATGACAAAATTCAATGTCCAAATTCAGGATTTATTAAAAAGCAACAACACTTCCAAAACAATAAATGAAGAAAAAAAAAGATATAGTAAAAATTTTAATATCACAGTTACAGGAAACTTAGAAGCACTTCCATTAATTGAAGATCAAGTTAAGAATACCTCCTATTACTAAATATTGTACTGACAGACCCAGCCAATGCAATAAGACAAGAAAAACAATTACTTAAGGATCAGAGAGGAAGACATAAACCTACTCATGAGGTTCTATGTTGCTTCCATAGGAAATCAAAGAGGAATTGGAAGAATTAGTAACAAACTTTAGTAATGTTATTATATTCAAGATTCAAGATCAATAAATAAACTGTTAACATTTCCTTTTAAAATTCTACATATTTTGGCTCAGTCAGCAACATTTGCTTAATGGAATACTTACTGTTCCACAGGGAAGACTGTAGAGTAAGAAATAAATTAATCCTCTTATGAGCACATTCTCTCCCTTTTTGAATGTAGGTATGTGCTTTCATAATGCCTTGAGCCAGAGAAGTCTATCAAGAATGCATATTGTTTATCACTACTACATAGCTAAGAACAATTGTAAAATCTTACTTTGGGACAAATCAGCTATACACTTTTTAAGATCCCCTTGGTTCTAGAATGGGTAAGAGAAAACAGTATAATGCTGATGATGAAAATGAAGAAGAGGAGGAGAAAAGCACAGAGCGGCACCTGGGTGGGTTGGCTTAGACGGTTAAGTGGAGCCTTTGGCAGGGTCCGGAGATCAAGTCCTGCATTGGGCTGCCTGCTCATCAGGGAGTCTAATTCTCCTTCTCCCTCCCCCCAACTTGTGGTCTCTCTCTCTCTCTCTCTCTCTAGCTCAAATAAATAAATAGACTCTTTAAAAAAAAGAAGAGTACAGAAATGGGAGAAAAGAAAGAGAAAGGAAGAGTGGAGGGAAATAGAGATGACAGGAAGAAAGGAGATAAGAAGTAGTAAGGAGAGATGGATAAGGAGAAAAGGGAAGGAAAAAGAGAAAAGGAAAAAGAAAAACACACAAAAAGGCTCTTTGTTGGGGCACTTGTGTGGCTCAAGCATCAATCTTTTTATTTTTTTTAAAGATTTTATTTATTTATTTGACAGACAGAAATCACAAGTAGGCAGAGAGGCAGGCAGAGAGAGAGAGAGAGGAGAAAGCAGGCTCCCTGCTGAGCAGAGAGCCCAATGCGGGGCTCAATCCCAGGACCCTTGGATCATGACCTGAGTCGAAGGCAGAGGCTTTAACCCACTGAGCCACCCAGGCATCCCTCAAACATCAATCTTCACCTCAGGTCACGATCCCAGGGTCCTGATATCAAGCCCCGAGTCAGGCTCCCTTCTCAGGGGGAAGCCTGCTTTTCCCTCTCCCTCTCTCTCTCCCCCTGTTGGTGCTTGCTCCCCCTCCACTCTCTCTCTCTCTGTGAAATTAATGAATAAAATCATTTTTAAAAAGGCTCTTTGTTGATCCCTTAATAAATGCCAAGTACTATACTAAGTATTTAATCTGTCTTATATCAATTATTCTTCATAGTAAACCTCTGAACTTTAATATAATATCCTTACTTATAGGAGAAAAAACAGATGCTCAGAGAGGTTAAGTAACATTCTAAGGTCACACAATTAAGAGCGGGCATAGCTAGAATTTGAATCTAGGTCTCCCTGTCCAGACTCCATGGTCCTGGCCACTCACTAGGAGATATTCCTTGCATTATGTATCGTGCTGATTTTAGAGTCCTGTAAGACATGAAGATGAGGAGGTTCTAAAAAATCACCTTCATATTCCCATCCCAAATCTTCAACTAAGCCAATGTTCTGAAAACCTGAATCCTCATTTTAGAATGCTCCTGATTCTGGATGTTAAAATTAAGAATGAAAAGATATTCAGTAAGATACAATTTTTAATGCATTAAGCATTCAAGAGCACAAGTTTAGTGGAAAGGTTAAATCTGAAGCAAAAATATAACTTGTCAGTTTTCACTGAAAAAGCATTTGAATTCTAGTGCATTATCATGCTCTGCAATCTTTCTTCCCCATGTAGCAGTTCTCCCAAGACCTGCTCTCTGACTGACTTGCTTTGCTTGTATTATTCTTAGACCATGATGCATGAAATACAAGGTTTACATTAAGTTTTAGCAAATAAAATAGAGTGCTTCCAAAATGTTTGTGTTTCAAATAAACATCCAAAACAACATTTACCATCCTTCCTGAGGTTGTGGCTGTCTGGGAGCTGCCTGTGTTTTACATTTATGTCCCTTGTTTCCTATAGAGTGTCAGACTAATGACATCATGAAACATGACGGGGCAGGCACAGCAGTGTCTCAAACGAATCACTGCCTATACAAACTACTGAGTGCATCCTGGTTTGCAAGACCATAATGACAGATTTCAAGACCTGAAAGAGAAGTCTGTTAATCCTCCTCCGTGCACCTCAGAAGATGAGGGAGAGAAAGCCAACACACAGCACGAAGTTGCTTATGCCTAATTGCAACCTGGAGAGAAATATCCTGAAAGGCATGGTCATAAAGCCATGGGACCCAATTCTCCAGAAAACATGGAGAGGGTGAGAGTTACCTCATTATCATATTACACATGCCAGTCATCATTAGCAGGTATCTATGTGCCTGCTCGGGGTCAAGCACATTCCAAGTGTTGAAATTGAGAGGTGAATGAGAGGTCCGGCTCTGCAGGAATGCTTGGTCCAGCAGATAAACAAAAACACGGGAAATTTTGAATAAAATGAGATTCTAACAAAGTGCTCCTGCAGCAAAACAAACAAAAACAACTAACCCAGTGCAGGGAGGAAGGAAAGGACTGATCTGAAGATTAAGTGGGAGCCAGCCTAGGAACAAGCGGGGAGTGACAAAGGATTTCGTGCTAGATTAATTGTCCAGTGGTTCCCAAAGTCTGGACTCTAAAACAATGGCACTGGTATGATTGCGGAATTTGTTCCAAATGCGGGTGTGGGCCCTACCCCAGACCTCCTGAAACCAAAAATTCTGGGGATGAGACCCAGCATCTGTGTTTTAACAAGCCTTCCAGGTGGTTCTGGTGCTGCTGGAATTTGAGAACTTTGGAAACCTGCGAAAGTGAACCCCAAGAGACAGAATGCCTAGAGGACAAACAAGGTTGGATAATGGGGGTGGGAGGATTAGGCAGAGACGTTGCTCACTGGAGGGATGGGAGGAAGGCATACCAGGAAGGGTTTTATATGTTATGAAAATAATTTTGGATTTCACCCAAGGCATAATGGAGAGCCATTAAAATATACACTACGAGTACAGAAAACAACAAATAATGCTAGCACCCATTAAAAAACATATGCCATGGGGCACCTGGTTGGCTTAGTGGGTTAAGCCTCTGCCTTCAGCTCAGGTCATGATCCCAGAGTCCTGGGATCGAGCCTCACATCGGGCTCTCTCCTCAGCGGGAAGCCTGCTTTCCCCTCTCTCCCTGCCTGCCTCTCTGCCTACTTGTGATATCTGTCAAATAAATAAATAAAAATCTTAAAAAAAAAAAAAACAGGGGCACCTGGTGGCTCAGTGGGTTAAGCCTCTGCCTTTGGCTTAGGTCATGATCTCAGAGTCCTGGGATCCAGCTCCATATTGGGCTCTCTGCTCAGCAGGGAGCCTGCTTCCTCCTTTCTCTCTGCCTGCCTCTCTGCCTAGTTGTGATCACTCCCACTGTCAAATAAATAAATAAAAATCTTAAAAAAAAAAACCCAAAAAACAAAAAAACAAAAAAAAAATGCCATCACAAAGACAGTGCTATAAATCATTCCAGAGATAAAACACTGCACAGATAAATAGCCAGTAAGAAAGGAACAAATCAGCCCAACCTTTCTTTCTGGAGTCTTTCTTGGCACTGATTTTCACAGCTCCTTGAAGTTCTGTCTCAGTTGATATCCTACCAAGCCTTAGTCCACTTCACACAGATTCCGAGCCTTGGCCAGGCTCATGGAGGACTCCTCTTCAAGACAACGACTCCTCCCTTCAGAAACAATGCTCCGAGCTGCACATCTCATTCACTCCTGAGCGCTGCGAATCAAGCCAAGAGAATGTTTAGAATCATCACCCTTGTGAGGTTCAACAGAAATTAGTCGGGGGGTGGCAAAACAGACTGTCAAACACACAAAACCAGGAAAACTTTGGTCTTTGTGTACAAACTGCTCCCTTGATGTCATCAAGCCACTGACAGGGTTTGTAGCAAAGGGAATGACAGGTCTACCTGAAACATGGTCTCTTAACCTAGATACATAACTAGACACCTATCTCTTTAAAACTCTGGATTTCTAAGAAGGACAAAACCCAACTCCTTGTTTTCCACATGTCTTGCTTTCAAGCAGTAGATGCCACCCAGAAAATACAGCAAAGGAGTATTTCCTGAGCAACCCTGTGGAGACATTTCCAACAGGGCACCCATCCATCAGCCAAGCTTGATCAGAGCCATGCTGGCTAAGGCAGATCATAGGGAAGTGACCTGTGGTCTCTCCTTCACTGACAGGCATCAGCAGGGACATAGAGTTAACATACAATTGGGCTCCAAGGGTCAGGTGACAAATGGGGCTGAGAAACTTTCCAGCCAGCCAATTTTTATGTCAGCTTTTTCCTCAGCTGTAAGAGCAGACAAGCATTTAATGTGGAGAGCAAAAGAGAAGAAGCAGGCAGCCACTCATTCTGTTCTTTCTTTTTTAATAAATACACATCACACATTACTAGGTACTATTAAGTCCAGACTCTATGCTGGGAAGAGAAGATAATGATAATGATAATACAACCACTTCAATTACAGCTAATATTTACTATGCATTTACTCTATACTTTGCCCTCAGCTACGGGTTCACATACATTATCTCATTTGATTTCAGTTAAATTGAATGAATGTATCCCCTGTGTCGAGTTAATAATCTTTCCCAGTGACCATCTATCTGAAAGTTACATCGGAGAGTTCAGTTGAAAATAAACATTTCACTAGTTATCCCATTTTTTTAAAAGATTTTTTTTTAAAAATTTATTTATTTGACAGAGATCACAAGCAGGCAGAAAGGCAGGCAGAGAGAGGAAGGGAAGCAGACTCCCCACTGAGGAGAGAGCCTGAAGAGGGGCTCGATCCCAGGACCCTGAGATCATGACCTGAGCCGAAGGCACTGGCTTAACCCACTGAGCTACCCAGGCGCCCCTAGTTATCCCATTTTTAAAGAAAATGAAGATAAAGCTGCTGGAAATGGTTCTTTAAACTGAGCAAGCCAATTCTGAGCTCATCCCACAGACCCAGAATGGTTGAATCCAGAAAGGCAGATTCTGAATGCCAGTTTCTGCTCAAAAAGAACAGTAAACCAAACCTCTTAATCATGACAACTAAGGAGGGCTTAACTAGGTCTAATGTAAAAGCCACATAAAACTATAGGAAGACTTTGTGCATTCTAGCTTCGTCCATGTTGTTACAAATGGTGAGAGGGTATAATGCTGGGTGAACTATGTCAGAGAAAGACATATGTGGAATTTAAGAAACAAAACAAAGACGAAGAGAGGCAAACAAACACACTTTAATTTGCAGAGAACAAACCAGGGGTTACCAGAGGGGAGCTGTTGGGGGGGCATGGGTGAAACAGGTGAAGGGATTAAGAGTACACTTAACTGTGATGAGCCCTGAGAACAGCTGAGTGACTCTACTGTACACCTGAAACTAACAGAACACTATGTGTTTATACTTAAATAAAAAGACAATAAAATTAGTAAAATTATAGGAAGCCCTGATAATAGGGAAATTCTCACCTTAGCCAAAGATACTTGGTTAATTTATTTGTTAAAAAGCGATTATTATTATTTTTTTAAAACAATGCTGGCCCCGAATGATGTCTCAACGATAGGAACCAAAGCTACAACTAAGGAGAATGCAAAACTGTCTTCCTAGAATGGGGTCCATGAAATCAAACACAGAAAATGGGAACCTTCCCTGCCACCCTTGTGCCATCTAGCTGCACCATGCTACTAGCCCTCACCCCCACTTACCAACCTCTCCCCCTGACAGAAGACAACATCCCACAGGAGATGACAGAGTCACAAAGCCCTACATGTACATAATTAAATTTTTTAATAATACTGATCATCTCATGGCCACAGCCAGTGACGAAGAACCTATGACAGGCCAGGCCCAAATGCCGGCTCATTCACGTCAAGAGTCAGCTACCGTGCAGCCACCCTGGCTAAGAGTGCGGACTCTTTATTCCTGTCTTCACAGGTGCTCAGTCTAATGAGGATGTAAGGCAGGTAAGGGACTGCAGGGACTGCAGGGTTGTCCCTCCAGGGACAACCAGAACACACACACACGCAGACACCAGGTATACTGGGACACAAAGGAGCAAGGACTCTCCTTTACTTGGAAGAATCACTAAAACTTCTCAGAGGTGAGACGCCTGGGTGGCTCAGTGGGTTGAGCCTCTGCCTTCAGCTCAGGTCATGATCTCAGGGTCCTGGGATTGAGCCCCGTATCTGGCTCTCTGCTCAGCAGGAAGCCTGCTTCTTCCCCCTCTCTCTGCCTGTCTCTCTGCCTACTTGTGATCTCTGTCTGTCAAATAAATAAATCAAATCTTAAAAAAAAAAACAAAAACCCTTCTCAGAGGAGGAGCCCTATACTGTGGGGTCTCAAAGAATGATTCTTATGCTAACTGGATAAGAGAAGACCAACAGGCACTCAGTAAGTCCATGTATAATAAATGAATGAACGGTTGTTTCTGGCAGAAGGATCAGCTGTGCAAAGGCACAAAGACTGGCAACAAACAGCCAAACTAAGAAAAGGAAATCTAAGTCTGGTAAGGAGGCGATGTGCCTCCTCACATCTCCAGTTGTAACTTGCATGCTACCTTTCTCTTCAATCTTTCTTCTCGTGTCTGCCTTGACATTCTACTGACCCTTCAAGGTTGAGTTCAAAGTATTGTATGCAGAAAGGTTTTCTGATCTCTATTCAATGGGATTTCTCCCTACTTATGCTACAATCTGCTTTTTGGCCAGGTGCCTAGCTTCAGCCACCGATATGCAATGTGATATTGAGGAAGTTACTCAGCCCCTCCTTGCCTCAGTGTCTCCATCTCTGTAATGGCGGTAACAGGGAGCCATTGTGGAAATGAAGTGTGACCACACATGTCACATGCTTGGAAGAGTACCTGTGCTTAAAAAAGTGCTTAAAAAAGATGAGGTGCCAATCATTTCCTGTGTTAATAGCTCAATGTCACGTGGCAGTGAGTGACCTCCGGTCCATACTCTTATTCTCCCTTTACAGAAGAGGAAACTAAAGCAGGTTAAGTTTTCCTTGTAAAGACATGGCAGGAAGAGATAGAATCTAAGATATTTCCATCGTGCTGTTTTGCACACAACAGGTACCTAACATAAATAACAGAATGAGCTGAAATATATAGATTTTACCCAATTTCAAGGCTTCCTAAAAGTTCCCATATGGGGTGCCTGGGTGGCTCAGTGGGTTAAACTTCGGCTCAGGTCATGATCCCAGGGCCCTGGAATCAAGTCCCGCATTGGGCTCTCTGCTTGGCTCCTCGGCAGGGAGCCTGCTTCCTCCTCTCTCTCTGCCTCTCTGCCTGCCTCTCTGCCTACTTGTGATCTCTGTCAAATAAATAAATAAAATATATATATATATTTTTAAAGAAGTTCCTACATAAAACTGGATGGGAACTGGGCCGTGTTTTCCTCTTCAACTTCATAAAGCACCACATAACACCTCTCCCTATTCCGTGGGTATCTCCAACACTGCTTCTTCAACAAACTGGTACTGTGTTCAAGTGTTATAAAACACTGCTTGTGCATTTCTGAAGAACACCTGGATATCCATAAGGAAAGGAAACCAACATTATTTCAAATAAAAACTTTGATAAGGAAGCCACAGTAAGGAGAGAAGTTACCACAGCCCGGGTCTTGGCATCCCCTTTAATTTTCCAAAAGCCAGAGGTTGGGAAAATGCTGTGAAGTAACTCCAAATTATTTAGGAAATTTGTTTCTTTGTAATTAAGGAGATTAAAGTCCCCCAAGGGCCAGGAACCATGTAACAACTGAAATCATTTTCCCTCAGTAAAAGCTGTGAAACCCTATCAGTTAAATTCAGGCTCACCTAGAATTGTGAAATGCTTCAATAATGTTTCTTTGCTCCACACAGTCTGCAATAATTTAATATTCCTGAAGTGTGTCAGGTTTTTATAATGAGCTCTTCAGATCTAAATATGAATTATGTAACATTCCACTACAGACATTCTGTCTAGGGCCCTGCTTCTAAATGTAAAATCCTGTGTTCAGTGAGTTTGGGAGGGAGGGGTTGTGAGGGTAGTTTGTTGGGGAGGGAGGGCGAAAAAATCACCAAACAACAAAGCAGAGAAAACATGTAGGCGTTAAAAGTGAAGAAGAAGGAGAAGAAGAAGAAGCAGCAGCAGCAGCAGCAGCAGCAGCAGCAGCAGCAGCAGCAGCAGCATAAAGGCCTGAGCATCCGTAACAGAACAAACACATACTAAAAAACCTACTGTAACACAAGCTCGTGCTTTCTCTCCCCCTACTCATCCCCCTCATAAGATCCTACTGTACAACAGCCAGCATTTAGGTGGGCCTGCTATTTGGCAGGTATGTTACTATGAACTTATTTTATTCAATCTTTCAACCACTTGAAAAGTTAGATGTTATTATCAGTTTTCATTTAACAAATAAAGGAAAGCAGAAGCTGGTCAGTAGCTGGTTCATGGTCGCACGGCTCTTAAGTAGCACAGCACAGGTCAGGGTACAGACTACTCTTCTCCCCACCTTCCCGCCCCACCAAGCCTTCCAGGTGTCCATCAGATGGCCAGTGGAGAAACAAAATGTGGTCTGTCTATGCAAAGGAATACTGTACAGCCATAAAAAGGAATGGGGTATTGCTACATGCTACGACGTGGATGGCCTGTGATAACAGGAGGGCCAAATGAAAGAAGTTAAACCAAAAAGGTCACACAATATATGATTCCATTTATATGAATGATCCAAAACAGATACCTCCTAGAGAGATGGAAAGCAGATCAGTGGTTTCAAGGTACTAAGGGAAGCAAGGAAGAGGGAAAGGGACTGCTTCATGAGTACAGGTTCTCTTTTGGGGATGCTAAAAAGGTTTGGGAACTAGATAGAGGCAGTGGTCGCACAACATCATAAACATAATAAATACCCCTGGATTGTACATGCTGCAAATGTTAATTTTATTTTGTGTGCATTTCACCTAAATTAAACAGAAACAAAACAAGAAAACCTCCAAGCCACGTCCCACATCCAGCGTGTCACTTGGTGATATGCTAGGAACACTGCAAATTCCAGTCTGAAAAGATAACCTGGACTTAAAACACAGATGAAAACGCAGTCTTCCCAAAAGGCAAACTTTGGGATTAAAAGCTGCATGCCACAACCTGCGTGTTTGGGGACTTAGGCATTTTAATCGCTTTGTCCAAACTATAGAGCACTCAAGACAGGTTATTAACAAGGCACAAGAGTTTGTAGCCATCCAGACGAAGAGCCTGTTTCGTCATCAGTAAAATGGAAAGACTACCCCCAAGGTTGTAATATTTGGAAGATTAAAGAAAAGAGTCATACATCTGCTTGTCTTTACATAAAGAAACACAGGATAAACAAGGTAGGGCACCAGGATGTCATTTTACTACACAAATAGGGGCATCTGGGTAGGGGAATGACCCAGTGACCGGGTGGAAGGATGTGGCAGAGGGTGATACTTCTGAGTCGAGCTTTTTGCATTATTTCCCCCATTTGGAAGCCCACTGTTCTACACACATGAAAAAAGCTAAATTAAATGCACAGGGGTGGGAAGTGAGGGAAACAGCTTCAGAGTTCCTTATGGCTGTCTGGCCCACTAAGTTCTCTCCCTCTTCTTTGAGACATTCATTAATGAACATTCTCCCTACTGCAATAGCCTAAATAAAACATTTCCTTAATTGTCTAGTACATTCTTTCACAAAAGCAAAACACCGTCCTTAAATTACCTGTTTTCCAAGCTGATTTTTGCTTCACCTGAAACTCTTGCTCTGAAGGAGAAGTATAGCTTGATCAGCTGTTTAGAGCATGGAGTCTGGAGCAAGTCTCAAATTTTGGCTCTGCCATTCATACTGTATGACCACGGGCAAGGGACTTGATCTTCTTGTGACTTAATGTACCTATCCATAAATGGGGATGAGAAGGGGGATGATCATGGAGGTGATAGTAATTGGAATGTTGATGATGATGATAATGATAGTGATGAGGAGGAGAAGGAGGAGGAAGATGGTCATGGTGACGATAATGATGGAACCTACCTCCCAAAGATATTGTTAAAGGAGCTCAGAACAATTGCCTGGTTCAGAAGGCTATACATACATCTGCTATTCTTATTTGAGGAACATCTAAGGCTCACCATGTCCTAATATTCTGAGAAAAGTTTATCCGTTCTAATGAACTGAAATTTCATGCTCACCTTTAACCTCAGGGCTTACATGGCACATACATTGTAAAAGAATAATAAATATTGAGTAAGTTAATGGAAGATGGTGAATGGGTGGATTTTGGGAGGAAGGAAGAAACTATAGGTGAGGAGGCAGGTATTATTATAAGCAAAAGATGCCTAGTTTTCATCAACTGTAGTATTTCCTTACAGTTAAATGAGCAATTTGAATTCTAAACTCTATCTCACAGATGTGTCATTTACTCTCAGAAATCAAATTAAATACATTTCTTCAAGGAAGCGTGTGCTACACAGGCAGCTGATAGGATCAAGACCACTGCACTCCATGTTCTGGGGTCAAGGCGTGTGAGGCAGTGTGACCTAACTGCAATTAAGGACAGCTGTCTCTGGAAACCTGGTTTCTTTCCTAAGGTAGAGAGTATAAATTAAAGTCTAGCCAGATTGAAATGCATCACTGCTCAACTGAGTACAGAAACGAATTCTTCACACTTTGATTTGTCAGGAAGACAGAAATGCTTTCAACATATAATCAACCCCATCATTCTTCACAACAAATGGAAATGCGTAGACTTATCCCGGCACCTGATGTGGGAAATCTTTTTAAACTTTAAAACAGTAGAACTGTATGTCATTTTAAAAAATTAAGCTGTAATATGATATTCAGGTTATATTCTCTGAAACAAATCAATATTCCAGGCAATCAGGAATAACGCTTGCTATATACTGCCCTCTAGTGAATTTCTGTAAGAATAGCGTTCCTCAGAACATTATTTCAAATAACCTATGCATAAGCTTTCTTTTCAATGGGATATTAGATCTTTGACATAAAGTTTAAAATGCATTTGAAAATACTAGATGATAATCCTCAAAACTATTTTTTGAAATCAGCTTGTTTTAAAATTATCTGATGTCAAGGTAAAGTACTTATTTATTTCCTCCAGAGCTTGGCTCCCCCTTAGGAGTTTGCCATAGTATTGGTTTATTTCTGTTTTGGCCCATGTTTTTAGCGGTCCCTCAGCCTACTACTACTTCTGAATTCACTCTGGGCAAAAGAGGGTTGGCTTTATACTTGTCAGAAGAAGCTCACATAGTTCCTTTAAGCTGCCTTGATACTACAGGGCAAGCAACCATTTCTTCTCATTTTACAAACAGTCACAAATCACTGCTAAAGTTGAGAGTAATACTGAGATGCTCCCATTTCCAGTTCTGATAACTGGAAAGTCACACGACATCCAGCATACTGTAATTTGACTTGTTCCATCAGAATTTGGTTTGAAGTGTCTGCCTTCTGCTTGGGTCATGATCCCAGGGTCCTAGGATAGAGCTTTGTGATGGGCTTCCTGATCAGCAGGGAGTCTGCTTCTCCCTTTGCCCCTCTCTCCACCCCCAACCCTGCTTAGGCTCTCTCCCTCACTCTCTCTCTTTATCAAATTAGAAAAAAAAATTAGTTTGATGAAATATTATCTGTCCTTTCGTGGCTACCCAATTTCTTACTGCCTCCATTTCTGTAACATTTTCTGTTGTCAAAACAAAAAACAAAAAACTCTCACAGTACAGCTGTTCCTCATAAGGTAATTTTCTTCCTCATTTTTTTGGTGAACATTATACAACAAACATTGTGCAAAATTGGGAACTTAATGTATGAGATTTTTTTTCAGGGCAGGAAATTATGATGAATACTAACTAAATAACAGGACTCTCACAGGTTACTAATTACATGGAAAAGATAATGACCAGAAGGACCTTTCTGGAAGAAAATTATTGTTTTTTTTTTCTCTTTAAAGTAAGCATGACTAAAGCTAAGCTCAATTTAGTCCTCTAAATATACACATAAAATATGAAATCATTCAGCAGAAACTAGCCTCCTTCTAGCTGATAAAATACTTCTTTAGAAGTGGGATTTGAAAATATTGTTCTAGCAGTAATTCATCACTGGATTTATGAATACTGGAAATATGTTTGCAGTCTAATGAAATTTTGTGATAACACAGCACTTGAAGTCATTCTATTTGACTTTATTTTGAATGCAGTTCTATATTCTATTTGCTTATCAAAATAGTCCTTCAATCTTCGCAGTAATGAGTATGGGCAATTGTCTGGTTAGCCTATAATAATATCCTCAATTACATTTTAAATATGCTATAACCAAACTTTGAGATAAAACTCTTTACAGAATGCTTTAACAAAAAGATTAAGAGATAAAGAAGAGCTCTTGAAATTGACTGATTAAATTGGACTCTAGTGTAATTTGATATATTCATCATTTACTTACTCACTCTCTTCCTCTAAAAATATTCATTGAGGATCTACTATATACCAGAATGTAAAATGCAGAGTGTTCAAACATGATCAGGAAGGACTTGCCGAGGAGGAGTTCAACATTTAGTGGACAAGTCAGATGGGTAAATAGATTAATTAAAATACAATATAGTTCAATATTGTAATAGAGGAATGTATGGCTTATTATGGGACATTTTACAGAAGGGGATTATTTGCATTTTAAAAAATGTGAGTTTGTTGGGTACACAGTCTGCAGTGAGCCTACTCAAAATGCAAATGGAGCCAGGCACCGAAAAGCCCGGCTTGTACAAGAAACTACATTTGGCCTGCATTAGGGCAGCCTGGAAGGAAAGGGAGTTTGGTGGGTGGGAGGTCTTCACATATTTCAACAGGTGCTTAGAATATTTATGGAAACAGTTGAAGAATTTTAAGCAGAATAATGATATGATCAAATTTAAATTTTAGAAGGTGTACCCTGATGGGGGAAAAATGTGAGGGACGTTTCATTAGCAGCAGGTAAACATGTTAAGAGGATTGGGGGTATTCCAAACATGAGATGCTGAGAAATGCAAAGCCAAAAAGATCATAAATCTAATGAAATGCATCTTAAGAAATTTAACATTTATTTTCCAGATTTACAAATTCTGTAAAGTGAGTATTTTATAAATCATATCAAATCCTTTCTCAGGTGAAAAATGTATAGAAGTAAAATTGCTAATTGGAATATGGCTACATATTATTAATACAAAAGGTGTTATTCATATTTGCTTATTTATTCTTTCTCATTGGGTATCATTCTGTATTCCATTTTGTTACTTATTTGTCCAATATGTAATCAGACCTGAATTTTGCCTTCTCAAATACATTCTGTACCTTTCTAGGCTATTTTGGTAATTTAAAAAGCATTATTTGTGGACCATTACAAATCACTGAAATAAAATCGGGTGGGGGGAGGAGTTAATAGGAGAAAGATGACAAGGGACACTGCTAGACACCTAGGATACAACACTAGCATGCCACAATGATGGAAGACAGTCTAGAACACAATGCACCAACCCTTAATTAGACGGAGCTAATCTAAGAATCACCTAAGGCACCTCAATCCTGGGCCAAAAATAGAATAAAAATGAGTCCAATTTCAATGCTTAAATGAAATTATACTGGGGGAAAAATGAGCAAAGCTCTTTATGCTCTTTATGACAGCTGAACTCAATTTTAGTAGGGAAAAATTAAGATTGCTTAGTTTAAAGGGGAAAAAAAACAAATTTATGTGCATTGTCATGAGTCAGGTACCCTGAAGCCTTCACTCCAGACTGGACCAAGACTCTTGGTTCAGAGCCCTCTAGGTGCCAAGTGATACGCAGTCACCTGCTGGCTGTGGGTCTTTGGACACATTTCTTAGCCTGTCTAGGCAGAGTTTCTTCATCTATAACAGGGTGTCATGGCACTATAGACATTTTTAGGCCAGATAATTTTTTGTTGCAGGGAACTCTCTCAAACATAATCCCAAGCTGTTTACCCAGAAGATTATGAGCGAATTTCCTCCAGGGTGAGGTGAATTTCCTGCCTGTGTACGGCCTTGTTTCCCTAAGGTGACTGCTTACACACACATCTCCACATTGTGGGTCCCATACACCCAGGTTAAATCTTTGAGAAGAGCAATATTTCCCAAAGAATTAAAATCTCCAAGAATGGCACCCTAGCTAAAAATGGAAGGAGTTCACATTACCAAGTAAACACGCAGGTTTTTAATCTTACACGTCTGCATTTTAATCACTTTACAATTTTCCTTAAGAATCATGGAGTGAATTATTAATATTTGGGTAAATAATCTGTTGTTCATAAAAACACAAGCACAGTCTGAATTCAAGTTTTTCTTTCTTGCTAGATAGAAATCATTCGCAGGCACATTTGAAGTCAGAATTTGCTGTAGCTTCTACCATCAACAGAATGTTATGTTCATTTAGTTCATTGGTTGATTTTAGGAACTGAATTCTAATTAGGACCTCTTGCTACAAATATGAATTTCGCCCTTTTCTGTTTCTTTTTAAATGTTGACTGCTAGTTTTAGCTTCTTTTTAAAAGATTTTATTTATTTATTTGACAGAGAGAGACGATGAGAGAGAGAACATAAGCAGGGGGCTGGGAGAGGGAGAAACAGGCTTCCTACCAAGCAGGGAGCCCAATGCAGGCCTTGATCCCAGGACCCTGGGATCAGTGCCTGAGCCAAAGGCAGATGTCTAATGACTGAGCCACCCAGGCACCCTATCTTCTTTTTAAATCTTATAAGTTACAGAGCCACATCTGCTGGCCCATTTAATGTAACAAAGGTCTAGAATTCACTGTTAGAGGATTTCTTTTTCTTCTTATAGTCACACTTGCCAACTTCAAAACATCTTGAGCATATCTTTTATTGACACATCTTCTCTATTTTACTTGCCCTGGATCAATAGTTGGGCTTCCAAAGCTAAACAATGGGATAAAAAGACATGTAGAGAGGGGCACCTGGATGGCTCAGTTGGTTTAAGTATCCAATTCTTGGTTTTGGCTCAGGTCATAAATCTCAGGGTCCTGGTACTGAGGCCCACATGGGGCTCTGCTCTCAGTGCCATGGAGTCTGCTGAAGATTATCTTCTTCTCCCTCTGCTCCTCCCACTGCTCTTTCTCTCACCCTTTCTCTAAAATAAATGAATAAGACCTTTTAGAAAAAAAGACATGTAGAGAGAGAGAGAGTTACATACAAGATAAACATGGAGGATTTTATGGTTTTTTAATATTCAGCAGCTTTTAGTTTCTAAAGCAGATTTTTAAATGAAAAAATGTGGAATTTAAAGCACAAAATTAAACATGAGTTGTGTGGCCTAAGATGCAGCTGAGGGATTCCAAAACTACCCCAAAAATGGAATCTGCAATCAGCTGTTAGTTCTCCAGTCATTGCTTCAAGTGTTGAGGACAGAGAAATCACCCCTGACCTCACTTACAGAGAGCAGAAGTCCTATAGGAAGCAGAGGAGGGTATTTAAATATCTTTTGTGACTTCTGTCATTTCTCTAGGCAGGCCACTTTGAACATCTCCATGTGGTATGATCAGAGGCAGAAATAGAAAACTCTCAAAGAGGAATAGCTACTCCTCTTTCTGCTCTGATCAAGAATAACAGTATTAACAATTATAATCCAGGGGCGCCTGGGTGGCTTAGTGGGTTAAAGCCTCTGCCTTCGGCTCACGTCATGATCTCAGGGTCCTGGGTTGGAGGCCCACATTGGGTTCTCTGCTCAGCAGGGAGCCTGCTTCCTCCTCTCTCTCTGCCTGCCTCTCCCTCTACTTGTGATTTCTGTCTGTCAAATAAATAAATAAAATCTTTAAAAAAATTATAATCCAGGATCCACTCCAAACTTTATGTAATATTTTGATAGTCTCAGTAAGCAGGCTAAATGACCCTTGCATAGTTACTTATCTGTATAATAACATGCTAATTTTGCCCCCAAATTAGAAAGGCTTAACTTCCAGCAAATCTAACCAGGTGCAACTTCTGTATGTGCGGAGTCGCCGCCAACATGGTGTGAGTTTATGGGTACAAAGAAAATCTTTCCAAATACCTCTGGAACCCTTTACTCAGGCTTTTGGGCGTCGTGTCTTTGAGATAAAAGTTTGCTTCACCTGCAAAGTGAGAGTAATAGTCAGTATTCAGCTCTTTTAACAAGATAGTAAAATGAGATACACCTGGCAGGAGCCTAATGGGCTGGGCACTGCCATGGGAGGGAAGAAGGAAACTTAAAAAGGAATGTGGGCAAATGTTGAAGGCAAGCTTGCTTGTGACACAATTTTTCCAAGGCCCACTCCATTCCAGTGCCCATGATTGCCCTCTTCTCTTCTCACTAATTAAAGTTAGAATTGTGGGATATAAAAGGTCTTCTTGGATAAGTTCCCAGGCCCCTCAACCAAACTGACAATGTTCTACTGATCAGGTCTTTTGCTAACTCCAGAACTCACTGTTTGAAAAGAATAATTAAAACAATCTTACAGCCACCAGCCGCATTGAGGATTTCAGTATTCTGCAAAAGCAAATATGTCACCTGGAACTGCCATAAAGCTTGAAGTGTGTATAACATCCCAATAAGTTTCCAAAATGTCATTAATTATTATTATTTCTCTGCAAGGGAATATATGAGCAAAAAAAATCATTTTATAAGGACAATAACATTTCCTCTTAGCATGTGGTTCAAGATCTATTTCACAAGCTTGATTCAGAGACAAATAGTACTTCCTAAAGTGTTCGGATAACACAATTCCAAACCATTACCTTTACAACGGAAATCTGAAATAACATTATCTCTGGGAGATAAGAGACCCTAAGTCAATAAAAAAGAGGATGTTAATATTACTGTGTATTATTACTGCACATGTACCAAGCGCTTAGCCTATGTTATCCCATCTGGGGCAGAGACTCTAGTCATCCCATACAGCCACAATAGCTTTCTTACATACTATTAGTAATAAAGATAAACATTTTTCAAGTTTTTATTTTCATTCCAGTTAGTTAACTTACAGTCTTATTAATTTCAGGTGTACAATCTGGTGATCCAACACTTCCATACATCACCTCGTGTCCATCATAACAAGTGCCCTCCTTAGTCCCCATCCCCTAGTGACATTCAAAGTAATGATTGATAGATGTATATTCAGTAGTGCCATTTTATTACTTGTTTTGTTGTTGTTTCTGAATATTTTCTCTGATCCTTTCTTGTCTTCCATGTTTTGCTGATTTGGTTTCCTTTAGTGATGTATTTGGCTTTCTTTCTCTTTATTCTTTGCATATTCTTTAGTGATTTGGGATACATGGTTATCATTAGGTTTGTATATAATCTCTTTGAATATAGCAGTCAATAAACGTTGATCAGTGAAGTTTGAGCTCAGTTCTTTTCTCCTCCTTGTACTTTAGGCATCTTTTATTATATTTTATGCCCTCTTAGTGAGTTTCTTGACTGATATTTTTAAGAGAAGTATTTATTTTTTCTGTGTTTGTGTTCTTGAGTTCTATACCGTCACTTTGGGTCTCTCCTTCCCATTCAACGAGTCCCCTTTAGTATCTCTTGAAGGCCTGGTTTACTGGTCATAAACTCCTTAGTTTTTGTTTGTCTGGAAAGCTCTTTATCTCTCCTTTTTTTGAATGGTAGTCCTGCTGGATAGAGTATTTTCAGCTGCACATTCTTCCCGATTAGCATTTTGGATATATCACACCACTCTATTTTGGCTTGTAAGGTTTCTATGAAAAATCTCCTGCTAACCTTATGGGTTATCCCTTGTTAGTTACTGACTTCTTTTGTCTTGATGCTTTTAAAATGTTTTCTTTATCACTCTATTTTGCCAACTCAATTATGCTATGTTCTGGTACGGACCTGTTTTTGTTGATTTTGATAGGGGTTCTCTGTACCTCCTGGGTCTGGATATCCGTTTCCTTCCCCAGATTGGGCAAGTTTTCAGCTATATTTTCTTCAGATAAATTTCCTGCCCATTTTTCTCTCTTCTTCTGGAAATCCTATAATACAAATGCTATTATGTTTGAAGCCACTGAGTTCTGTAAGTCTATTCGCACTCTGTGTAATTCTTCTTTCTCTCTTTTGTTCACTTTGATTACTTTCCATTACCCTGTCATCTAGGTCACTAACTCATTCCTCTTCTTCTTCCAACCTGCTATTCATCCCATCACGTGTTTCTCATTTTATTGAGAACTTTATTTCTGCTGCATTATCCTTCATCTCTGTGTTAAGGGCCTCACTTTTGTGTTCTACTCTTTCTCAAGTCCAGTGAATATCCTCATGATCCTTGCTTAATCTCTATCAGGTATGTACTTATGTCTGTTTTGCTTCAACCTCTAGCCATGGCCTTGTCCTGTTCTTTCATTTGTAATAAATTTTCTCTGTCTTCTCATTTTATCTGCCTCTCTGTGTCTGTTTCTATGTGTGAAGAAAGTCAGCTATGGCTTCTGCTCTTGCAAGTAGTGGCTTTATGAAGAGTAGGTCCTGGAGTGCCCTGCGGTGCCCTGTTCCCCAGAGCCTGGCACTTCAGGAGGGGACCCTGTGTGTGATGCTTACACTCTACTGTTGTGTCTGGGTCAGTTGTCCTTTCAGTGGGTTGTCTTTCCTGACTCTGCCTGCTGTGGGCTGTGCTTGTTCTCTGTGGTGTTAGTGGGACACAGGCCAGTTCTGAGCCATTGTGTCTTCTGGGGAACTTGGGAGTGGAGCACCTGTGTTATCAAATTTGTGTTGGGCCACTAGTCCTATGCCAGATCCCCCAAAGCCCTTGATGGCTGGAGGCTGCATGTTAGGGCAGTCAGAGGCATGAGGCTGGGGGAAGCAAATGACAGTGGTTGGGGGCACAAGGCTAGGCATGGGGTGTGGCAGCAGGTGCACCCAATAGCCATGTGAGGTGTGCACACAACTTTAACAGAGTTTAGCCTGAGCTCTGGGTGGAGGCTAGGAGGCTTTGAGTAGACAAGGCCTCAGGACACCTTGTGAGTATGGTGCACTGCTTGCAGGTTAGGTAGCAAGTGTCTGTGCAGCCTTGCCTCCTGTAGCTAGCTCTGTGTTTATGTTTTGGGATGAAGGAGGAAAATGGCCCTTGCCAGATCCCTCATTTTTAGAGAAGTTCCCCAATGTGCTCTGAAATCAGTATGAACAGATCTATCTCCCATTTGCCCTGGGCCGTGTGTAACTACTGTTTTTATTGCCTGTTCATGCAGGCTGTTGTCTCTTTGAGTGTGGTGCCCCAGCTATCCCTTGCCTTCCCAGCTCACGAAGCACTGAGTCAGCTGACTTTTAAAGCTTCAGGCTCTAAGTCCCACTGATTTTACACACACATGTAATCAACCCCTCTAGGTTTTAAAGCCAAATGCTATGGTGATTAGTTTTCCCTGTGTGAGCTCCCCAGTGCCAGGGCTCATTTCTCAGACCTCTCTGTCTACACAGCTTCTTTGTTCCTGCCGGCAGCCTCCCTCTCCCTTTCTGACCTTCGTAATCTTTCAGATCCAACTTCTCTCTGTTTCATTGTGGAGTTTGTTCTGCCAGTCTTTGGATCACGCTCCAGTTTATTGATTTGGATGCTGATGATACCTAGGTATAAACATGGCACAGGGTGAGCTCAGGGTCCTCCTACTCTGCCGTCTTCCCAAGCTTTGAGTTAAAAATGTTTAGACCATAACTGCCTAGCTGATGGCTGCAATTTAAAGATGACGCTTGCATCAAAAGTGTGAAAATAGAGTGCAGCTTCCTCCACTCCCCTTTCCGGAGTCGAGGAACCTCGCCTGAGGGTGTCCATCTCCTCCCTACGCAACTTTCCTGGCTCCCCTTCTCCTGAGCCCTGAAACATCACCAGAGAGTGCCTTTAATAAATCTTGCCTTGCACCCACCAAAATAAAAAAAAAAAAAGTATGAAAATAAGTCTAATTGCCAGACAAGGGGGCATGAGTGGAATGATGTGCACAGCTTCCGGGTCTTGTCCTTAAAGGAAGGACACACTGATTACTTCCCTTTCGCCCAGCTCTCACTGCTAGGATGTGGGAATAGGCATCTTAGAGCACTACTGAGTACTAAATATTGATAAATGTTAAGCAACAGGGTAGGAGCCTGGATTCTGAAGATCAGAGAGCTGCAACCCAAGCCTGAACTGTGTATTGGGACTTTTGCAGTATAGAGAAACAAATGTCCATCTTGTTTAATCAACTATTATTTTGGATCTGTCATTAGCACCAAAGCAACTCCCTGATAAATCATTCCATCTTCACAACAATCCTAAAAAGGAAAGGTTATTATCTCCATCTTACAAATGAGGAAATTGTAAAAACAAAACAAAACAAAAACCTACCAAGTTTCCAGAACCAGCAAGTAGCAATCCTAAGTCTAAAACTCAAACCCAGGGTTGCCTGGGTGGCTCAGGCAGTTAAGCATCCAATTCTTAGTTTTGGCTCAGGTCATGACCTCAGTGTCCTTGGATTGAGCCCCACATTTGGCTCTGTGTTCAGGTGGGAGTCTGTTTGAGATTCTCTCCCTCTATTCCTCCCCTACGTGTGCACTCTCTCTCCACCTCTCTCTCTCTCTCAACCTCTCTCAAAATAAATAAATTTTTAAAAATCTTTAAGACCCCAATCCAGCTTTCTACTCTATCACTAAAACTGCTAATACAGTTTTATGCTAGATCTGGCTTTTTATGGCCTTGGAATTGTCCTACTTACCCCATTTCAGCCTTAGTTGAGTTGTTGTGAAGATTAAATTAACATAAAAATATGTAAAATATTTAGATAGTGACTGACACATGGTATTATATAGGTTATCTATTAAAACTGCTATCATTATCATTATTAAGCTTCTTCTAATTCCAAAATCCTCCAATATTTATTCCTGGAGAACATAGGTAACCAACTTCAAACTCAAACAAACTGAGCTAAAAGTTTAGAATTTTAGAGACACGTGTACCTTCAGTTTAAGAAATTGCAAGAACATTTACCCAGCAACCTCTGATATTAGCTGTGTGAGGAAACTTTGACTGTTGGAGTAGGCAGGTCTGTGATGTATCTCATCTGCTGAGATTTCTAATAACCTCTTAAATAAAATTCACTGAGATTCCTGGTTGATTTTTTGCTATAATAGTATAGAAGGGGCAGTCCCCCCCCACCAATAAATATTCTTTATGTCTCTTAGAGATCGATTGTCTGATTCTTTGGCAGCTGTATGCTGACCAGAAGAAACACAGCATTTCAGCCTCCTTGCAGCTAGGATGAACATGGTCATGAACAGAAATGAAACCTCACTTTACCATTAAACAGAAGGCTGTACCTTTTCCTTCCTCTTCCCCTTTTTTCTGTCTGTGGTATGCTTCTTCCTACCAAAACCACCTTACAAAAGTTGACTGTTAAACATTCAAGACTCTAGCAAGCCAGTTATTAAACTGTTGGTAGTTTAATATCAGCCATGAGAAAAGTGTTTACCACATGGAAATCCATTAATCCAATCAGAGCCAATATCCCCCAGCTGGGGACTTTTTTTTTTTTTTTTTTTATATACACAGAATAAGTTTACCAGCACTGTTTTCCTTGCTTTCCTAGAATCAGGATACTTGAGTAAGATCTGTGGGCCTGTATCATGAGGGCAGGTCCCAGAGATGAGAAAACAAGGGGTCCTAATGCGGAACAAAGCCATTGTGTCCACTTAGGCTCTCCAGGTGAGTCACATATTTATATCCAGCTCAGTGATTCTCAGTAGGGGCCAACGTGGCCCCCCTGACCCTCAGAGGACATTTAGGAGACATTTTTGGTTATCATTAACTGGGACAGTGTGGTTACTTCTGGCATCTGTGGGTAGAACTCAGTGATGTGGCTAAACATCCTACAATACACAAGAAAGCTCTCATTTCCAAGAATTATATAGTCTAAAATGTCAACAGTGCCAAAGTTGAGAAATCCTGATCTAGAGTAAGCCACTATTTTGTTGGATTTCTATTATAGCCAGAAAACCTGTAGCTTAGCTAATAATACAAATATATAACTAAAAGCCCCAATATCCTTTTGTATAAATACAAATGCATACATACACTCATACATAAATCTATATGTACATGTCCTTATATAAGAAACACTTTTTTAAAATAAAATTTGAAGGGAACCACTTATATAATGGGTTTCTTAGCATTTTTCTACTTTTGAAGCATTTAGTCCTTGAAATCTCTGAGTCCTTGAAATCTCTGTTCTGGACAAGAAAAGAAGTAATTTACTAAGTGACTGGAGAGGTCTAAAAGAGTTAATCCTTCTTCAGAAAATGAGTAACTCACTCCTACCCAGAATCTTATATTGGGAGCAAGAGGTGAGGGTGTTAATATTTACCTTCCAAGAAAGTGGTAAACCTGAAGTGCTCTCTGGAATTTCCTCCTGAAATTACACCAAGGACGTTATTGAATTTGACCAGTAGAGTTCCTGGGATCACATAGAAGTAAAAATGGATTCTGCAGAAATGTCCACTGGGGAAATAAAAAAGTTGACAAAGATAAAGAAATAGAAATGTAAGCTATCCATAGATGCTCTGTTGAAATAAAACTGAAAATGTATATTCCATAAGACCAGAATGAACCTGAGGAAGAAAAAGCAGTAAGTACTTTCTAGTCTTTATGTAAGGGGGAAAGGGACAGAGTTCTGATTTCTCCAAAGCAAATTGATTCTTTTGGGATTAAGTATCAACAAAAGTTATATCATTTATATCATGTGAATTGTATATCTATAATGTAAATTATATAAGTGTGTATGTATGTGTATGTGCATATAAACTAAACTGATGAGTTCTAAATTTTAAACATAATTATAATAAAAATCAGTTTAATCTGATTTTATCACTCATATTCTACCTAATCAAGGAATCATACTTCTTCCAATAACAGTAACCTTTTTTCCTGTCATTCCAGACCCACCCTCTGATTTCTACTGCTTAACCCCAGCTGACTTTTTTCCTTCTAACTTTCTTTGTCTAAAATTCATCCCAGTCTGTCATTTCATCTATCCCTTATCTTCTTGAGTAAAATTAACTGGTGCTCAAAGTTGTCATGTATACTGTCTCCCAACAATGTCTAATATTCACCATCATTATCATTTATAATCGAGGCACTTCCTTCCCAATGCAATTCAAATCTTTTTTTTTTAAGATTTTATTTATTTATTTGACAGACAGAGATCACAAGTAGGCAGAGGGGCAGGCAGAGAGAGGGGAGGAAGAAGGCTCCCCACAGAATAGAGAGCCCAATGTGAGGCTGGATCTCGGGACCTTGGGATCATGACCTGAGCCAAACACAGAGGCTTTAACCCACAGAGTCACCCAGGTGCCCCTCAATTCAAATATTTTACTGATCGGGGCGCCTGGGTGGCTCAGTGGTTTGGGCTGCTGCCTTTGGCTCGGGTCATGATCTCAGGGTCCTGGGATCGAGCCCCGCATCGGGCTCCCTGCTCCGCAGGAAGCCTGCTTCCCTCTCTCTCTCTCTGCCTGCCTCTCTGCCTACTTGTGATCTCCGTCTTTCAAATAAATAAATAAAATCTTTAAAAAAAAACACAAATATTTTACTGATTTATCAAGTTTTTTTTTAAGATTTTACATGTAAAGAGCAAACAAAACTGCAGCCTGCATTCCACTTCTGACTCAGAGATTGCAAACTAGCACCCAAGTCACTTCTAAGCCCATATATGGTTGAGCACATACTATCATGTTTTTTAAAAAGTATTTTCCATGCTATAGGCAATTTATCATGCACATTATTAGTTCTGTACCTTTTCTTCTGTTGGTCCTCTGATCTTCAGGTTTGGGCCATTACCTCTGCTTGGCCCTTTCAGATATGCAGATTCTTCCCATTCTTCAAAAGGAGGGTTGCTGGGGGGAGGGGGTTTGGGAGAAGGGGGTGGGATTATGGACATTGGGGAAGGTATGTGCTTTGGTGAGTGCTGTGAAGTGTGTAAACCTGGTGATTCACAGACCTGTACCCCTGGGGATAAAAATATATGTTTATAAAAAATAAAAAATTAATTAAAAAAAAGAATAAGTGCAAAACCTGGAGACCTAAGCACTGGTATAAAGCTTTTCTCAGTTTCTCAGTCCTCCATGATCTGATTCTACTCCCTTTCTGTTATCCACATCATTTATTTATACATCCTCTTTTTATATGTGAGGTCATTCATTGAAAGATTCATTCATTCTTCATCTCTAGAAGTTGCTTCTCCTGAAGAGACAAACTGACCAAACTCATGAAACCGTATACACACATATGGTACCTGAAATAGCAACAGGTACAATATCTGAGTGACACCCCCGTCACGTATTAGTATAGGAAATTTACAACACAAACGGAGCACAATTCTGTCATGCATAATTTTAATTATTAGCATTATTTGTGGTGTAGTTTGTTGATTCTTTATACACAATGCATCACTATTATTCCTAAATAATTCTAGAGATCTTGCTCCATTTGTATTCTTAATTTTCTGAACTAATACGTGACTTGAATATCACCCAGATATCGTATCTGTTGTTAATTCAGGTACTATATATGTGTGTATAGTTTTGTGACTAAAAAAAATCATGATCAGAGTAATTTTTCTTGACAAAATATGATAATATTTGTTTCATTCAAGCTTTCTTATAAGAAATTAAACTAAATGATCCCTAGTTGAAGGCACTAACAAAAATATTCTTTAAAAAAAATTTTTTTTTTAATTTAAGAAAGAGGGGAAGAGGGAGATTGCCCTCAGGTGGGGTAGGAGCAGAGGGAAAGAAAGAGGGGAAGCAGACCCCCACAGAGGGTAAGAAAGAGGGAAGCCTGATATAGGGTTTCACCACCAGACCCTGAGATCCTGACCTGAGCTAAAATAAGAAGTCTGATGTTTAACCAACTGAGACACCAAGGCACCGTAATAAAATTCTTCTTTTTTTTTTTTTTAACAAGGATATTTCTTTATTTAAGGTGACAGAAACTTGTCTGAAATTTAATGTCAAACTGTAGCCTAAAAATGCCAAACACTCCCATACAACCAGTAGTTGAAGATTTTGAGCAACATCAATAAAATATATCCTACAGATCACAATATGAATAAAAGTATGGGCCACACACATTATTAATATACACAGCCTAGGGGCACCTGGGTGACTCAGTCCGATAAGCCTCATACTTGTGATTTCAGCTTTTTATTTTTTAATTTTTTATTTTTTTATAAACATATATTTTTATCCCCAGGGCTACAGGTCTGTGAATCACCAGGTTTACACACTTCACAGCACTCACCAAAGCACATACCCTCCCCAATTTCCATAATCCCACCCCCTACTCCCAAACACCCTCCCCCCAGCAACCCTCAGTTTGTTTTGTGAGATAAAGAGTCACTTATGGTTTGTCTCCCTCCCAATTCCATCTTGTTTCATTGATTCTTCTTCTACCCACTTAAGCCCCCATGTTGCATCACCACTTCCTCATATCAGGGAGATCACATGATAGTTGTCTTTCTCTGCTTGACTTATTTCGCTAAGCATGATACGCTCTAGTTCCATCCATGTTGTCGCAAATGGCAAGATTTCATTTCTTTTGATGGCTGCATAGTATTCCATTGTGTATATATACCACATCTTCTTGATCCATTTATCTGTTGATGGACATCTAGGTTCTTTCCATAGTTTGGCTATTGTGGACATTGCTGCTATAAACATTCGGGTGCACGTTACCCTTTGGATCACTACGTTTGTATCTTTAGGGTAAATACCCAGTAGTGCAATTGCTGGGTCATAGGGCAGTTCTATTTTCAACATTTTGAGGAACCTCCATGCTGTTTTCCAGAGTGGCTGCACCAGCTTGCATTCCCACCAACAGTGCAGGAGGGTTCCCCTTTCTCCACATCCTCGCCAGCATCTGTCATTTCCTGACTTGTTGATTTTAGCCATTCTGACTGGTGTGAGGTGATACCTCATTGTGGTTTTGATTTGTATTTCCCTGATGCCCAGTGATATGGAACACTTTTTCATGTGTCTGTTGGCCATCTGGATGTCTTCTTTGCAGAAATGTCTGTTCATGTCCTCTGCCCATTTCTTGATTGGATTATTTGTTCTTTGGGTGTTGAGTTTGCTAAGTTCTTTATAGATTCTGGACACTAGTCCTTTATCTGATATGTCGTTTGCAAATATCTTCTCCCATTCTGTCAGTTGTCTTTTGATTTTGTTAACTGTTTCCTTTGCTGTGCAAAAGCTTTTGATCTTGATGAAATCCCAATAGTTCATTTTTGCCCTTGCTTCCCTTGCCTTTGGTGTTGTTCCTAGGAAGATGTTGCTGCAGCTGAGGTCGAAGAGGTTGCTCCCTGTGTTCTCCTCAAGGATTTTGATGGATTCCTTTTGCACATTGAGGTCCTTCATCAATTTTGAGTCTATTTTTGTGTGTGGTGTAAGGAAATGGTCCAATTTCATTTTTCTGCATGTGGCTGTCCAATTTTCCCAGCACCATTTATTGAAGAGGCTGTCTTTTTTCCATTGGACATTCTTTCCTGCTTTGTCGAAGATTAGTTGACCATAGAGTTGAGGGTCTATTTCTGGGCTCTCTATTCTGTTCCATTGATCTATGTGTCTGTTTTTGTGCCAGTACCATGCTGTCTTGAAATGACAGCTTTGTAATAGAGCTTGAAGTCCAGAATTGTGATGCCACCAACGTTGGCTTTCTTTTTCAATATCCCTTTGGCTATTTGAGGTCTTTTCTGGTTCCATATAAATTTTAGAATTATTCCATTTCTTTGAAAAAGATGGATGGTACTTTGATAGGAATTGCATTAAATGTGTAGATTGCTTTAGGTAGCATAGACATTTTACAGTTTATTCTTCCAATCCAGGAGCATGGAACATTTTTTCCATTTCTTTGTGTCTTCCTCAATTTCTTTCATGAGTACTTTGTAGTTTTCTGAGTATAGATTCTGTGCCTCTTTGGTTAGGTTTATTCCTAGGTATCTTATGGCTTTGGGTGCAATTGTAAATGGGATCGACTCCTTAATTTCTCTTTCTTCTGTCTTGTTGTTGGTGTAAAGAAATGCAACTGATTTCTTTGCATTGATTTTATATCCTGACACTTTACTAAATTCCTGTACAAGTTCTAGCAGTTTTGGAGTGGAGACTTTTGGGTTTTCCACATATAGTATCATATCATCTGCGAAGAGTGATAATTTGACTTCTTTGCTGATTTGGATGCCTTTAATTTCCTTTTGTTGTCTGATTGCTGAGGCTAGGACCTCTAGTACTATGTTGAATAGCAGTGGTGATAATGGACATCCCTGCCGTGTTCCTGACCTTAGCGGAAAAGCTTTCAGTTTTTCTCCATTGAGAATGATATTTGCGGTGGGTTTTTCATAGATGGCTTTGATGATATTGAGGTGTGTGCCCTCTATCCCTACACTTTGAAGAGTTTTGATCAGGAAGGGATGCTGTACTTTGTCAAATGCTTTTTCAGCATCTATTGAGAGTATCATATGGTTCTTGTTCTTTCTTTTATTGATGTGTTGTATCAGATTGACTGATTTACATATGTTGAACCAACCTTGCAGCCCTGGAATAAATCCCACTTGGTCGTGGTGAATAATCCTTTTAATGTACTGTTGAATCCTATTGGCTAGTATTTTGTTGAGAATTTTTGCAAATGTGTTCATCAAGGATATTGGTCTATAGCTCTCTTTTTTGATGGGATCCTTGTCTGGTTTGGGGATAAAGGTGATGCTGGCCTCATAAAATCAGTTTGGAAGTTCTCCTTCCATTTCTATTTTTTGGAACAGTTTCAGGAGAACAGGAATTAGTTCTTCTTTAAATGTTTGGTAGAATTCCCCTGGGAAGCCATCTGGCACTGGGCTTTTGTTTGTTTGGAGATTTTTAATGACTGTTTCATTCTCCTTACTGGTTATGGGTCTGTTCAGGCTTTCTGTTTCTTCCTGGTTCAGTTGTGGTAGTTTATATGTTTCTAGGAATGCATCCATTTCTTCCAGATTGTCAAATTTGTTGGCGTAGAGTCACTCATAGTATGTTCTTATAATAGTTTGTATTTCTTTGGTGCTAGTTGTGATCTCTCCTCTTTCATTCATGATTTTATTTATTTGGGCCCTTTCTCTTTTCTTTTTGATAAGTCGGGCCAGGGGTTTATCAATTTTATTAATTCTTTCAAAAAACCAGCTCCTAGTTTCATTGATTTGTTCTATTGTTTCTTTGGTTTCTATTTCATTGATTTCTGCCCTGATCTTTATGATTTCTCTTCTCCTGCTGGCCTAGGGTTTCTTTCTTGTTCTTTCTCCCACTCCTTTAGGTGTAGGGTTTGGTTGTGTACCTGAGACCTTTCTTGTTTCTTGAGAAAGGCTTGTACCAGTATATATTTTCCTCTCAGGACTGCCTTTGTTGTGTCCCACAGATTTTGAACCATTGTATTTTCATTATCATTTGTTTCCATGATTTTTTTCAATTCTTCTTTAATTTCCCGGTTGACCCATTCATTCTTTAGAAGGATGCTGTTTAGTCTCCATGTATTTGGGTTCTTTCCAAACTTCCTTTTGTGGTTGAGTTCTAGCTTTAGAGCATTGTGGTCTGAAAATATGCAGGGAATGATCCCAATCTTTTGATACCGGTTGAGTCCTGATTTAGGACCGAGGATGTGATCTATTCTGGAGAATGGTCTATGTGCACTAGAGAAGAATGTGTATTCTGTTGCTTTGGGATGAAATGTTCTGAATATATCTGTGATGTCCATCCTGTCCAGTGTGTCGTTTAAGGCCTCTATTTCCTTGCTGATCTTTTGCTTGGATGATCTGTCCATTTCAGTGAGGGGAGTGTTAAAGTCCCCTACTATTATTGTATTATTGTTGATGTGTTTCTTTGATTTTGTTATTAATTGGTTTATATAGTTGGCTGCTCCCACGTTGGGGGCATAGATATTTAAAATTGTTAAATCTTCTTGTTGGACAGACCCTTTGAGTATGATATAGTGTCCTTCCTCATCTCTTATTATAGTCTTTGGCTTAAAATATAATTGATCTGATATAAGGATTGCCACTCCTGCTTTCTTCTGATGTCCATTAGCATGGTAAATTGTTTCCACCCCCTCACTTTAAATCTGGAGGTGTCTTCGGGCTTAAAATGAGTTTCTTGGAGGCAACATATAGATGGGTTTTGTTTTTTTATCCATTCTGATACCCTGTGTCTTTTGACAGGGGCATTTAGCCCATTAACATTCAGGGTAACTATTGAGAGATATGAATTTAGTGCCATTGTATTGCCTGTAAGGTGACTGTTACTGTATATGGTCTCTGTTCCTTTCTGATCTACCACTTGTAGGCTCTCTCTTTGCTTAGAGGATCCCTTTCAATATTTCCAGTAGAGCTGGTTTGGTGTTTGCAAATTCTTTCAGTTTTTGTTTGTCCTGGAAGCTTTTAATCTCTCCTTCTTTTTTCAATGATAGCCTAGCTGGATATAGTATTCTTGGCTGCATGTTTTTCTCGTTTACTCCTCTGAAAATATCATGCCAGCTCTTTCTGGCCTGCCAGGTCTCTGTGGATAAGTCAGCTGCCAATCTAATATTTTTACCTTTGTATGTTACAGACTTCTTTTCCTGGGCTGCTTTCAGGATTTTCTCTTTGTCACTGAGAATTGTAAATTTTACTATTAGGTGACGGAGTGTGGGCCTATTCTTATTGATTTTGAGGGGCGTTCTCTGAACCTCCTGAATTTTGATGCTCATTCCCTTTGCCATATTGGGGAAATTCTCCCCAATAATTCTCTCCAGTATACCTTCTGCTCCCCTCTCTCTTTCTTCTTCTTCTGGAATACCAATTATTCTAATGTTGTTTCGTCTTATGGTGTTACCTAGCTCTCGATTTCTCCCCTCGTGGTCCAGTAGCTGTTTGTCCCTCTTTTGCTCAGCTTCTTTATTCTCTGTCATTTGGTCTTTTATATCACTAATTCTTTCTTCTGCCTCATTTATCCTAGCAGTGAGAGCCTCCATTTTTGATTGCACCTCATTAATAGCTTTTTTGATTTCAACTTGGTTAGATTTTAGTTCTTTTATATCTCCAGAAAGGGCTTTTATATCTCCCGAGAGGTTTTCTCTAATATCTTCCATGCCTTTTTCGAGCCTGGCTAGAACCTTGAGAATTGTCATTCTGAACTCTAGATCTGACATATTACCAATGTCTGTATTGATTAGGTCCCTAGCCTTCGGTACTGCTTCTTGTTCTTTTTTTTGTGGTGAATTTTTCCGTCTTGTCATTTTGTCCACATAGGAGTATATGAAGGAGCAAGTAAAATACTAAAAGGGTGGCAACAACCCCAGGAAAATATGCTTTAACCAAATCAGAAGAGATCCCATATCGTGAGGGGGGAGAAAGGGGATAAAAAGAGGTTCAAAAAGGAAGAAAGAAAGAAAAAAAAGAAAAGAAAAGAATTAAGAAAAAAGAAATGAAAAAGAGAAATATAAAAAAGAAAAAATATTTGTATAAGATAAACTAGTTAAAAAACGTTAAAAAAGAAAAGGGTAAAAGGAAAAAAAAATTTTTACCAGGAGGCGAGAAAAAAAACAAAAAATGAAAAAGAAAAAAATTAAATGAACTGCAAGACTGAAAAAAATCACAGGGAGAAAGCCATGAGTTCCGTGCTTTGCGTTCTCCTCCTCTGGAATTCTGCTGCTCTCCTTTGTATTGAAACCACACTCCTTGGCAGGTCAACTTGGTCTCAGTGGGATTTCTTGTTGATCTTCTGGGGGAATGGCCTGGTGTAGTGATTCTCAACTGTCTTTGCTCCAGGCTGAATTGCACCGCCCTTACCAGGGGCCGTGCTGGTAATCCCCTCAGGTTTGCTTTCAGGAGCTTTTGTTCCCTGAGAGCTTCCCAAGAGTTCCGGAGGACAGGAATACAAATGGCGGCCTCCTGGTCTCCGGCCAGTAGGAGCTGAGAGCCTGGGGCCCCACTCCTCAGTGCGCCCTCAGAGAACAGCGCCCAGTTACTTCCGTCTTCCTGACCTCCGGCCGCGCTCCGAGCTCACCGAGCCTGCGACCGGTTCAAGGTAAGACAGAGCTGTGAGCTTACTGTCCACTCTGTCTCTGTAGCCGGCTTTCCTGTTCCAATGCCCGCAGGCTCTGTGACACTCAGACACCCCCAATCCTTAGTGACCCTGCGGGACTTGAGGCCACGCTGACCCCGTGTGGGCTTTGCCCCGGTTTAGCCTCTGGAGCAATGTCCCTCAGTGGAACAGACTTTAAAAGTCCTGATTTTGTGCTCCGTTGCTCCGCCACTTGCCAGGAGCCGGCCCCTCCCCCGGGGTCTATCTTCCCATCACTTTGGATTCACGTCTCCGCCAATCCTATCTTTCAAAAAGTGGTTGTTTTTCTGTTTCCAGAATTGCTGTTCTTCTTCTCTTCATTCTGCCGATGGATTTGCATGTGTTTGCAATCTTTAGATAAGCTATCTAGCTGATCTCCGGCTAGCTGAAGTAGTCTCAGCCTGCGACTTCTCCGCCATCTTGATTCCTCCCCAGCTTTTTTTTTTTTTTTTTTTAATTTTTTAAAATTCTTTGAAATTTTAAAATTTTTTTTTAATTTTTAAATTTTTTGTTCCTTTTCAGCGTAGCAGTACTCATTGTTTTTGCAACACACCCAGTGCTCCATGCAATCCGTGCCCTCTCTAATACCCACCACTTAGTGCCCCCAAACAGTGCTCCATCCAATCATTACCCTCTCTAATACCCACCACCTGGTGCCACCAACCTCCAACCCCCCACCCCTTCAAAACCCTCAGATTGTTTTTCAGAGTCCATAGTCTCTTATGGTTCCCTCCCCTTCTAATTTCCCTCAACTCCCTTCTCCTCTCCATCTCCCCTTGTCCTCCATGCTATTTGTTATGCTCCACAAATAAGTGAAACCATAATTGACTCTCTATGCTTGACTTATTTCACTCAGCATAATCTCTTCCAGTCCCATCCATGTTGCTACAAAAGTTGGGTATTCATCCTTTCTGATGGAGGCATAATACTCCATAGTGTATATGGACCACATCTTCCTTATCCATTCATCCGTTGAAGGGCATCTTGGTTCTTTCCACAGTTTGGCGACCGTGGCAAATGCTGCTATAAATATTGGGGTACAGATGGCCCTTCTTTTCACTACATCTGTATCTTTGGGGTAAATACCTAGTAGTGCAATTGCAGGGTCATGGGGAAGCTCTATTTTTAATATCTTGAGGAATCTCCACACTGTTCTCCAAAGTGGCTGCACCAACTTGCATTCCCACCAACAGTAGAAGAGGGTTCCCCTTTCTCCACATCCTCTCCAACACATGTTATTTCCTGTCTTGCTAATTTTGGCCATTCTAACTGGTGTAAGGTGGTATCTCAATGTGTTTTTTTTTAATTTTTTTAAATTTATTTTCAGCATAACACTATTCATTATTTTTGTACCACACCCAGTGCTCCATGCAATCCATGCCCTCTATAATACCCACCACCTGGTGCCCCAACCTCCCACCCCCCGCCCCTTCGAAACCCTCATATTGTTTTTCAGAGTCCATAGTCTCTTATGGTTCACCTCCCCTTCCAATTTCCCCCAACTCCCTTCTCCTATCTCCCCATGTCCTCCATGCTATTTGTTATGCTCCACAAATAAGTGAAACCATATGATAATTGACTCTCTCTGCTTGACTTATTTCACTCAGCATAATCTCTTCCAGTCCCATCCATGTTGCTACAAAAGTTGGGTATTCATACTTTCTTATGGAGGCATAATACTCCATAGTGTATATGGATCACATCTTCCTTATCCATTCGCCCGTTGAAGGGCATCTTGGTTCTTTCCGCAGTTTGGCGACCGTGGCCATTGCTGCTATAAACATTGGGGTACAGATAGCCCTTCTTTTCACTACATCTGTATCTTTCGGGTAAATGCCCAGTAGTGCAATTGCAGGGTCATAGGGAAGTTCTATTTTTAATTTCTTGAGGAATCTCCACACTGTTCTCCAAAGTGGCTGCACCAACTTGCATTCCCACCAACAGTGGAAGAGGGTTCCCCTTTCTCCACATCCCCTCCAACACATGTTATTTCCTGTCTTGCTAATTTTGGCCATTCTAACTGGTGTAAGGTGATATCTCTATGTGGTTTTAATTTGAATCTCCCTGATGGCCTGTGATGATGAACGTTTTTTCATGTGTCTGATAGCCATTTGTATGTCCTCATTGGAGAAGTGTCTGTTTATATCTTCTGCCCATTTTTGATATGATTTTCCGTTTTGTGTGTGTTGAGTTTGAGGAGTTCATTATAGATCCTGGATATCAACCTTTTGTGTGTACTGTCATTTGCAAATATCTTCTCCCATTCCGTGGGTTGCCTCTTTGTTTTCTTGACTGTTTCCTTTGCTGTGCAGAAGCTTTTGATCTTGATGAAGTCCCAAAAGTTTATCTTCATTTTTGTTTCCTTTGCCTTTGGAGACATATCTTGAAAGAAGTTGCTGTGGCTGATATCGAAAAGATTACTGCCTATGTTCTCCTCTAGGATTCTGATGGATTCCTGTCATGTTGAGGTCTTTTATCCATTTTGAGTTTATCTTTGTGTACAGTATAAGAGAATGGTCGAGTTTCATTCTTCTACATATAGCTGCCCAGTTTTCCCAACACCATTTATTGAAGAAACTGTCTTTTTTCCACTGTATATTTTTTCCTGTTTTGTCAAAGATTATTTGACCATAGATTTGAGAGTCCATATCTGGGCTCTTTACTCTGTTCCACTGGTCTATGTGTCTGTTTTTATGCCAGTACCATGCTGTCTTGGTGATCACAGCTTTGTAGTAAAGCTTGAAATGAGGTCTTTTGTCCATTTTGATTTTATCTTCTAAAAAATTATTCTTAACATTCTTTCACATATCCCTTTGGTGCCCAGATAAAGGAAAAGCTTACCTGAATGAATGAATAAGAATGACCATCTTTATGCTGGGTTTATTTAGGTATGTGGAGAAAAAACAAACCCATTTAGGTTAGACAAAATAGCAAATGAACTTTCCTGCACCATACAGGTGATGGAAATCCCACTGATGTATTTAAAATTTCTAAGAGCTCTCAAGACCTAGGGATCGCTTTGCCACAATTATAGAACAACCATAGGTATTCCCATAATTCATTGCCTTTCCCCTTAACTATTTTGCAACTAAAAGAAGAAAATGGAAGCAAAATATAATTTCCCTACTTTCATGTCAGTCTCTTGGCATTCTTATTGTGGGAGCTGATTTCAAAAGAGGGATACCTAACCTGTGGCATGTAGGAACCCATTACCAAACTTCTTGTGAATGTAAATATCACATTGCCAGAAGATGTTGAAAGTTTCTGTTTGAAAAATACTTGCTAGACTATTACTAGTATGCCTATAAATGGCCATGAAACAACACGAATCATTTTCTCAGTCATATGCCCAACACACAGTAAAACTGTAGTAAACTAATTACTCATGCACAATTTTAATTATTATTTATGGTGAAATTTGCTAATTCTCTACATAAAATACATCATTATTATTCCTAAAGAATTCCTTAATATAAATGCAATATTTATAATGGATATATAAAATAATATATATTATAATATATATAATATATGGGTATATAATGGATCAATATATATGTAATATTATATACATATGTGTGTGTGTGTGTGTGTGTGTGTGTATAAACATTTGGTGTAGAACCAAGAAAAAAAGAATGAAACAAAACAACCTTACCTCCCCGAAAGTAAAATGAAACATAATCCCTAGTCACATTTTATTTTATTTTATTTTTTTAAAGATTTTATTTATTTGACAGAGAGAGATCACAAGTAGGCAGAGAGGCAGGCAGAGAGAGAGAGAGAGAGGAGGAAGCAGGCTCCCTGCTAAGCAGAGAGCCCGATGTGGGACTCGATCCCAGGACCCTGAGATCATGACCTGAGCCGAAGGCAGCGGCTTAACCCACTGAGCCACCCAGGCGCCCCCCTAGTCACATTTTAGATTAGAATTTTTATTGAAGGATTTTCATTTTGTTTTTATTGTTTTTAATTAAGCTTATTTCTTCCTAAGCAATATATTTGTAAATCTTTCTCAGGAGGGCAATTACTCATATTGACAAAGTGCATTATGCTAACTACAGCATGAAAGGTATGCTTTATGACAAATGTTCTGATTTAACATTGATGAACCAGATAGGTCAAGCAGCAACAGAGAGACCAGATTCCATAGGCATTTAGGCTCTCTTTTTTAAAGTAAAGAGTTGAAGTGGAGAGACAGGTTTGCAGAAGACTCTGTAGATATACACAGAGTAGGTGTGACTTTGTGGTAAGATATTATCCATGAATGTACACCAGTACCAACCGGGGTGGTTCTATACTGCCTGTTCCTTCTCCAGCAGCCAGAGGAAGACTGAAGACCGTGTGGGATGTTGGGACCTCAAAATTGGAAGAGCTCCAGTGCCTGAATCATCACCTGGAAAAAGCTGCTTCCTGACTATGAACACCAACCCTCACTTTTACAGGAGCAAAAACATTCATTTTGCTCAGCCAGTAGATTTTAGTTTTGTTGTTGTTGTTTCAATATAGAAAATATAGTTAACTAAACTGTAGCCCCCCCTTTTAGACAGCAACTGGTCAACTATAATAGCAATTATATTTATACTATTGGATTGTGTTATAAAGTCATGACTTTCAGTGAGCCTGGGTGGCTCAGTTGGTTGAGCATCTGACTCTTGGTTTCAGCTCAGGTCATGATCTCATGGGTCGTGAGATCAAGTCCTGTCTCAGGCTTCCTGGTGAATGGGGAGTCTGCTTGAAGTTTCTCTCCCTATGTACCTCCCCACAACTTGCTTTCTCTCAAACAAATAACTAAATATTTAGAAATAAATAAATAAACAAACAAATAAATAAATAAACTCATGACTTTCAATGAACATTACTATTATGTTGATATTGTATCATGATATTGGTCAATTACAACTGAAGTTTTTATTAAAATGGAAGTGATTTATCCTTATGAAAATTCACCATTCTCTAGTTATTTAGTTATTTATAACTTAGATATGCACAAATGAATATTTTAGTATCTCTGATGTGAAGGGTTCTGTTTTCTTCTTATGTCTTCTCATTTGAAATATATTGAGCATATAATTCAAAGAATCAAAATTTTTAAAGATTTTATATCTTAGATTATATATATATATATATATATATATATATATATAATCTTACACATAAGATTATATATAAATAAAATAAAGATTTTATTTATTTATTTGAGAGAGAGAGTGAGAGAGAGCATGAGAGGGGAGAAGGTCAGAGGGAGAAGCAGACTCCTCATGGAGCTGGGAGCCTGATGTGGGACTCAATTCTGAGACTCTGGGATTGTGACCTGACCCGGCAGTGCTTAACCAACTGAGCCACCCAGGTGCCCAAAGAATAAAATGTTTTAAAGAGGTTTTTCACAAGTATGGCTGTGATGGTTAATTTTATATGTCAACCTGACTGGCCTTGGGGTATTCAGATTAAACATTTCTGGGTCTATCTGTGAGGATATTTCCAGACAAGATTAGCACAATCTTAGGAAAGCAGATCACCCTTCCCAAGGTAGGTGTGCATCACCCAACCTATTGGCAACTGAGATAGAACAACAGTCAGAGGAAGGAACAATTCATCCCTTTTTCCTGACTCACAGCTTGAGCCAAGACATCTCATCTTGTCCTCTCCTGCCCTGGGACTGGGAGTTACATCACTGCCTCCCGAGTCCCTCAGGCCTTTGGGCTTAGGGCTTTGGCTGAATTATACCACAAGCTTTCCTGGTTCTCCAGACTGCAGATAGCCACCTTGTGGGACTTCTCAGCTTGCATAGCTGTGTAAACCAGTATGTCATAATCAATAAACCAACAAACAAATAAATGCACACATTTATCTTCTCCAAAGACTTGTTAGGCTTGTTAGGCTTCTCCAAAGAACCCTAACAGAATGATTTTTCTTTCTTATATTTGTTCAAATGAATTGAAAACAAAATATCATCAGATGTTTTAGAAATACATTTCACTAAATAATATATTTTTAAAACTGAATGTAATGCTTAACTAGTTTTTTATGTTACGGGGGAAAAATAATGTCAATGATCATATCAAAGATATACTTAAAACAGTCATTTTATAAAGTTTTAAATTACCAAATTATAGAGAATATATTTTTCTTTAAGTACTTTGTAATTCTTATTTTTTATTCCAACATAATATTCATTTTTTGTAAAAGACTCATAGTTTTACTCAGTACTTCAATTTTTAAGTTTCCAAACACAGATGAATTAAGAACAAATTTTAACAGGTTAAATAAATTACAGAATAAAGATAACATTTAATTTAGTGTTGTCTGAATATTCCTATGTATTAACAAGTGATACTAGAGATCAATGACATACTAAAAGTTTATCTTTCTCAGTCACTTCTCTAATCCTTGCTATGGATTTAATCGGTCTCCTTGAGTATCCTGAAAACATTTCTTCGACATTGCTTCCAGAAGTCTCTGAAATGGTTCAAGATAACTATTTCAGTGATATTTACTCCAAGGCTACACCAAGTAAAATCTCATGTTTCCTAAACCTGGATATGCATCGGAATCATATAAAGTATTTATAAATGGTTTTATCCTCATATGTTCTGGCTTAGTAGATTTAAGAAAGTATCACTATTTTGTTAATCTCAAACAAGTAGTGCTGAGACACAAAGGAAAAGATCTAGAATCACAGTTCCCCAATATACACTCAGATGGTACAATGAGAAGAATATCAGTGTGGGGTTCATTATGCCAGTAGGTGGTTCAAGCCACTCGCATGCAAATAGTGCACAATGAAGGACTGCCTACCAGTGGGATGAGTCATCTAAATGGTGTATCACTGTACTTGCTGAAGAGGCTTCCTCCTTTACTTCTAGAATCACTCCCATTCTATTTCCCAATTTAAATGAGGAATCATGTCTTCATCCAAAATTAGGCATATCCCCTTACAATGGGCTAAGCTTTTGTGTCTTCCCAAAATGCCCTGTTGAAACCTTAACTCCCAACGTGATGGCATTTGGAGGTCAGCTTTTGAGGGGTAGTTAGTTTTGGATGAAGTCATGAGGGTGGGGAAGGGATATGGCTTACAAGAATGGATATGGCTAATTTACTCTTCTCTACCATGTGAAGATATACAAAGGCAAAGCTGTTTGCAAGTCAGGAAGAGGACTCTCACCAGAACCCAACAACCCTAGCACCCTGATCTGCTCCCGCTTACATTCCAAACTCCATTGTTTTGCTTTATTTGTTTCTGTAGCATTCATTGCCCTCTATCATATTTCAGAATTCACTTACTTTTACATGTATTAGTCTCACAAATTTAACTTCATAAAAGCACAAATGTTTGTATTTTTTAAATTTAAGTCCAATTTAATTAACATATGCTGTATTATTAGTTTCAGAGATTGAATTCAGTGATTCATCAGTTGTATATAATAGCCAGGGCTCATTACTTCAAGTGCCCTTCTTAATGCCCATCACTCAGTTACTGCACCTTCACACCTATCTCCCTTCCAGCAGCTCTCAGTTTGTTCCCTGTAGTTAAAAGGCTCTTATAGCTTACTTCCTTCTTTGTTTTTTTCTTATTTTATTTTTCCTTTCTTTCCTCTATGTTTGTCTGTTTTGTTTCTTAAATTCCACATATGTGTGAGAACATATGGTATTTGTCTTTCTCTGACTGACTTATTTCACTTAGTATACTCTCTAGTTCTATCCACATCATTGAAAATGGCAAGATTCCATTCTTTTGGAGGGCTGAGTAATATTCCAATGTGTGTGCTCATGTGTGTGCGTGTACCACAACCTCCTTATCCATCCATCTGTTGATAGACATATGGTCTCTCTTCTGTATTTTAGCAATTGTGTACATTGCTATCCCCTATAAACCTCGTGGGGGCATGTGCTCCTTCAAATCACTATGTTTATATCCTTTGACTAAATGCAAGTGCTATTGTAGTGTGGATCTGAGGAGCCTCCATCCTGTTTACTGGAGTGCCTGCATTGGCTTGCATTCCCACCAACAGTGTAAGGAGGTTTCCCCTTTCTCTGCATCCTCACCAACGTCTGTTGTTTAGTGAGTTGTTAATTTTAGCCATTCTGACAATCCAAGCCCATTATGACCTCCTCCTCAAAGCCAGAAGACTTTTTGGACTAGAATCTCTATCATTAATTTAACTGTTTGATACCTGTTTAAAAATTATCTCCCTGCCTTACCATATATAACTATCACCAAAATAAAACACTATAATTTTCTCATCAATTAAAGTAAGGTCTCTGAATTGCCATATAAGCTCAGCTTTTCATGTTTTGAAAATCGGTGGCATCAAAATATTCTGGGCCATAGGCACAACTGTTATGGGGTCTTGGATGCCCACCCCACGCCATTCTCAGATGTTTCCCAGCCTTGACTCTGTAAACTAAAGATAACAATACACTGCAAGACTCCTTGGAGATGTCCTAACCTATAATTAGGACATCACCTTGTACTTGGGAAGCTTTCATATGACCCTTCCTATCGAAGAGTGACATGTGGGGAATAGGTAGCGTAGGAAAGTGGCATCATTTGTATCACTGGGACCTGCCTCGTCTGAGCAAATCCATCATGACATTCCCAGCTGCCAAATTCACCTAGAGACTACAATGGCTTTAAGGTCCAAAGCCTCAAAGAAAAATAAAATGTTTCCCTACGCATATCCTCTGTGCTAGGACGTTCTCCTGGTCCTGACCATTCATGTATGGGTGTCCTCTCTCCCTTTTGAATCTACTAGCACACTGAGTAGCCAGGGGAAATGCAGCATGTTCAGCATATTGGCTATTTCACTTTACCTGCACACTTGTCTTTACCTTGGAGTTGTGACTAACACTTATTACTGTACAGCTTAAAAGAGTTGAGTTGAATGAAGATGAGAATAGGAAATATTAGCTAAAATGGAATGTGAGATTATCTTTAAATTCCAGTGATATGTGTTTTTTCTCTCCTGTTTGTTATGGTTTTGGTTTTTACTCTGTTTGATTACTACTAGTGCAAAATTGTGTACAACTGGTAAGAAGAGAAAAAAACTTAACCACTAAGATACTCATAATATTGCCACCAAGACAACACCAAAACCTTATTTCAGTTTTGAAATAACAAACAGATCTCTTGTCTTCCCTGGTCATGACCTCTCTGCTGTGAATGCCAGTTAGCACACCATCTTGTTCTGGGGTAAAGCTTCAATGATGCATAGGCTCATCCCCAAGACCCTTTCACCTCTTGCCCTTATCATGCACTTCACCAGCCCCCAGAAATATGTAACCTAGAAGCCACTGAATTACTATTTTCTAATTTCCCTACAGTCAAAAATAAGCCAAAGCCAGTGCCCGAAGATAACAATCTGAAACTGAGTCCTATGCCTTCTGCTAGGGATAGATCCAGGGCATTCTAAACAATCCAAATGGTTTCATGCAATATATGCATAAAAATTGCATAACCAAAGCTTAAAGAAATATGAGGGGCCTCCTGGTATTCAAAAAAAAAAAAAACCCAAAAAACAAAAACCTGTCCCCTGGTATTAAAAACACCAAAGGACTCCCATACAGCTGAGTTTAATAAACCACTTTTAAACATATGCTTCATAAGAGACATTTCCAGTGTGTGTCTCACGCTATAATGCTCAACAGCTGCGACTATAGCCCTCAATGTGTTCCATATGGGGCTGTGGTTATAATCGGCTCTTTCTGTGAAAGGCTCTCTTGGACTTCTTCTGTAATTAGGATTAAAATGTGCTGAGGGCACACAAGAGATGGGAAAGAGACCTTTTATTTCAGTCATTAGCATTTCTCTCAGGCAAGATCACCTTTCAGAAAAAAGCTGTGCAGAGTCTGTCTCTAACCTTCACCAAAAGAGGTCCAGCCTGTAGCCTGTTAAACTAAATTCCTCCTCCTCCTCCTCCTCCTCCTCCTCCTCCTCCTCCTCCTCCTCCTCCTCCTCCTTCTTCTCCTTCTCCTTCTTCTTCTTTTTTAATCTGAAAATGATTTTGAGGCAGCAAGCTTTAGTAGAGTAACAATTGTTCATTGCTCCTCAAAACGATGCTAAGACAATAAGGAGTTGGGGAATTTTGAAAAAATTAATAAATGTGAGCTTCATTGAGAAGAACAGACACAGGAACCTTAGAAAGAAAACTGACAGGACATGAGGCTGGATCCCAGGATCCAGGGATCATGACCTGAGCTGAAGGCAAACACTTAACTGACCAAGCCACCCAGGGAGCCCAAAATATATATATATATTTTTTAAAGAAGCACTTCTGAGAAATTTTCTTCAAAACACGTGCTTTGAGGAACTAAAAAAAATAAGTACTTCCAATGCGATAAGAATGTCAGGAAGAAAGATTAGAAGGAAAGCAAATTGTTAAGAAATTTTTGAAGGAAAATTTGACAATATTTTAAAAAGTAAAATTTTACCTACCTCTTTATTGGAGGAATGTGACTGCTGAATAACTATGAGCTGGACCCAAGCAACTGGAGGCCCCTCACTGTCTCCTATATCCTTGCAGTGTACATTCTCCCCACCGTTTCCATTGTACAAGACAGATTCAAGGATGCAAACTCAAGAGAGCAATGTGGTGTTAAGACGATCTGGACTAAGATAAATGACTGAACCTAGGTAAGGTCTTTATATAAAGTTTTAAGATCTGGCAGGTGGGTGTGGAAATCTACTTATCTTATGGCACCCAAGATGAGCCCCATATGAAAGTTCCCTTGCTTATGGAAACTGCCAGCTACCAGTCTGGTTTCTTCAGTCTCTCTTTGCCCTCCATGTGCTGGGTGAGTTTTCAGATTTCATTCAGGAAATTCGCACATTTACAAACCAACATTCTTTGACCCCGCAGTTCCACAGCTAGGAATTATTTGCCTTTAATTTGAAGTTTAATACTGAAATTTACATAGCTGATATTTAAATCTTTTTATGTTTATAACTTAATGCATTATTAGCATTTTAATAAATAAGATTCATGTTCATTTAAATGGATTCAAACACCTAGACTGCCAATTTCTTAATACAATGTCCATATTTTTTTGAAAATAATATGAAAATGGAAAAAATTACCTCATAATCTTTCTCCACCTGATCCTGTTCTCATTGTCAGGTACTTTCCATTTCTTCCCAGCTAATGACTCTGCTTTGTTATCATCAAAGCAAGGAAAGAAAGTGTGATAGTGGCCAAAATATTAGGTGATTTGAGTTAGCACCTGTGCATCTGGGGCAGTTGTGCCAGCCAAAGTTGGCCAACTTTGGTTTCCTTATCTGGCCACTTGGGAATAATAATCAAATCTATGTGCTAAGACAGGTACAAGGACTACATGAGATACCATCCTGATCACTTAGCACAGAACCTGCCTTAGACTGGACACCTAATGAAGGATGGTTCTTATATAAAATATCTATAAGTAAATATTATGCATTTTATATGTTGCTGACATTGATGCCTTAAATGTGGCATACTAAAATACCATTGCTAATATAATACTGACATTCCAGTCCATCACAAATAAAAATTGCACTGTATCATTTCTCTAATGAATAGTAATATGGAAAATTGCCCATAACAGTGAAATTTTGAAAAAAAATATTAAGTTCCTACAAGATAGAATTCATTAAATAAACTATTATATCTATATATGCAATCAACACTATGCACCTATTAAAATTATGTTACAGACAAATCTTAAATGTATTTAATGCATGTTTCTAGGTACTTGGTTTCTCATCTGTAAAACTAGACAAGTGAGAGATGATTCTTCATCACTTTGAGCTATTTTCTTCCATTTTTGCTATAAATTTTCATTGTCATTTAATTTTTAGTTTGCTACCAGAGTGGATTTGAAGATCTTTTACTCACACTGAAAGACAATAGGTGAGAGTGAATAGGCAAGGTCATAACAATAACTAGATTTTCAGGAAATAGTGAAGAACATTCCATGTAGAGTACAGCAGCAATGTGGATGACACCTCGGAGTTGTGCAATATGGCAGCCCTATGGTGACTCCCCTTGCTTTAGGTAGGAGAGGCTCTTCCACAGTACGTGCACCTAATGCTGGGATGGATGGGTCCAGTCAAAATGGCATCAACAATCTGCAGCCTGTTCCAGCAACCAGCAGCAGAAACTCTATAGCATTTCCTTATCTAGCAGAAGAGAAAATAATTTGTTTTAGAAATATGTATCAAATCTTGCCAGTATCTGGAAAATCATATAGAAAAAAAAATACAGAAAAAAAACCTCACATGATCTTGTAACAACCACCTAAAAATTCAGAAAATGATCAAACAAATCAAATAAATGCCATATAATTAACATTGGTTTCCTCTTCAACTGCAGAAAGTGCATCCTGAGTAGGCATCCAGTCCCTTCTCCCTGGATCTCTCTCCCTCTTTTAGCTCTTTTCTTTTTCTCCCTGGATCTCTCTCCCTCTTTTAGCTCTTTTCTTTTATCTGGTCCCTAGGCCCTAGACTCATCCTCCCACAGCCCCCTGTGGTGAAGGCAGAGGAATGTCCTAGCTCTGGGGAGAGAAAGCAACATCTGCAAAGCCAGGCCGTTGAGAACAGTCAAACTTTTCTAGAAAAAAGTCTGAATTAAAAGTTTAAGATAATAAATTCTGGGATGGGTCCTGGAATATGGTTTTCACAAGCCCTCCATGTGATTCTGTTGCCCTTAAAATTTGAGAAATACCGATCTATTCCATTCTGTTTCTTTGCTACATCTCTGGCTCAGTCAAAACAGGTACCTTCACAAGGATGTCATCTCAAGAGCATCCTTTGAAAGTCTCCCTACTCAAAAGAAGAAAAGAAAAGAAAAAAGAAAGTCTCCCTACTCATTTTTCTCTTTTCTCTGCTTATGAGAGGCTATCCTCACCTGAATAATTTAAGATACTAAATTAGACAGTGACATTTATTCTGCCACTGTTGTGTGTGTGTATGTGTGTTTCTGTTTTACCCAGACAGAGGGAGTGAACTAAAAACCTTAAGATTGAGACTTTATTTTTTTTTTTTTATTTTTTTATTTTTTTTTATTTTTTTTTTTTAAAGATTTTATTTATTTATTTGACAGAGAGAAATCACAAGTAGGCAGAGAGGCAGGCAGAGAGAGAGAGAGAGAGGAGGAAGCAGGCTCCCTGCTGAGCAGAGAGCCCGATGCGGGACTCGATCCCAGGACCCTGAGATCATGACCTGAGCCGAAGGCAGCGGCTTAACCACTGAGCCACCCAGGCGCCCCAAGATTGAGACTTTAAATATGCCTTCTTTTTGAGTGTTTTGAGTGTCTGATAAAGAGATAGAGTACTTACTTGGCATTAACATGTTCTGTTTCCTTCCTAAAGCTTGTTCCAGCAGGTCACCCCTCATTCCCATATTGTAGTTCCTACAATAATTAATTCAGCATCTATTTCATTATACCTCATTCCAAGAGTACATTAAATGCATTCTCATATTATGGTGTTGATCTCTCCCTTCTTTACCTGGTTAGTGCCAGTGAAACTCGAGGTGTGATCTCCTAACAAAGAAGGACCCCAAGGTGTGCTTTATTTTTAAGAACCTAGTAACTAAAAGTCAGAGAGGGAAATAATCCTTGGCTTTTGACCCACTGTTGTGGCATTTTTCTAACACAACCCATTATCACATTTGTGTATGCCATCATCATAGATGTTGTGGTCATGCTTTAAGGTACTTTGTTTGCTCAGGGATAGGAAGAGCAACATTTAATATTTTAGTGATAGGCTTAGTGAGAGTTGACACATTTACCACAGAAGCTAACATCAGACTGATACAACAGAGTACTGAAGCCTGCTTTTATTAAGTGAATGCCATACAGTGTTTGCAATTAGATTCACAGAAAGAATTTATCCATAGGGATTTGCTTCCCTTCTAATGGCATTCTGTCTAGAAAGCAATCTCCATTTAAGTCCCATGGCAAGTTGCAAGGAATGACATAATACACACTCTGCCCTCAACGAAGTACACACTGCTTCTTCACCCCGGGAATCATTTTCCATTTCAGTCTAGGAGCAAAACATACGACTCTGCTTGTTTTCCTCTCCAGATCACTAAAACCTAGAAGCACAGGGCTGCTTTCTGGCTTTTGTGTCAAGAACTATTAGATTGGGGGATGCCTGGGTGGCTCAGTGGGTTAACGCCTCTGCCTCCTGCTCAGGTCATGATCCCAGGGTCCTGGGATGGAGCCCCGCATCGGGCTCTCTGCTTGGTGGGAGGCCTACTTCCTCCTCTCTCTCTCTCTCTGCCTACCTCTTTGCCTACTTGTGATCTCTGTCTGTCAAATAAATAAATAAAATCTTAAAAAAAAAAAGAACTAATATATTGGGCTTAAACAACTCTCCATGGAAATATATGCTTTATAGGTTGCTCATAATTATGATTAGGAGGCTGAAAAGCCTGACTCAATTTCACAAATGTCTAAGGTGAGGGAGCAGCTTCCAGGCCCGCCAACAGGATGGTGGTTCAGCGAATTTCACTGCTACCTGGCATCATTTATCTGTTAAACTAATGTGCCCTGTGGATTAGAGTTTAGGGATTTTGGTCTCTATCTCCAGAGTCACCTACTTCCCCTCACCCCAGTTTTCTGCAACCATCTCCCTAAGCCTCAAGGTAGAATTTCACAGATCAGAAGATCAATGGAGAGGGAGCAGAGACACCAGAAGCTTGTTCTCTGCCCCGTTTAAAGACAGCTGGCAATTTTCAATGTGCTCTATCATGCAGCCTTTCCACCCTACCTTTGCCAACCACATAGTCACATAGCAAACACATGGATTTGACCCCAGGACTTCAAATTCACAAAAAATATATGGTAAGAATATCCATGCTGGTGTATGACCCAAGTTTAGCATTTTCTTATACTTGAAGTAAGTGGACTTCAGAAGTGACAGTTTTATGAGGTATCATTTTATCTCTGCTTTCAATGTATATTAAAGTACCCTCCATGACTTTTTTCATACCTTTTTCACACCAGGAGAAATAGGAGGTGGAGGAGGGCAGCCCAGCCCACCTCCTCAAAGCCATCCAAGGGCCGGCCATCTGTCCTACCATCTTGCCTGCCACCTTAGCCACTTTATTTGAGTACATACAAGTACAGACACCAGCTGTTGTCATCTTCTATGCCTTTCTGACCAACTATACCCTAAAACAAAATTTGGCAAAAACAAAACCAAGAGAAGATAAAACTGTGAAGCTGATAAAGGCTTCCTTGGTTGCCTTTTCCCACTTTGCATTTCAGTGCGAAATTCTGCATTTCCTGCATTTCCTCCTTCCATCCAGGTCACCGACACCCTGCCAACCCACTCTGCCCTCAGGTTATTGCCAATAGGTGAAGGTGGCCACTGGGGAATCCCATCTGGACTGTACTTCCTGAAGGACAGGTAATAGGAATAACCTTCCGAGTTATATGGATAAGAAAGGTTATCTCTTCTCACATGTGCAATCAAATAGTATACATTATATTTCATTTGTATCTCTTAGAACCCTGATATCTTCTTGTTTCTCTGACAAAAACAGTAATCCAATTAATTGGACAAACGCATTAATACTACCTTTCTTGGAAAATAGCATCTTTTATTTTTCTCACTTAACTTGCACATTAAGTAGTTACTGTGACACAGCTCCATGCTACAAAAGGAATAAAATGTGTTTTCTGCATTTAAGAAGCTTGCATTCTAGCTAGGAGGAAGGGTACATACCTAAACACTATTCACACACACAAAAACAAAACACAGTGTCATTAAGTACAATAATAGAAATGTGCAAAAACTCTTATGGAGACATTGGACAGAAAAAAGAATTGAGCACAAGAATGGACAAGAACATCTGGAAGTGAAGCTAAAAATAACGGCTGAAGGCCAGGGATGAAAAACTCTGTGTTGTCCTAACAAGTTAGGACCTTCTTTCTGACTGTAAGGGAAAATCTGAAAATTACTTTCTGAATATAACCTGACCCAGTGAAGCAACTGTAAATGGAAGGCTTCAGGTACTCTTTCAGAATTACCACTGCCTAGCATAGCCTCAACCCTCCACTGTCCTGACACTGTATGTGGGAAGTAGTCTTTAGGGTATCATTCTAAAACATCTTCCTGTCTATATAACCCTGTCTTCTCAGAAGATTTTGGAAAAATAAAAAAAGACATTTATACTTCTGATAGAATGAAGTACAATGTTATCTAAATGAAAAGGTTTAGGAGAACAATATTCTTACTTGTTTGGAAACAGCAAAATCCACCAAAGATAGCACTAAAAGAAAGTATATGATTTAAATTTAATTGACCCAGATTATTGACAGAAGTCAGATGAAATAGAATAAGAGTGCATGGAATAAAAGGTATATGATAAAATCTATGGTTTAGAAATCAGCAACAAGTCTTTTGTTTCTTTAATATAATGCTTGGAAAGCCAGCATGTAAATGTGACAAAACATAGCATTTAACATTATCCATCTCCTTGTGAATTTTTAAAACCACAACACATGATTTTGACAACCACAGCTATGTACTATGGGAAAGTCGAAGCCAAAAAACACAGGAATTGGAGCCAGTGAGTAAAAGGAGGGAGCATGAGATTGATGTATGGTAAGCTTACAAAGAAATAAATTCAAAACTTTCCAAAAGCACAGAACTAAAGTCAGTCCCATAGCTACATAAAGAAACCCTTAACTAAGATAGATATGCTATTCAGTGTTCTGAAATTATAATTGGCCTTCTAGCATTATTTTGCATGGAATTAGTCTCCTCTATTAATCCAGAAATACCAGCCCAAACCAGTGCTTCTCCCCGTACCCCTAAAATTTGATAAAGATCATTACTTTTTTTAGTATACATGAATTTCTCATTTCTGCTGAATGATTTCTTAAACTACATCCTAAACTGGATTACAGGCATTGGCACAGAGGAATGCTAATGAGGAGCTACAGGCATTTCCCAATTTAAAACTTGATTGCATTCCAAAAATATATCGGAAAGTTTGACTAATTGGAGCTCAGAATATATCTTCTTGTGGAAATAAATGGTGGATAATTTCCTGAACTGACCCAAGCCAGGCCATGAGATACCTAAGCCATCATTTCCAAAAGCACAACCTAAATTCTGGGTCCGGACAACAGGATCTTTTGGGGAGAGTAGGAGGAAAGGCAATACAGTGAGGTTTGCCCCTATTTTACTTAGCATTAATAGGTTAAAAGTGTCTTGGCTATTCTCTCTCCTCCCCCTTTAATACCACTTCAATCCTCCTATCCCTGCTAGAGAAATGCTCCAAGCTCCAAAGGTATCTTCCCTACCTCTGCCCCAACCCTACCCCACAGTCTTCATGTCAAGAGTTCGGCAGAATGGGAGGCAGTGATAGAAAGACACATTTGTCACCCTTGAGATCTGCCACTTAGAAGCTTCCGCACTGGCCAGAATTACCTTGGTAACAGCAGTTCCTCTAATTGCTTGTTCTGGCTTTTGGGAGCTCAAATTGTCATTAGAAAAAAAAAAAATCAATAACTTTTCAGATGTTCTATTCTTGGCAAGAAAAGAGCCTTGGGAAATGTCTATATAGCAGAAGTCCCTGCTGCCATCAATTCTTGCTCCTGTGCCAGTTTTGAATTGATTTAAGAAAAGCTGTCTATGGCTTATGTCTCTCCTTTTCTCTTTCTTTGAATCTTCTTCAGCACAGTTTCTCTAAACATTCAGTGCTCCCTTCAAGGGAGATCTTTGTCTTCTGGAGCAGGTACATTTTCCACTGCCCTATTCTGAACATGAATATCCTTACTCAAGACCACGTGTCTTTGCATCCAGTGTGAACTTGGATCATGAGGCAGCAGGTGAGGAAAGGCATGGCAGGGAAGGTTTGGCTCAATGCAAACTCTAATGATCAATGAGGGCTGCCTGGAAAGTGGCCAATGGGGGCTGGCAGAAAGAGAGGGATTCCAGGGAGATCCCAGCTCCAGAGCAAGTGGGTCATAGTTAACTGTTGACTCTGGCAAGAATACTGGCTAGAGGACAGTGAGGGAACCCACACACTTACACTCTCAACCCTTGGCAGTAGGGAGTCAGGATGATTTGGATTTATATCTGGTTTTTCCATTTGGTAGCTATGTGGCACTGGGCAATTTACATTTAGTTTCTTCTTTTGAAAACTTAAGATAAAAATCTACATCAAAGAATCCTTGTGATAAAGTTAACATTTGTAAAGATACAAAAATTCCAAAATATTAATTCTTATCCCCTTCACTAACACTGTCTGCCATTCTTTCAATCAGCTGAATTAATAAATATTGGTCTTGGCCCTCTTTAGACATTTTTCTCTTAAATTATTGAGGTTTTTTGTTATTGAATTTTTTTTAAAAGATAGATTTATTTGTTTATTTATTTGTCACAGAGAGACAGAGATCACTAGTAGGCAGAGAGGTAGGCAGAGGGGGGTGGGGGGAAACAGGATCCCTGCTGAGCAGAGAGCCCAATGTAGACTCCATCCCAGAACCCTGAGATCATGACCTGAGCTGAAGACAGAAGCTTAACTCAGGCACCCTTTGTTATTGAAAAAAAAATTTTTTTTTTTTATCCACAATGATTACTTGGAGCAGATCATATGTCTTTCTTCCACAAAATTCCTCACTTCTAACATGGCATTAGTTGTATGATGTCTTGCATCAGGTTTATAAAATAGCTTTTTGATGGGGGTGAGGTGTTACACATTCAGATTAAATGCACATTTCATCTATTAAGTCAAAAATTCCTAATTTTTTGAAGGTCAAAAGTAAGATTTCTAAACATTGAGTAAATAAGGTAGATTCCTTTCTATTTTGTTATCTATCAAAAACAAGTTATTTAAAGTAGTGCAATGTTGGCCAAGGTCTATTTTCTTCAAGGTGGTTAGGTATAGCTGGCACAAATTCTCTTGCATTTATGCAAATACCCAAGTAGTCACTTTCTCGTAGTGCTGTCTACAGCCCGGGCACCAACATGCTTGAGCTGTGTCTTCTCTGTCCCTCTTTGACTCCAATGTGAGCATAACAGGGCAGGAAGACCCAAAGGGCTGCATACCCCAAAACATGCAGAAGCAACCTGGACACGCCACAGCTTTCCTAGGGGAGTCATAAATGGAGACAATAGGCACCCCAGATCTCCCTGCTCTTCAAACATTGGTTGGTCATCCACTACAGCGGAGTTTCATCGTCCCTTCCACTCATCCTAGACTTTGTCTTAACAGCTCCACACCCTTACTCTTATTCTTCCTGTCTCTTTATCCTTTCCAAGAGCAACACAGAAGAATTCCTGCCCAGTCTCAGAAGAGCTACATCCACTCTTCTGTGAACTATTGTTCCTGCCATTACTGGGAAATCCTCTGCCCCCTGCATTTACCAAGAACTCCAACAAAAACAATTTTTTCTTGTGAAGAATCTTCCTCTTCCCATCACCTTCTAAAAAGAGGGAGTGGCTAACAAGGACTACATTCCAGAGGAAGCCCCAAATAACTGGAGAGGTGAATAGAACAACTACTTCTATAAGTCTTTCAACCAGAAGGCATGTCCTACTAAGATATTTCCCCATCTTTGAAGTACAGTTATGAAAATTGTTCAGAGACAGAGGAAAGTCAGGTCGAAAATTTCTAAAACAAAACAAAACAAAACCCAAACTTATAATTTTTAGTTTTTTTAAAATCGTACTAAAAATTATTTCGTTTCTTCATATGTCCTAGAAATTAGGCTATGCCTACATTGCTATTTAAGATAAAATACATGTGGTGTAGTAGAAATGCTGTAGATACAGCCAAACCTATGTTGGGCCCTGCTTTTGCCATTGAACAAGTGATTCTGAGCCTGTACTTTTTACTATCTCCCTTTAAAAAGTTGTTCTGAGCCTCAGTTTCTTTATCTCTTAAATGGATATAATAAATCTTGCTTCAGATGGGTTTTTTTTCTAGTGTTTTTTAAAATACTTTTTTCTAGTATGTTTTTTAGTTGGAGAATATTAATTCTCTTCTTCGTCCTTCTTCTTAAGTTGTGCATTGTGTTTTCCTCTATGCTCTGCATATAATACCATTGGCAATTTCTGTCTCTAAGGCCTAAAATGAAGCAATTACTATTTTCTGTTTTTAAAAAAGTAACAATCGGTATTAAGTGAAAGATGTCATGTTTAGAAGCTCAGTAGACATGAGATCCAAAAGTAACCCCAAAAGTTAGTCTTTCCATCAGTTAGCGCCTCTTCACATGGGGGGATAACACCCATCTGGCAAGGCTGTTGTAAGGAAGAGAGAGGCTGATGCAGAGTTGGTCATATAGGTAACGTACAGTGAGTGAGAGCTTGGCATGGGGTGTACTGGTCCCAAAATCATATTCTAACACCTCACATAGGATGCCATCCCACTCAACCCTGTTCTCCACACAGGGACAGTCACATGGAAGTTGGTGGAGAGCTCATACCCTTTCAAGGGACATTCTGGCTTTGCCTGGAAAAGCACCACTGTAGTGTTCTCAGACGGTGGCCTCAGAAATAGCTGGCCCTGCAGTACCCACTTCCACCTAAGACCTCCATCCCTGTGAAAATGAGTTCCTGTCTGCAGCCCTAAACATATGTCTTATGAAGTAGGGTAATGGATTTTAAAGAACCTCTACATATGCAAAGCATTGACCCAGTTTGTATAACATCAGAACATAGTGCCACCCCTTCTGGATGCAAGATCTCAGAGCTCCAACAAGACCTGAGAGTATGGTGTGATGACTGAGCTCTTTCACTTTGAATTTAGTTACCAGACACCAAAGATGGGGTTAATACAAACTCAGTAAATTTGTTGGTGATAAATTCCTGGCACAAATGCCACATACATTCCTGGGCCCAGGAATGCCAAAATGTTCAGGCAGTAAAGCAATGATGCAGTCAGTAATTAGGATACCAAACAATGCTAACATCGTACTTAATCAAATCCAGAAGTTCTACCTTATTTAGTCCTATTATAGCAATCAACTATTTGATTATTTCTATCTCAGGCTTAAACTCCCAGGCAAGTTATCCAGCTTACTACTGCCTAGACTTAAGATTCAAATGAATTTAGTATTGGCAGTCACTTTTACGGTTAGATAGTTTTCTTCACTTCTGATACTTAAGATTAAAGATATTAAATTACTGGGACGCCTGGGTGGCTCAGTTGGTTGGGCAGCTGCCTTCGGCTCAGGTCATGATCCCAGCGTCCTGGGATCGATTCCCACATCGGGCTCCTTGCTCGGCAGGGAGCCTGCTTCTCCCTCTGCCTCTGCCTGCCATTCTGTCTGTCTGTGCTCGCTTTCTCCCTCTCTCTCTCTCTGATAAATAAATAAAATCTTAAAAAAAAAGATATTAAATTACCGACTTCCTGGTTGTTACCAGGTCTTATAGTACATACCCTGTAATTATAGATACAGGTCAAAGATAGCCAAGTGAGAGCTAGTAGCAGCATATCGACTTTTACTTAATAATTTTAATGTCATGTACCAAACTCTGAATAAAATAAAATGCCAAAATGGTATTTGTTACACTAAAGTTTAACACATAAATGACAACGAGAATTTCTCATATTGTCTGTCCCCAAATTCTCTAATATAATTTTATTTCCTGATACTAAAGCATGCACTTTGTTCAATGGAAAGGCATGAGTGTGTTATTTTGGTCACTAGAGGGCAGGAAATTAAAGTACATTATTTCCAAAACCCTTTAAAGATACATGTCATATTTAGGGAATCTTAATGATTTTCTGAAAGGAGAAAATAATCTGCTAAATACATATTTTCCCAGCAAATAATTCATAAACACTCATAAATATAACAAATAATAAGCTCGATTATTTTTGTTTTAATCATTTTTATAGGAAAGAAATAAATATTTCTATTGGATAATAATCTCAAGAATGCACATTTCCCCTAACATAATGTCTTCTGTTTAATAGTTTTCATTTGATGTTAAAAAAAAAAAAAAGTCCTTCCTTTCTGCTGTGACTATTCATATATTCAATGCGTTTCTTTTCTCAGAAGTTTATTTAATCTTGTTAAATGTTCATGGTTTATCTCCCCCTCCGATTTCCCCCAAGTCACTTCTGAGAGACTGTCAACTCTGAGAAACAAACTGAGGGTTTTGGAGGGGAGGGGAGTGGGGGGTTGGGTGAGCCTGGTGGTGGGTATGATGGAGGGCACATATTGCATGGAGCACTGGGTGTGGTGCATAAACAATGAATTTTGGAACACACACACACACACAATTTAATTTAATTTAATTTAATTTTAAAAAAGAATATATATGAGGCGCCGCCGGGGCCACCCCAGCCGCCATGTTCCCCCCGCCCGCGAGCTCGCTCCCCCCGCCCCCTCCCCTCCTTAACTGGACTCCCGCCCCCTCCCTCTCCCCCCGCACCCCCCAACCCCCGAGGTCAGGCGGAGGCTCTGCCAATGCGGCCGCAGCAGCTCAATCTCCCCTTCCGGGGAAGCCGGGAACGGGGACTTTGGAAAATAAGTGGATCGGCGGACGGGTTAGGGTCCCTGCTCTCCACCTGCGCGAGGGCGAAGTGACCAGGACGAGCCAGGGGCTGCGGAGGTGGGGGGGCGGTGTCTCGCAAGCGGGAGGGAGCCCCGGCTGCGCCGTGCGACTCTCTCTTTGGCCCTCGGAGTGCGGCAGCGGACTGACGGACGGCGGGACGCGGGGACGCGGCAAACAAGGTCATTATCCGAGTGTTAGAGGTGATGGATCATCTTCATAGAGGGGAGTCAGTCGCTGCAATACTCCGTAACCGATCTCTAGTGGAAGAGGAGGACCAGCACATGAAATTGTCCCTTGGAAGCAGCGAAATGGGTCTCTCATCCCATCTGCGGTCTTCCAAGGCAGGGACCACACGCGTCTTTACCAGCAATACCCACAGTTCGGTGGTGTTACAGGGCTTTGACCAGCTTCGACTTGAAGGATTGCTTTGCGATGTGACCCTGATGCCTGGTGGCACAGATGACACCGTCCCTGTGCATAGAGTCATGATGGCCTCTGCTAGTGATTACTTCAAGGCAATGTTCACAGGTGGAATGAAAGAACAAGATTTAATGTGCATTAAGCTTCACGGTGTGAGCAAAGTCGACTTAAGGAAAATTATTGATTTCATTTATACTGCAAAGCTTTCTCTTAACATGGACAACCTTCAGGACACCCTCGAAGCTCCAGTTTTCTTCAGATTCTGCCGGTTTTGGACTTCTGCAAAGTATTTCTCATATCTGGGGTCACTTTAGACAATTGTGTCGAAGTTGGTCAGATTGCCAACACCTACAATCTGACAGAAGTGGATAAATATGTCAACAGTTTTGTCTTGAAGAATTTTCCCGCATTGCTGAGCACTGGGGAGTTCTTGAAGCTCCCTTTTGAGCATCTTGCCTTTGTGCTTTCCAGTAATAGCCTTAAGCACTGCACTGAACTTGAGCTCTTTAAGGCTACCTGTCTCTGGCTACGCCTAGAAGAGCCTCGGATGGACTTTGCTGCCAAATTAATGAAGAACATAGGATTTCCACTGATGACACCGCAGGAGCTCATCAATTATGTGCAAACCGTGGATTTCATGAGAACTGATAATACCTGTGTGAATCTCCTTTTGGAAGCCAGCAATTACCAAATGATGCCATACATGCAGCCAGTGATGCAGTCAGACAGGACTGCCATTCCCTCTGACACCACTCATTTGGTCACACTCGGAGTTCTGAGGCAGCAGCTGGTTGTCAGCAAGGAATTGCGCATGTATGATCAAAAGGCCCATGAATCGAAATCGTTAGCCCCCATGGATGCCCCACGGTACAAGCATGGCATTGCTGTCATTGGAAATTTCCTCTATGTCATCGGCGGACAGAGCAATTATGACACAAAAGGAAAAACAGCAGTCGATATGGTCTTCAGATTTGATCCTCGCTACAATAAATGGATGCAGGTTGCATCTTTAAATGAAAAGCGCACCTTTTTCCACCTAAGTGCCCTCAAAGGATATCTGTACGCAGTCGGTGGGCGAAATGCAGCTGGTGAACTGCCCACAGTGGAGTGTTACCATCCAAGAACAAATGAATGGACCTATGTTGCCAAAATGAGTGAACCCCACTAGGGCCATGCTGGAACTGTGTATGGAGGAGTCATTTATATTTCAGGGGGAATCACTCATGACACTTTCCAAAAGGAGCTCATGTGCTTTGACCCGGACACTGACAAATGGATCCAGAAGGCGCCGATGACCACGGTCAGAGTGTATGGTGGGCGAGAGGCTCTACGTCATTGGCGGCAATCACTTCCGAGGCACAAGTGATTATGATGATGTCCTAAGCTGTGAATACTACTCACCTATCCTTGACCAGTGGACCCCAATTGCTGCCATGTTAAGGGGGCAGAGCGATGTCGGGGTTGCAGTCTTTGAAAATAAGATCTACGTGGTCGGTGGGTATTCCTGGAATAATCGCTGTATGGTGGAGATAGTGCAGAAATATGACCCTGACAAAGATGAGTGGCATAAGGTGTTTGATCTCCCAGAGTCCCTTGGTGGCATCCGAGCTTGTACACTCACGGTGTTCCCTCCCCAAGAAACCACACCATCACCTTCTAGAGAGTCCACCTTTTCTGCACCTTAAGATCAACCCCGCCCCGCGACTAAGATGCTGTGTTCCTATCTTTGCAGCGTGTCATGAATTCTCTTCTTTTGCGCCCCCTTTAGTAGTGTATGTAAGGATTAGCCTCCAGTAATTGTTACAGATATTGGAAAAAAAAAAAAAAGACAACATTGATGTTATTTGTGCTGTTTCTTTGGCTTAGGGTGTTTATAAAGTTGGTAACAAAACCATTCTGGAAATGTATCCCATTGAAGCTGATGTTTAACATATAAAAACAAAACAAAACAAAACACACACACACACAAAACCCACAAAAAAAAAAAAAACCAACCCAAGATATTGTCTATAAAATGTTTCTTCAGTACTTTTTCGATGCTGTGTATTGGGTGTAAGGTATTTGTCATCTTACATTAGAAAGCCCAGCGAACCAACTCGAAGGTGGATTGTAGTAAGTGTACAACTGTGCTAACTCGGCTTCAAAGTAAAAAGTTTTCCTTTCATCTTTGACTGTGAGATGTCGAAGGGAGGCAGCTTGCTCTAACAGGAAACAATAGACAAAAGGTTGCCAACTCGCATGAGCTACCTCCCTCTTTTCATAAAGTATTTTTGACATATCTGTCAACCCACCTATCTGCGTGGGTGCATTGAAAACATAGGAAGTTTCTTAGACACACAGGAGAAATAATAACTGAAATTCACCAATATTAATAATAATAAAAAGAAACAGCATGACCCCTCTGCTTAGAAACAAGAGTTCGGGGTTTCTAAAGTGTGTATAAATACATACACACATGTACATTGAGCAGACACAAAATTTTAAAAATGGAATGTCACATCAAATAAACCTGAATGATCTTTTAAAATTTCTACCAAAAAGCAGCTTCCGTTAAAATGGGAATTCAGTAGCACACATGGAAAATCCTACTGAATTTAGGTGGACAAGGGCTAGAAATGTTGAGCAACTAAATTTGTCACTTGACCAAATTTTTCCTTCCGAAACTGTAATCTATGCCTTCTCATTTGCTGTTAAGGTAACTTGCATATTATCTGTGTTCTGTATACTCTCAATTCATAAGGTTATTTAGTACAAAGTGTAGCAGCCTCCCCTGGGGAGCTGCTTTTGCTCAGTGATTTCAACTTCCATGTTTTATCTCTTTTTGTTCAATAAAAAAGCATTTAATGTCAAAAAAATAAAAAATAAAAAAAATAAAAGAATATATACACATAGATATAGCATCAGCTAATTCAGATTCTTTAGAATATTTGGCATGAAGCCAATAAGAGTTTAATTCATATGAAAGAACAGGCCCATTAAGAATATTTATGTTATAATCAAACATAATTATAAGTAAAAATTAAACAAAATTAAAATAAATTATAATAATTATAATAAAAATTAAAAAATTAAAAATAATAAATAAAAATGTAAAAATTAAAATAAATTATAAACAAAATTAAAATAAAGCTCAATTGTTTTAGCTTAATAATTTTAGTTGGAACTAGAATGTAAATAATGAAAAAAAAATATTTTTCATAATGGCCCTTTCCATGAAATTACTTGATTGTTTATTACTTTAAATGACTGTTTTTTTTTTTGTAATGGATAATCCTAAGTTCATTTTATAATAATTTAAAATTTTAATTTCCAGCTAGTTCAATTTAATAAAATACAAAAAATGTGGAAAAAAATCTTGTTAAATGTTCAGTTTATGACTTAAATTTCAAATGATGGGACTCTGTTCATTGATTTCCAGTCATCTTCTGAACAGCCTTCTGGGTGCTCTTCCATTACTAGCACACCTGTCAATGCCTTTTTGCACGAGACCTCTACCTAAGTGCCCGGAAAGATGTTTATACACCTAACATTTCTGGAATTACCCACTAAATGAGCCAGACAGAGCTCAGTTCCTTCCTATATCCCTTGGATTCAAAACACAAAGCTAAAGTTAGAAATTGAAATAGCTAAACAAAACAAAGAAAAATGATCAAATCAGGAGTCCTGTGGACAGAGAACTCAAATCAGGTGATCTAAGGCTTTCTTTTCACTGATCATTTGTCTCAAACCTAGTGTGGTAGGCTGAAAAATTGTCTCTCAGAACCTATGAGTATATTTCCTTCCACTGTAAAGAGACTAGCAGAGATTATTAAGATTAAAAATCTTAAAATGGAGAGCTGCTTTGGATTATCCAGGTGGACCAGTCTAGTCCCATGAACTCAAATTCAGAAGAGGGAGGCAGAAGGAGGGAGTTCCAAAACATGAAATGGAAGGCAGAGGGGAGATAAGAAGTGTGAGAGGGGACTGACCATTGCTGGCTTTGTAGAAGAGACAGGACCACAGGCCAGCAGAACCTCAGTGCTCCTCAATTGAGAGCTAGAAGAAAATAAAGACCATGGAACAGAATTCTGCCAATCACCTGAAATGAACAAGGAAATAGATTCTCCCTTAGAGTCTCCAGAAAGGAACACAGCCTTAAGAAACCTTTCGTTTAGCTCTGTGGAACCTGTTTTGGGCTTCTGATCTACAGAACTGTAAGGTAATTTATTTGTGTCATTTAGCTGCTACATTTGTGGGAATTTGTTAGGACAGCCCTAGGATGCATCAGGCCACTGCTGATGGGATAGGAGAGTTGTCTCTTCCAGGTCCCATTCAATGCCTTCCTTAGTTTTGCATGGTGCTCTCAGATTCTAGAACATATCCCAAGTTTTTCAGCTCACCCACAACTCGGCTAAGTCTTTCTGCAGGAGATGGTGCCTGAGTCTTGTAGGAAAAGTTAGCCAAAAGAAAAGGGATTTGATCCAGGTGGGAGCCATTCATAAATTGTTAGGTAGAGTTCTAGACAAAGTTTAAGTTTGTGCTTCACTGGGGTCTATTCTTATAGCTATGAGGAAAAAAGATACACGGTAAATGAAATATTAGAATATTCATACAGAAGCCCAGGTAAGAAACGATCATGACATAAGACATTGTTAAGAAGGATGGCTGTTTGAAAAATGAATCCAACAGTTACTTAGCTCATGGAATCAGCAAAACTTAGTGACTGATTAGATATGGGCTTTGAGTGAGAGGTAGGGCCATGCCTAACTCCCAGAGACTGAGTAAATGATAGTGTTTCCAACAGAGATGAAAATATACAAAAGGAATGGGTGTTTAGTGGAAAGAAGATAATGTGCTATTTTTGGCAAATGTTATGGAATTGGAGATGTCTTTGGTATCTCAAGGATAAGCTATCTAGCACTCAGCTGGACATTTGAGTCCAAAATTCAAGGGAGATGTCTATTTTAAAAGTATGAATATGGAAATAATCAATATATGGCAGCTAGGGAGTTGTGAAAATCATGAGTGGCAATGATTCCCAGAAAGATTATGTAGAATAAAAAGAAATAAGAACCTCAGGTTAAACCTTTGAGCACACAGTATTAGAACCATGGAGAGAAAAAATAACCTACAAAGAGACCAAGAAAGGAAAAGTCAGGGGTAGAGTAACCAAAGAAAAGAGAGAAAAGAGATTCCAGAAAAAGGAAATGGCTAGCAGTAAGGTGAGACCTACGACATGTCCTTGAATCCAGCATTTAGGAAGCCATTGGTTTTGGCACTCATCGTAGCACAGGTGAAGTTGAAGCAAATTACAGAGAAATGAGGAGCATATAGCACATGATGAAATAAAGAGAGTGATATTTCTTCTTTCATAGGAAAACAACATTTTCATGTCTTACCAGGAAATGGTGTCTTGCCTGTTTCATTAAAACTAAAGTTTACTGAGCACCTGCTTAATGAAATACTGTGGTAAAGGGAACTATGGAGAAGACAAAGATAGGCCAAAGATGAAAATGTAGGGTTTCTATTAGAGAAATTATAATTAAAATACAAAATAATGTATAATTAAAAACAATAATTGGTCTTTATTGAACATGTTCAATGTGCTAGGCATTAATTTCATAAACTCATAATCTTTATAACCATTAATGGGTCGTGATTATGATCCTTGGTTTTTGTTTTGTTTTGTTTTTCAGGTGAAGAAACTGAAGCACAGAAAAATTATGTAACTTGCCCAAGGTCACTCACTTAGTGAATATTCACATAAGAATTCAACTCTGGGCGATATGGCTTCAGAATGTGTGTACTTAACTCTTATGGACCACAACTAAGAGGAAATGTCGAACAAAATAAGAGTCAGGAAGAGAGGAAGCAGGAAGCCCTTCAGGGGTTCAGAAGAGAGTAACTTATGCTTGGAACCTGGAAGAAGTCCAGGAGGATGTGGGCATTTGGGTAAGCCTTAATGGACACATGAGGCATGCTGTGATGACAACGAGGGCAACAAAGCTAAAGAAGGTAGGGGATCAAAGGTCCAGAGGTGGAGATGTGTTGCATGTGGGATGCACAGTACAGAGGTGTGCCTGGTTTGGTGTAAAAAGACAAAAAAGAGCAGTATGGCTAAAAAGGTAGTGTGGCCAGAATGTAGAGGAAGCTAATTAGGCTTTTTAAAAATCATCCCTCCACCAAAAATCATCATCATCTTCAGATGATTTTGAAAATGGTTAGGAATATGAATGGTATTATATTTTTAGAGGGATTAATTCAGTAGCAGTGCTTAGGGAGAGCTAAAATATCATCTCTTTTTAATCCCCAAATTGTCTTAGAAGCTATTCAAGAATTTGTGTTATCCTTCTATGGCTGTGATAACAAAGTATGAAACTTAGTTTAAACAACATACATCTATTCTTTTATAGTTCTGGAGGCCATAAATCCAAAATGGGTTCCACTGGCCTGAAAGTGTTAACAAGGCCATGCTCCCTCTAGAAATCCTAGGGGAGAATCTGTTTCCTTTCTTTTTCCAGTTTCTAGTGCTGCATTTCTCACATTCTGTGACTTGTGGCCACTACCATCTTTAAGGCCAATAGTGTAGCATCTTGCTTCAGTGGTCACATTGCCTTCCTTCTTGGTGTTAAATCTCCCTAAGATGTTATGCCTTCTTCTTGTAAGAATACTTGTGATTACATTTAGGGCCCACCTGGATAATCCAGGATCATCTTCTCCTAGAATACTTAGTTTAATCACATCTGTGATGTTCTTTTTTGCCTTAAGAGGTAACACTCACAGGTTCTAGAGATTAAGACTTGGATATCTTTGGAGGCCATTATCCAGACTAGAACAACATCCTTTAGAAAAACAATTCCAAATCCTTTGGCCACTTTTTCATTCTTGTCCTCGAGTGATTGAATGGTGACAAAAACATAATCATTCAATTGGAAGATTGGTCTGGAATTGGCAGTGGGATATGGAGAATATGCCAATCCCTCTATCCACCCCTGTGGTGTTGAAGGAAGGAAAGAAGGAGAGAGATACTAAAACACCATTTGACCAAGAGATTAGTGAGATGCCCACTACAGTTCATGTGGGAAAAGTGTGTGATTTACTTACAAAAGATGTATTCTTTTCATGGAATGGTGGATGAGACCAGCATACAGGTATACTGGAGTAGACACTGCCATCACTTAGGATCAACCTGGCTGAAAACATGGAGTATGAGAGGAAAAATCAGTGAGGAAGAGCTAATACTAGGGCATGAGTCAGTTATAAGGACCAAGTGCAGAGCCCCTAGTTACAGCTGAGGTACATGGAAAGGAGAGGAGCCCTAAGCTGAAGGAAGTCCTGAAAACTCGGATGCAATGAAGAATGGATTTACAAAGGAGAGGTTGGTTCAGCCTCTGTCATAATGATCAGCAATTCTGAATGTAAAATAACTAGTTCCTGAAATTTTACAACATCATTGGCTCATCTTTTGCTCTATTATAGTTTTCTGCAAAATTTGGATTTTTATCTTCTTTTTATATTGTTCTATGCAACATAAGTACACAATGTATAAAAATCAAATAGGCAAATAATTGTATTAAAGAATGATTATTAGTGAAAAAGTACTGCTAAAGGAGATCAAACATTTGGGAATTGAATTACAATGATCTTCCATAAGGCATTCATTTCATCTGGGCCAGAATAAAAACTGGAAATAAAATAGTGGCTTTTTATAAATACACGATTAAAAATCTGAAGAAATTATTTTAAGCTGATAAGCATAAGATGTTACCATATTGATAAATCTCCAGAATGGAAATGGGAGTTATCTACTTTGGAAACCCATGGTAAGATATTACTTTGAAGATGTTTGCATACTACATGTTTCCATCAAGGTCCTGGAATTGGACAGACAACACCATCAGTTGGTATGTTTGTGAAAGCCTTTTTGGTGAGGAATTGTTTGCAGTGGTGTAGACAGGGTTAAGGAAACCAACAGGAGGTGCTGAAGCATGCTTGAGGACTGGCAGCAGCTGAAAACCATTACCACCCACAGGCCTGGAAGAAGAGGAAGGCTTTCCTAGAACCAGACCTGGCCAAGGCCTTGGGACACAAAGAATAATTATCACACCAGACAATAGCATATACTTTGGTAAGACTGGAAAACTTCAAGAACTAAAGTGTAAGCAACTCTACCCCTTCTCCCACCAGTCACAGCATGTAAGATCTTGCCCTGAGGTGTAAGAGTTGGCCACAATCCAGAATAAAGATAATCTTTTTTGGAGATCACTTTTTTTTGTTTTATTTATTCTAATGTAATTTTATTTATTTATTTTTTTTATTAATTTTTTATTAATTTTTTATTTTTTATAAACATATATTTTTATCCCCAGGGGTACAGGTCTGTGAATCACCAGGTTTACACACTTCACAGCATAGCGAAATAAGTCAAGCAGAGAAAGACAACTATCATATGATCTCCCTGATATGAGGAAGTGGTGATGCAACATGGGGGCTTAAGTGGGTAGGAGAAGAATAAATGAAACAAGATGGGATTGGGAGGGAGACAAACCATAAGTGACTCTTAATCTCACAAAACAAACTGAGGGTTGCTGGGGGGAGGGGGTTTGGGAGAAGGGGATGCTGTGGAGATCACTTTTGAAAGATTGAGTGTATCCTCAATTTCAGGCGAACACGGGAACTAAGGTGCCTCTTAGCAGCCTTCCGTTTCTCAGAGCTCTGATTGGTTTGACACAAACTGAAGAAGATTAGAATAGCCTGAAGCATGGACTGTTCCATCTTGCCATCAACGCTGTACAAAATACAGAGCCTTACTCGGGCCCTAAGCCACAGTTTTAACTTCACCTAAGGGAGAGAGGAAGAGAATGGACCTTATTTCTCACTTGCATAGCCCCGAGCCTTACTCAGGCCCTAAGCCACAGTTTTAACTTCACCTAAGGGAGAGAGGAAAAGAATGGACCTTATTTCTCACTTGCATAGCCCCGTGTAAGGGGAAACTCAATACTGAGCCACTTAAAGTGAGCCTTGAATACAGAAGCTGGGAGGAGCATACTCTTCCCTCAGGGCAGGAAATGATTCCTGTAGGACTTGACTCCCAAGGAGATATCCCTAGAAGGTGATATAAAAGTTTTGAACAGGAAACACTCTTGCTAAAGGGTACCATACTTTCTAAATAAGAAATGTCAAGACTGGAATATTATTTTGAGTGTCATTATTTTCATTTTTGCTGGAACAAACAAATCATCTCATATGGACTTTACAGCTGAACAGTATTTTCCAGCTTTTTAGTTCCTCTGTCAGTCCCAAAATAGGTAATTACAGAGGCAAATGAAACCCTTCATACAATTCAAAGGTTTGGAGGGAGCCATCACCACCTATGCACTGGGCACCAGGTCCTACGGGAAACATTCTTTGTGAGCCACATGTGAATCAAAGTGGAAACCGACAGCTTTAGTTCCGGCTTTGGAACATATGGTGCCATAAATTATTAGCAGGCATTCTATAACTAAGGACACAGTTTCTCAATAATAACGCCTACATGTGCATGTACTCCGCTGCACATTACCTTCTGGAATGGAGTCAGATATGGTCAAGCTTTGGTCTGAGGAAACACTGATGCTTTGGGGAGTATAATGAACTGTCCCTGAATTATAAACGCCTTCCTCACCAACCTGCACCCCCCCCCCAGCCTCCAAGCAGTCAGCAGATCTTTCTCACCCACATGTTTCATATCTTGTATTGTGTGACCCATCATCTTGGACACAAGCAAATGGGATCAGGGTCTGGGGTCTGAGCCAAGACCCGTGATCAGTAGCCAATGGTCCAGTTTATCCTGAGAACCCCACAAAGGCACGCTGCACTCAAGAGTGTCAGCGCAGTCCAATAACCTATTCTCTCTAGAAGTCTCAATGGAAGCAGAAGCCAGGCAGCAGAAACATCCAGGAGCAGACACAAACTGTGCTATAGAATGCAAGAGAACAGTGAAGAAGGCAGTAGGAGGTGACAGAGAAGCTGTAGCTTGGCATAAAGCAGAGCAACAGAAACTGAGGGTCCAGAATAGTGGCGTAATTAAAATAGAGAGCGGGAGGGGAGGGGGATGGGGGCCTGGTGTTGGTACAGCTCCTGCAGTGGCCCAAACAGCCAGGAGTGACACTTCACTTCCTTAGGTGCCTGGCTATGAAATTGCAGGTGTCCTTTCCCTATGTATCCCTACAAAAACTCCTATCCCTGATGATGTTTTTGTGAGATTACTGAGCAGGTGCTGTCTCTGAGTGTGTCTCTGTGCCTTGCAACTTGAAAACAAAACAAAACACAGGTTCTGTGTTGAAACTGCATTTGTACAAAGGAAGGTCATCCCCATTAGGGACGTTCTTTTTGTACATATAAGGTAATGACAAAGGAATATAGGGCCTGGAGAAAATTCAAACACCAAATCAGCATTCCATTTCAGCTCTGCCACACAGCTGAATACGGACCATGTGTCAGAATTATGCTAAGACAAAATTGGTCACAATTTGGTAAAATCATTGCAAGTAACTTTTAAGAAACAGGATGCTTATAGATTTTAATTCCTGCTGAGCATAGCACTACAATATTTGCATCAAAACAACCTTGAGCACCAGAAATGCATTAGTGATCTTTGTACTTATATAGGGCCTTACAGGCTTATTGGACTCTGTGACGCTGATCACTACTTCTTAAGTCTAGGTTGTCAAGGTGCCTGGTCTGGCCTTTATGTAGATGCACACGTGGAACTGCACTGTCGTAGATTTATGGTTTTGTGTGATTTCCCCACCTGTAAATCAGTAAACTAACCAAAAGTAATCTCTTTTGACTATAATTGTTAACAAATACCTCATTATGAAGAACAAGCAAAAGATAACTCTACCAATTCCTAGGTAGAAACGCCCTGTAGGGGCGCCTGGGTGGCTCAGTGGTTAAGCCGCTGCCTTCGGCTCAGGTCATGATCTCAGGGTCCTGTGATGGAGCCCCGCATTGGGCTCTCTGCTCAGCAGGGAGCCTGCTTCCTCCTCTCTCTCTGCCTGCCTCTCTGCCTGCTTGTGATCTCTCTCTGTCAAATAAATAAATAAAATCTTTAAAAAAAAAGAAAAAAGAAACGCCCTGTAGTTTGCAATGGAAGCAATTCTCACTTCCCAGGAGAAGGCCAGCTAGTCGACCAGTCACTCACAAAATGGCAGCCAGTGGTGAATTCCCCAACAGGGCAAGGCTGGACCTCAGATTTGTAGACTCACATAGATGAACTTCTGGAGTAGAATGCTGGCTTCTAATAATTTACATTAACAATATCACCACCAGGTGGCAGGCAATTCACATCTGCTTGAGTGAGGTCTCCCAAGAAGCAGGGTGCATCAAAGGCCATATTCCAAGGGGTTCTTCATTTGAACAGATCAAAGGAAAAGGGGTAAAGTGTCCATTTTTAAATTCGTGGCATCAGGCTGTGTTACCTCACGACATCCATCTCTAGCATGGGCAGTTTTCTTCCTGGATATGGTCTTTCACTGGCCTGACAGGACACACTCTTCTAAACAGGGTTAGGATAAGCACCATCACCTAGTTCTGGCCTTCCGCATCCCTTTTTTATGTTACTGGTCTGAAATTATTAACTTTGTTGGCCACCAACTCCTTTTGCCGTCCAACAAAGCCCATGAATCCCTTCTTAGAATAGTAATTTTAAATACCTACAACAACACATAGGATTATAATTGAAACCATTATAATGAAACATAGTTCAGTCCACTCAGGTTAAGATCCTCTGCAACCTGACCAATTCATATAGTCTGTCTCCAAATCTAATATAATAAATTTGACTAGATTTCCCTTGCTAAAATAAATTCCTATTTCTGCCTGGCCTCTTAATTATTGCTTCAATTGCCTTAGAGTTTGGTAAATTTCCAACTCTTTTGTTCTCATGCTGCACAATCACACACCATTTCCTGGTCGTGTCAGCACATGACTCAACACATTGCTGACAAAATCCACCATTTCTCCCATCTCCAAGTCCTTGAGATTTTAGAGTGATAATGAGGAAACCTCAGTATCCTCCTGAGTAATAATACAAAGGTGAGAACTAGTAAGAAGCAATGCAGTATAGTGAGACAGCCTAGAGATGGAATCCTCTAATTGTAGCTTGCCTTATACATACCAAGCACTTACTATGTTTCAAATTCTACACAAAGACCCACTCCCTGCTCTACTGTTAAGTCTGGAGTCAGAAAACTTGTTTTGCAATTCAGTTTCATCTCCCAAGCAACTCTGGACAAATCACCTAACCCTCTGGTGTTCAATTTCCTCATGAGTAAAATATGTAAAAAAAACAGTGATAGACTTAAAAAACAGTGATAGACTTTTTTTTTTTTTTAAACAGGTTTCTGGGTGGTTTTTTTTTGTTGTTGTTGTTGTTGTTTTTTTACAAATTTCTGTTTTGATTTTACAGATTTCCTTATCAGAACTTCTGGAACAATCTATTTGCACTTGCTCTATAAGGCTGATGTTAGGGTTTCCCTTCCTAGTCATCCTTTCAAATTGCCTCCCTACTTCATCTCCAGGTCATGGATGGGTTACAAGCTACACTCACATGTAAAAGGAAAGGCACAATGACCCAGGACTTCTTCTTCCTCTAAACCTGCCAAACACATACCAACTATGTAGAACTTTGTCACTGAAGTCTAAACCCTGCTAATAGAAAGGACCTCCAGCTCTTTTTCCTGTGCTCACATCAAAATTCTTTTGAGGAGTGAAGAGGGAGCACAAGAAAATTTTTTTTCCTTTTTCTTTCTTTCTCTGAAATACAAGAGAAGCCCTGTTATTAGCCCTCATAGCCATATGACAACCTTTCTACAGTTGTCACCACTGTCTTATTCAGAGTGAGGAAAATTCTCTCCTATTTGACATCAGTTCACAGGAAATAAATTCTGCTAGCTATGTCCAACTCCCAGAAACTACACATTTCCTAGAAATGCTGTTTAAAGTCAGAAAATGTTCTTGTCTCAAAACGTGGAATACACCAGAGCAACTTTTATGTCATGGAGCAGAAACACCTGTTCCCACATCAGCATTTCCACCATAGTTTATCATTGAACTCCTATTCCCCAGTGTCACAGCGTTTACCTCTACCGCAGGTGTGTTTGAAGTTAGAGCAAGCCATATGAGGATGAGTGAGACAAAGTCCTTGCCCTCTAAGAATTTACTATCTTGGTACAGGTTTTCATACTGGCATCATCACACATCTGTTATAAAGTAATTTCTTACCATCAATGGTACTAAAGAGAGTGAATAATTTCCTTTCTTCTTTATAAATTAGACCACATTTAAAGTCATCCCTATAGTTGTATGTGGATTATTCTGATTTGCTTTCTTGAGTGAGATAGAAATGAGTAGAGTTACAGTGACACTGAGATTTTACACAAGGGACATGCAAACATCACATTTCACAGAGAGAAAGAGGGCCCTGAGAACAGCTGCCCTAGAACATGCAATGATATGTTGACTTTGATAATTACAAGAAAGTTAAGACATGGCTCCTGGCCTTAAGGAGCTTATAATTAGCAGTATCTATCAAATAACCATATGGATAATATATAATTAAGAGCTAAATTATGGAGTTTAGATAATGGACCTTGGGGAGAAGAGGACCCAGGGAGGAATGACTTCACATCAGTCTTGGAACATTTTGTATAAGTGGGGCAGTTCAGTGTTGAGGAGGTTTTGACAGGTGAAAGTCATAGAGACAAGCATATCAGAGAGAGGAGGCTTCTCCAAAGTGAGACTGACTGATTGATGCTCCTGGTGTCTTCAAGAGTCTTCCCACATCCCTGCAAATGTACTCAGAGCTATAGCTCTCATCAGGAGGAACTTCAAATCCACCCACTTCTCTGCATCCCTACCCACGTCCACCTTAACTCAGAACCTCATCAGGGCTCACCCCTATTTCTGCTACAGCCAGCAAATCACTCTCCCAGCCTCCACTATTGCCTTTCTTGAATCCGTCCTCCACTGAATGACCCTCTCCATATTAAATTGACCAGATACTAACTCCTCTGCTTAAAATCATTCAGTGACTCACCTACTCTCTCCAGGAAGAAGCCCAACCGTGGGATACAAGACCTTTTATAGTATAGTTGTCACTTAGTATTCAGCCTTATCTCTTGCCTTTTCCCCGCTTCCATCCTTCTCCCCAGCTATTAAATTACTTGTCTCAGTTGAGTCAGGTTGCCCCAACAAAATACCATAGGCTGGGTGGCTGAAACAAAAGAAATACACTTCGAGGGACTGGAAATCTGAGATCAAGGTGCTAACAGGATCAGTGTCTGGTGAGAGCTCTCCTTGGGTTGTAGATGGTGGACTGCTTACTATGACTTCACATGGCCTTTCCTTGGCACACATGCACAGAGAGTGAGAAATAGATGAGTAAGCTTTCTTATGTCTCTTCTTGTAAGGACAGTAATCCTATTGCATCTGGGCTCTACCCTTATGACTTAATCTATCCTTAATTACCTCCCAATTACCTCCAATATTGGAGTATCTGGAGATGGGGCCTTATTCAATATGTGAATAAGGGAAGGAACACAACTTTGAATCCATATGGTTGCTATTCCCAGAGCACCCCATATTTTCCCACATAACCCAATGCCTTTGGACCCAAAGCTGTTCCCTCTACCTGTTATGCCCTTCTCTGAGCCACTCCCTAACATCCTCATCTTCTACCCCCTCTACCTCTTACCTTTGTTCTGATAATTGCTTTTTCCTCTTGAGGCTCTGTTCAGGCTGAGCCATGTTTTCTAGGGTAGGCTCCAATGGGGGTCTCTGTGCCCAAAGTGGTTTTAGAAGGATGATTGGGAAGGTGTATTCAAGAAGGCTAGAGTATGGGTAAGGGAACCACCTAGGAGAGTATCATAATAATCCTATAGTAGTGTAATGATACTAGAAATAGTAATGGTAACAATTATATATAACATTTATTCAATCCCATATGCCAGGCCATGGTTTTTTTGTTTTGTTTTGTTTTCAGTTTTTTGGTTTTTTTCATAGAAGGATAGTTGACACACAATGTTACCTTAAGCTTAAAGTGTACAACATAGTGATTCCACAAGATCATACATTATGCTATGCTCACAAGTACAGCTACCATCTGTCACCATACACCACTTTGACTATATTCCCTATGCTATATCTTTTATCTCCATGACATTTTCATTCCATAACCAAAAGTTCCAGGCACTGCCTTAAGTGTTTCAAATATATTAACTTATTCTCACAAGAACCCCAGACTAAGGGATTAAAAAGGATATATGTAAAACACACTTTATTTTTTATCCCATTTCACACATAAGGAAGCTGAAATAAAGAGAGATTGGGTAACTTATCCAAGGTCATAAAGCTAGGAAGTGACAGAGATTAAAGGAAAACTGTGAGATATTTCAAAGGGAAAAAGAAACACAGCTTGATAAAAGTCAAGATATAATGGGATGAGAGAGGCATAGGCCTTTAGGTTTCTCACCCAGGAAAAGAGAAAACTGAAGAAGTCAGGGTAAGAAGTCAGTTTGTTAAGAGATGTTATGGTTGTTGGGGACAAATAATCCTTGATGTCGTAACTGGACATCTCCATATTCATAGCAATCCTTCATAGACCTACTGAAAGTCTACTATAACCTACTTGTCTAGGTCTAAGGAGTTGCAAACATGGATTTTATAGGACATTTTTAAAGGTATTGGCTTTATATTCTGTTGGCAAAGGGGAGTCAGTGAAGCATCATAAACAGCAGGTAAATGTGATTTTAGTTCATTTGAGCAACCAAGTGAAAGCTGGAATTGAGAAGGACTTAGTGAAATCAGGGACACGAGTTAAGAGTTAAAGGGTTTCTACACTTAAAAGTGACTGAAGTGGTAAATTTAATATTACATATATTTTTTCCACAATAAAAAAGTTAAGCTGTTTTAGGAGTCCAGGTGAGAGATGATAAAGACGTGATCTAGGGAAGGGTCAGGGAAAATGTAATAAGGAAGATTTACTGAGTCATCCATCCCCCCTTCTCAGTTATTCTAGCTAGACTCATAGGAGTTATTTATTATTTAACATTTATTGACCTGGTTCTAAATGCCAGGCACTGTGCTGGGGCACAAAGATGAATAACAATCGGTATCTTCAACTGCATAATGCACTCAATTGTCTAGTGAGATAAACAGACACATATGCAATGTTAATAGTACAATGTATCAGGGCAGCATTGCAGACAAGTCAAAGGCATTATGGAAGCACAGAGGAGGGCAACCTATTGGTTGTAGCAAACAGGGAGGAGTTCTGAGACATGGTGGCTCCTGAGTAGGATCTTAAGACCATAAAGAAGATTTTGCCAGGAGAAGAAAAATTGGAGGGAGGAAGGGCATTCTGAGTAGAAAATAACACATGAGGTGTTGTTGAAATATTTTCTGGGATGCATAGAGGCACAAAGGAAGGAACTGAGAGGCCCTGTAACTCAAGGGTCCCATGTTATTCCAGCACACCCACTCTTATCTTGACAGGACCCATTCCTTTTGCCCATAAATGGTGGTGAAGCCCAGAATCCCAACTACCCCAGGTGGGAAGAGCAGCCCTATCAGGCAAGGCAGACAGCCTAATGCCTTTGGAGGCAGTGGGAGACAGCCCTTACGAAGTTCCTGGGTCCCACTCCAGAAGGCAAAGCAATGGAGAGGGAGAGGGTCTTTCAGAAGATTTGGAGGACAGCGTAAACCTCAGGAATGGTGTAGTTATCACCAAGAGAAGATTATGAGTGGGGAAATGGAAGATTCCTCGGGTTAACTTTAGAATTTTATTAATGAGTGCTCATGGGACACAGCTTAGAGATTCCCAGAATAACTATAGTAGTCACCTGAGGGGAAATGAACTTCCAGGGGTGTCTCTAACAGTGACTAAAGGCAGAAAAATGCATTGTGTACTGGATAAAAGCAGCCCTCTAAGTCAAGCATACTTGCTTTAAAATTTGCTCTACCAGCTAATAACTATCTGAACTTTTGTTAAGCTTTCTGAGCCTCTACTACTTTTTCTATAAAATGAAGATTATAATAGTACCTGTTACATGATGCTTCCATGACAACTAATAATAAGAACACCCCTGTTCTTTGCATAGTCCCTAACACACGGTAAGTAAGGTTAGTCACTACAACCATTAGTACAGTCAGAAGAACGAGACATACAGAAATGGGGAGATCAGTGGTAACATTTTCATATTTATAAGGTAAATCAGTTATCTTTTTAAGAGTTAGTTTTCTAGATGTTTCCCTCCCATGGAGTGAAGGCTACCTATGTAATTATTCTTTTTAATGACTAAATATCTATTTATGAAGCAAAAAATGGGGGAAGTTATAGGTTATTGAGAAATTGCTTTCAGTTTACTGGAAATACAAAATAAAATATGTCAACTATGTCTCAACATTAACTTTGGAGTGAACTAATTGACAATAATTTTCTATTTCTGTTCTTATTTTCGTAGTTTCCTCGTTTAGTAAAAACCAAGTGGTCTGGTTAATGAAGTTCACTCCATAAATGAAGCTGACTTCCTCAGAGATTCTTGCAGGGGAAGGGCTGATGTTTCACAAACAGAGTAAAGGAGCACACAGCAGCTATTTCTGGAGCTGAAAAAGGGAACATCAACACATTTCAGTTTTTCCCCTTGGGAAATAGTGTCAGGTACACATTTTCACATATTAGGAAGCTAAATGTCTTAAAATATAGGAACTAACTCAGTTCCAGTGCTATACATTAACAATCCTAAATCACTCTTATCCTGTAAACCCAAAAGTTAAGTGAAATGAAGCTTTCTATTTTTTTTTTTATAAAAAGATAAAAAAACCAAGGAGGGAAATGATGCCTGCCTTCTTCAGAAGTAGAATTCTAAAGAATAAAAATATAATTTATAGGGACAAACATAAAATCCATCTATGTGAAACTCAATCTTGTATTCATTTTAGAAAGCAATACTCCCAGTACTGTAATGAAACTGATGCCTTAAAAAATATTGAGAGTACATGGGGTGGCTCAGTTGGTTGATCGTCCAACTCTGAATCTCAGCTCAGGTCTTGATCTCAGGGTTGTGACTTCAAGTTCTGCATTGGGCTCCATTCCCAGCCTGGAACCTACTTGAAAATTAAATACATACATACATACATTCATACTGGGGGTACGAAATTATCTGACAATGTTAACAATTTCCGCCTTGTCCATTGAGACAAAAGATCTTCAAAGCATGCAAATAAGTCAAATATAATTAAGAAGGAGCTGAATTCCAAGATATGGAGAAGAGTGAATGACCACTGTTTATTGGTTACAATAAATATTACCATACTTTCAGACCAAGATATATCACAGGATACAAAAGGAATGTGCAGGTGCAGTCAAGGACCCAGATAGATTATTAGTGAGAAATCATATAGAAATAAAGAATCTTAAGACTTGGAAAAAAAAAAAGAGCTCTCTCTTCCAAAAAGGTTAGCCCAAGAAACTACTGACAAATAAACTTTGTATCTGTACCTAACAAAATCCTAAAATTATCTGACTTGCCAATACTTTGGACACAAAAAAGTGGTCACAATGACTGACAGAGACCAGATGGGTTCACTAAAGGAAAGAACTGCTCAACTAAGCAGCAGTTAAGGAATTTCACAGATACCAAATACCAGGATTTTAACAATGCAGTTTAAAAGCTTCTCAAAAACCCTCATGAACCAAGGACATATTCACATGCTTAATGTAGGTGAATTCATAGGTTGTTGAATGATGTTAAAGATGAATGAGAATCTACTTAGAGGCTTAAGGAGTTTTGATCTGATCTAGTTCTTTTCTGTAATGATGGTGAAAGGACACTAAGAAGGCACATAAATCTCAACTGCATGATTATTTCATTGAATGGGAATAAAAAGACTTTTTAAAATTATAGAATAAATACTTCTATAGAGGCAAATAGATCTTTGCCTTTTTTCCAAGACTGGTGAAAAATTGGGTCCAAAATAACTAAGGTGAGATTTATGAAATATAAATAGAGAATTTTACTACCAATTCAGAAGGCAAATATGTAGTGTTTCTAACCTTATCTTTAGAATGACCCTGTGAGGTAGGTATTATATGGGTCGTGTTATAGATGATAAAACCAAAGTTTGCTGAATTAGTAATTTTCCCAGTCATATTACAATTTCTTCCATTGTAATATCTCCATTTATTCAGTCTGACTTCCTCTTACCAGGAATCTTGTGATTACATTGGGCCTACCCAGGTAAGCCAGGATCATCTCCTCATCTCAAAATCTCTAACTTAATCCTATCTGCAGAGTCTCTTTACATATGTATAAAGGAACATTCACAGCTTCCAGAGATCCAGACATGGACACATTTGAGGACTATTATTCAGCCGAACCCAACTGTGCATAGTGAACAAGGTGAGGAGTGGTTGGAGGTGACTAAGAACTAAATTACATGGGCCTTGAAAGCCGTCATAAGAATCTTGGGTTTGGGGCACCTGGGTGGCTCAGTGGTTTAAGCCTCTGCCTTGAGCTCAGGTCATGGTCTCAGGGTTCTGGGATCGAGCCCTGCATTGGGCTCTCCACTTGGCACTCGGCAGGGAGCCTGCTTCCCCCCTCTCTCTCTGCCTGCCTCTCTGCCTACTTGTGACCTCTCTCTCTCTCTCTCTGCATGTCAAATAAATAAATGATCTTTAAAAAAAAAAAAGAATCTTGGGGTTTACCATATATTAAATGGAGAGCTATGCAGAGCAGTGACACAGCTGAACTTGTGTCTTTATAGGATCACTGCAGTGGCTGTATTGAGAAGAGATACAAGAACACATGATGCAAGAACAGTGAGAAGGTGCTTGTGGTGGTTTAGGAGACAAAGGTGGCAGCTCATACCAGGCTGGTAACACTGAAAGTGGTCAGAAATGGTTGGATTCTGGAGATAACTTTGAAGAATAGATCCCACATGACAGATTCAATGTGCTCAGAGAAAGAGTCATCCAAGGATTATTTCATTTCAGTCTGAGCAACTTGAATTGCCATCAACTCAAATGGAAACTTCTGTAAAAGGACTAGTTTTGGAGGGGTAGTTGAAATAGAACCACACATTCTGCTTTTTAGTCAGTATTATTATGACTATTAGACATCTAAGTCGAGATATTAAATGGAGAATTGTATTTAGGAATCTGGAAGTTAGAAGAAAATTCAGAGTTACAAATATCAATATGGGCATATAGGAATTGTCAGCTCATAGATAATGTTTTCAGCCAGAAGACTAGATCAGATCATCAAGGGGGTAAGTGTAAGATAAATAATGATCAAGGATACATTCTGGAGCACATCCTCATAAGGAGAATAAGAAGAAAGGAAGCCATAAACAGGGGCTAAGAGAAAATTACAGTGCAAATGTAGTTTCCTGGAAGACAAATAAAAGAATATGTATTTTAAGGATGATGAATTATTAAATGTAACCTGTGAGATGAACCGTGAGTACTGGATTGACCAACCCACGTGATCTGGGATAATCTGATAACTCAGAGTGGTAATGGCCAAGACTTTGAACAGATATATAGATAAATCACTTAGAACAATCGCTGCATTTTTGGTATCAATCACTTGAGAATCTATTTAAAATAGTGATACCTAGGCACCCCCCCCCCAAAAAAAAACCCCTCACCACTCTGGTTAGCATTTTGTAAGCTCTCCAGCGAAATCTAATTGGCAGGAAGGTTTGATACACACTAGCTTAGAACAATGCCAGCATCTAGAAAACTTTTTTGGTATGATTAAGTTGAGGAAGCTTGGTGGGAAGGGACAGGGTTTGTGGGGGAAAGAGAGTGGAAATTATTGTGCAATTGACAAATTGTAAATTTATTGCTCATTATCCAAGGGTTACTTTGGCAAGTATAATTACATTATGTTTTCCTCATTCAGCGTACCAAAACTTTCAGTTCTTATACAAAAATTAAGTAGATACTTAGCTCTGCTCAGCAAATGTTGGACAAAGGCAAAGAAAATGTGTCTAAGAGTGCGACTATACCTCCAAATAGTGGACAAAGCCAGAATGCAAAGACTAAATAAGAGCCAATGAAGAGTCACCTTCAGCCCCGTGACAATTTGTAGTGACACCTTCTAAGCAGCTCTGAAAACAGTTTATACCACCACTTCAGACTGTCTGAAGAATTAAGATCACAGATAGATTTTATTTCTTCTGAGGCTGATGTAACCCGATCCAAACCATTTTTTCTCCCTCCTAGAAATCTTGCAGCTGTGACTTTTATGCCAAGTCACATGTTTCAAATAAAGTTCAATAAAGAAGGCCTAATTCAGATAACAAGAGACACTCTGAAATTCTTTATACACCAGCTGTTAACTTTTGTGTTGAAATGCTGGTTGGATATTTGATGTTTTCCTTTAATTCAGAAAAGCACTTAAAGCACTTAGGGAAGCACTGGATTGATTTTCAGTTTGGGAATCCCATGTCTGCAGAGCAACTCAGAAATAGCTCAATAAAATTTTGTGAGTAAGTTTTCTGCTCTAGCAAGCAAGTAAAATGGAGTTAAAATGCATTCTGGAAAGACAAAAGTTTGCTTATGATGCAATAAGAAGTTCACGCAGAAAGAAACGTGCATGCAATCAGGAGGGAAATCGATGCAAGCCCCCTAGAAGGGGGATTCCAAGTTACTCGGTGGAGTCAAAGATTAAAAGTTGGGGTGGCAATTTAAAAGAAAAAGGAAAAAGGAATGAGAGAGATCCCTGATCAGACAGAATGGGTAGATAGAAGAATAAAGAACTAATGAATAGGAATAGGAGAGACAAGAAATGAAAGAAACAAGCAAAAAAGAGAGTCCCCAAACAAGAGAGAAGAAGCATAAGAAGGTCAATTAACATGGCAAACTTTGGGGCAGGGAAAGGAAAAGGGAGTGTGCCTGCAACTAAAAAGGACAGTGGTTATGCCAACAGCTGGGAGAAAGCCACTCATATCCTGTTTTGAAGGAGGAAAAAAGGTCAAACTCCCTATTTTCTGTCATTGCTGATGACTTTTCAAACTGTTATCCCTACAGCAAAAAAGCACCAGAGTAAAACAAAACTATCTGCAGATGACAGAAATTAAAACAGTTGTGGCTGACTTATTACTGGTCATTTTTAAATGTGAAAGGTCTGATGAAAGGTCATAACAAGAGTGGTGTAACTGACAAGCAAATTTGACTTATATGTGGCATGAAAAACAAGATAATAACGTCCTTTCAAGACGCTTCTGTAAATGTCTATAAGGACCACGCGTAAACCTATTTGCAAAGAAGTCAGTGGATGTTGTATCTGATTTGTAAAATTAAATGAAGATACGGAAGAAATACTTTTGAGATAGAATAATCCTGAGACATAACACACATACCAACAGTATGCAACTAGTATGTTAAGAATATCCTAAGATTATCGAGTAAAGAGATCTAGAAAGTCTGGAGTACATCATAAAACTTAAAGCATGAATCTGATGTACATCCTCAACTGAGAGTCACTGGCCTAGAAGATATTAGATCCAAGTGAAGCTTGCTTATAGCCAATAAGAATTTTAAATGATAACTGAAATCTATGAGTAATAACACTTTAGCACTTAGTTTCATGTCTAAATATCATCAGACAAAATAGCACCAAGAAGAAACATGTCATGGATAGCAAGAGCATAGGCAAACCCTTAGGAACTTCACATATAGGATGCAATTTCTGAACTATTTATATGAACAATATTTTGTTTATAAAAAATTTTACCTTGGGGAGAATAAACATCTCTTTTGATTCAACAACTCTTCTCATGTAACACATTGATAGGAATACAGATTTCTTTTTCTTTTTTATTTATTTATTTTAATTTTTTAATTTTTTATTTTTTATAAACATGTATTTTTATCCCCAGGGGTACAGGTCTGTGAATCACCAGGTTTACACACTTCACAGCACTCATCATCAAGACAGATTTCTTTTTAAACCTAATCATTTCTAGTATTTTTTACAAGGTGAATGAACAAGTCTTTGTGATTTTTGCAGGGACCCCCCTGGGAAATCACAAATAAAGCTTTAGGTGCAAAAGATATACTGTAAGTTTTACTCTTTTTTTTTTTTTTCTGATACTGAGAGTTTGGTTTGGGAAAGACAAAAATAAATATTGGAGGAGATTAGGACTTGATTAAGATAAGATCATGGGTGCCTGTGAATAATACTACCTACCTATTTAACTGAAGTGACAAAAGATATTTGAAATACACATAGAATGTAACATAATTGTAAAAATATGAACTCTTTCAAAAGTGAAGCTTCTTTGTTCTTCTCTTTTTTTAATTGTTTTTAAAAATAATACTGGATGTAATAAAGTCAACATAAAGCACAGAAAGTTACTCTGATAAGAGAATCTTTGTTATGTAAGCAAATAACACAAAAAGATTAACCCTTCATATCATAATGAAAGCAATAAATAGGAAACCAAGGAATCAATCCTATCAACACTGAGCAAACTTTGCCAAACTATTAAGGCATTCCATAGCTTTTCAGACTCAGTTATTATAAACCAAGGCAAATAAAATTTACATTCCAAGCTTTGTCTTTCATTGAGCTTTTTAGTATTCTACAACATACTGGGACCTTAGGACAAATCTTGCAAGACGATGAGAACTAATTTTATAAGAAACAGAATACAAGGCTTTCACCATTATTACCCTCAAATGAACCAATAAATAAGCATCTTTAAAAGTTCTCCATTTTAGTTGCCAATACAGTTAAATATCAGTAGCCATAACCCTCATGAACAAACTCTTTGGTGTCCTTGATAAATCTTCAGGGTATAAATGGGTGAAGAACCAAAAAAAAAAAAAAAAAAAAAAAAAAGGAAAAGGAACAAAGAAGTACTGTGTTAGGAAAAAAAGTATTATTCCCCTTGAAAATAGAAGTACATATATTGTTATATTTTCTCTGATACTGTTGCTCCTAGTAGTCTCAATCAACAATACTATTGATAATTTTTTTTCAGTGTTCCAAGATTCATTGTTTATGCACCACACCCAGTCTTCCATGCAATATGTGCCCTCCTTAATACCCACCAACAGGCTCACCTGTCCCCCCATCCCTCTCCCCTCCAAAACCCTCAGTTTGTTTCTCAGAGTCCACAGTCTCTCATGGTTTGTCTTCCCCTCTGATTTCCCCCAACTCATTTATTCTCTCCATCTCCCAATGTCCTCCATGTTATTCCTTATACTCCACAAGTAAGTGAAACCATATGATAACTGACTCTCTCTCTCTGCTTGTCTTATTCCACTCAGCATAATATCTTCCAGTCCCGTCCATGTTGACCCAAAACTTGGGTACTCAACCTTTCTGATGGCTGCATAATATTCCATTGTATATTTGCACCATATCTTCTTTATTCATTTGTCTGTTGAAGGGCAACTTTGGAGCAAGGGGAACCATCTTACACTGTTGGTGGAAATGCAAGTTGGTACAGCCATTTTGGAAAAACAGTGTGGTGAGTCCTCAAAAAATTAAAAATAAAGCTATCCTATGACCCTGCAATTACACTACTGGGTATTTACCCCGAAGATACAGATGTAGTGAGAAGAAGGGACTTATGTACCCCAATATTCATAGCAGCAATGGCCACAATTGCCAAACTGTGGAAAGAACTAATGATTTTTTTTTCTATATTTTTTAAAGGTTTTATTTATTTGACAGAGATCAGAAGTAGGCAGGGAGAGAGGAGTTAAGAAGGCCCCCTGCTGAGCAGAGAGCCTGATGCGGGGCTCAATCCCAGGACCTGGGATCATGACCTGAGCTGAAGGCAGAGGCCTTAATCCACTGAGCCACCTAGGCACCCCATGATATTTTTTTTTTAAAAGAAGCCTTTAATTTAATTTTTTTCAATGTTTGAAAATTCATTGTTTATGCACCACACCCAGTGCTCTATGCAATACATGCCCTCCATAATACCCACCACCAGCTTCACCCAACCTCCCACACCTTCCCCTCCAAAACCCTTTTTTTTTTTTCTCAGAGTCCACAGTCTCTCATGGTTTGTCTCCCCCTCCAATTTCCCCCAGCTCAGCTCTCCTCTCCTCTCCATGTCCCAACATCCTCTGTGTTATTCCTTATGCTCCGCAAGTAAGTGAAACCATATGGTACTTGACTCTCTCTGCTTGACTTATTTCACTCAGCATAATCTCTTCCGGTTCCATCCATGTTGATACAAAGGTTGGGTAGTCATCTTTTCTGATGGAGGTATAATACCCCATTGTATATATGGACCATAACTTCTTTACCCATTCGTCTGTTGAAGGGCATCTTGGTTCTTTCCAGTTTGGCAACTGTGGCCATTGCTGCTACGAACATTGGGATACAGATGGCCCTTCTTTTCACCACATCAGTATCTTTGGGATAAATACCTAGTAGTGCAATTGCAGGGTCATAGGGAAGCTCTATGTTTAATTTCTTAAGGAATCTCCACACTGTTTTTCAAAGGGGCTGCACCCACTTGCATTCCTACCAACAGTGTAAGAGGGTTCCCCTTTCTCCACATCCTCTCCAACACTTGTTATTTACTGTCCTGTTGATTTTGGCCATTCTAACTGGTGTAAGGTGGTGTATCTCAATGTGGTTTTGATTTGAATCTCCCTGATAGCCAATGATGATGAACATTTTTTATGTGTCTATTAGCCATTTGTGTGTCTTCTTTAGAGAATCGCTTGTTCATATCTTCTGACCATTTTTTGATGTGATTATCTGTTTTGTGTGTGTTGAGTTTTAGGAGTTCTTCACAGATCTTGGATATCAGCCCTTTGTCTGTAGTGTTATTTGCGGTTCTCTTCTCCCATTCCATGGGTTGCCTCTTTGTTTTGTTGACTGTTTCCTTTGCTGCGCAGAAGCTTTTGCTTTTGATGAAGTCCTAAAGTTCATTTTTGCTTCTGTTTCCTTTGCCTTTGGGGACATGTCTTGAAAGAAGTTGCTGTGGCCGGTAATGATAACTTTTAACCTAAGTAACTGACTTCTATTTCACAGGGAAAATTTCATTGTGGATAATGGAGAACAGTCTGCCACAAATCAGCATTTTAGCCACAAGCAGAACTCATAAGTATACATAGAACAACTTTCTATAGACACATGCTTGCTACAGCCTAATACACATTCTAAAAGTGGCAGAACTTAACCAAAGATAAAGCCTATCTGTAGCATATTAAAAGCAAAAGCATATAAACATAAAAGTGTGCTCAGTCATCAGTGTTTCTGTGTTCTTACTTAGAAATGATTTAGGTATCCAGGATCATTCACTGATTAGCTCATTTTAATTAATCTAAAGTTTCAAGTTCCCTTGAACTTTTTTAAGTTCCCAAGATCTTTTTTGTAATAGTTGAGATATAATTTATATACCATAGAATTTCCCATTTAACATGTACAATTCAGTTGGTTTTGGTATATTTACAAGATTGTACAACCATCACATTAACCAATTCCAGAATATTTTCATCACTTCCAAAGAAAACCCCATCCCCTTTCCCCCACTCTCAGGGATTGCTAATATACTTATTGTATGTCTATATGTTTTACCTATTCTGTACATTTCATATAAATGGAATCCTACAACATATGACCTTTTGTTTCTGGCTCCTTTCAGTCAGCATGATGTTTTCAAGGTTCATCCAGGGTGCCATATATATCATATATCAGTATTTCCTTCATTTTTATTGCCAAATAATATTCCATTGTATGAATATACCACATTATGTATAGCTCCTTCAGTTGACAGATATATGCTTTTTTTTCTACTTTGGGCTATTAATAACACTACTATGAATGTATGTGTACAGATCTTGATATGAACATATGATTGGATTTTCTGGAATGAAATGTGGGAGTTGGAGTTTCTAGATCATATGATAACTCTGCATTTAATTGTTGAAGAAAAACACAAGTATTTTTCACAGCAGCTGCATTATTTTGCATTTGTATTAGCAATTTCTGAGAGTTCCTATTTTTCTATATTTTCACATATGGTCATTATTATCTGCCTTTGATTATAGCCATCTCAGTGTTTGTGAAGTGGCATTTCATTGTGGTTTTTAATTGCAATCCCCTAGTGACTAATGATGGTAAGCATCTTTTTCATGTACTTACTGGTCATTTGTATATATTTATGAAATGTCTATTCACATCCCTTGTCCATTTTTCAATTCATTATTTGTATTTTTATTGTTAAGTTCCCTAAAGATCTTAGAAATTCAAGCTGGCACAAACAAGAAAACATAATTCCTATGGAAATAAGGTGTTTTCTAGTATGCCAGGTGTTTCAAGATAGTGTGTTGAATGTTAATGAATTTTAAATACACAGAATCACATTTTTATAACCAATCTGTATAGGTTTACAGAAAGCATACCCAAATAGAATTTAAAAAGCACTTTTATATTATATTTTACATGGGTAAATTAAAGTAAATATTGCTGTTGTTTATCATACCAAAATTACTTAACCAGTCATATTTGCCAAAATTTTACCTTTATTATATGAACTTAGATTCTTAGAATGTTTCTTAGTTTCTGTATCAGCATCAGTATCTTAAAAAATAATAGCACATTGGAAGTATTAGTCAACTTCTGTATATTCTTGGAATTTGGGGGATAACCAAAGTACACATTTCTCTCTATAATTTCATTTGAATAGAGGTCCTTTATTTTTCTATTTACTCTTTCTCTCTGTCTTTTAGCATCAGGAACACATTCTCCTCCTTCTGCCTTTATGAGTAGTCTGACCATGAAACATTGTTGCCTGCCTGACTTCCCTCATTCCTCACAGCTTTTCTTTCTTAAGAAAGGTTCCATCCCCTATTTTGCTGATCTTTGTTGTATCAAAAACTCCCTCTCTACCTAGTCTTTTTTTTTTTTAAGTGTTGCTTATACCTGAGCCTTTTCTGTCATTACTTTTTTCCCATGCTTACTTGTTTTTGTCTTTTATCACCTCCCACTGCCATAGGCAAATGGATGGAAGGGTAGTTCTTCAATCATTTGCTTAAATATTGCTTTAGACTTTATTCTAATCAAGCTTTCTTAATCTCACTTTCATGCTCCATCTGTCTCAAATTTCTCTTAATTTTCATTAAAACACTTAATGTTACAACTGGTATAATACAAACATCCATTCTCTGTCATTTGAAATAATATTTAAAGTATTTTTTATTTACTATTTTCCCCTACCTTCTTTCTTCAGGAGAGCCTTGGAGACTGGTATCAGGAAGGAAGGGGAGCCAGGAGGGAGAAGAGAAGGGAAGGAGGGAGAGAAAAGAACAAAAAGACAAAGAGAAGGAAAAAGAAGGGAAGTTTCTTCTGCTGTTTGGAATCAGCAAACCAAACTCCTTGTTACCACCTTCCTGCATTAAAATACTTTGGCTTTGCTCCATAAATTTTGTAAAACATCATTGTGACATAATTACAAGAGTCTAAAAAGGTAATGATAGGTTTGTCCATCAATAAAGCTTGCTCTTCAAATTGTTCTTTCATCTGAGTGAGCAAGATTCTCTTTGTGAGAGACCTAGCCAAGGACACGGGTGATGTCTGGAGTTATAGAAAAGGGCTCCCCTGACAGCTGAATGGTCCCATGAGTACTGGGCTGAAAGGCAAGCCAACAGCTTTGTTGTTAATGGATGTTAATTGTGGACCCAACAGAATTCTAGGCACTATGGACTATGAAGATGTACACAATAGAGTGCCTGCCCTTGAGCAGTTTATAGTAAATGGTGCTACTGAATTAAGTGTCAATACACACTAGAACATAAAGGTATACAAGAATGGATGTATCAGTGCTGGGAAGGTGAGGACGGTGGACAGAAGTGGGATTGGAACAGTTTCATAAATGAAACTGACTTGAACTGTGTCTGGAAGGGATGGAAGGAGTGGCTGGATTGAGGACATGAAGGCTGGAGAGAGGTGGTCATTGTTATCAAAGAAATATAAATCAACCCAGAGGAAGGAAAAGATAATACAGAGTATTAAGGAAATATTGAAGAGGATAAAAGTGGAAATGTTCTCAAGTACCTTGAATGCCAGACTGAAGATGCCAAATGTCCCTCTCTTTCTCCTGTCTTGACATAAAGAAGGACAGTAATTTCTGAACAGGACTTCTTTGTCTAAGCTACAGCCTGAGCTGCAATGGTCTTGTTCCTACCCATACTCCCCCAACCACCCTTTTCTTGCTACAGCTGTTTCCTTCTCATATTTGCTTTAAATGTCCACTTCCTCATAACACCCTATATATGTAATCTACTCCCCTCTAATATTCTATCATTGCATCTCTGACGTGTTTGCATATAATTAATTCAACCACCAAGTGCAATTCTATGTTTACTTGTCTGCCCAGCCCCTCTGGCAGTAGTACCAAGTATCACACTCAAGGTCCACATCCTCTGTATTTGCTTACAATGTTTTCTTGATAATAATGGCCATCTTTCTCCACCCCTTCTTATTTCAGTCAGCCAATCTTTCCTTCCCTTCCAGACTCAGCTTAAGGCAGACTCATCCCACAAAATTGTTTCAACCCATTTCTGTCCACAGCACATCAAGAAGAGGAGAAGGCCAACACTGCCATGAAACATCAACTTTGTAAGCAGTCAAAAAATAGGAAATAACTCTAGGAAAGAAAGGAATAGAAAAACAATGTCCCCAATCACAGAAAGAAGAGTTTCAAACAGGGGGTGATAAATAGTCTTAGAAAATATACAAATACAGAGTGACAACAGAGGGCTTCTCACTTAGAAATAACCATGGATCTTGGGATGCCTGGGTGGCTCAGTTGGTTAAGCAGCTGCCTTCAGCTCAGGTCATGATCCCAGCGTCCTGGGATCGAGTCCCATATCGGGCTCCTTACTCCGCAGGGAGCCTGCTTCTCCCTCTGACTCTGCCTTCCACTCTGTCTGCCTGGGCTCGCTCTCACTCTCTCTCTCTCACAAATAAATAAATAAAATCTTTGAAAAAAAAAAAAAAGAAAGAACCATGGATCTTTAAGAGACAGTTTCATTGGAGTGGTAGGGATGGAAAACATAATTGTCAAAGTTAAGAGTGTGCTTTTGAGAAGCCTGAAAAAAGAAAGGGGTCAGCTTGCATTTAAGGAAGGGAGAAACATGGAGAGTTAACAAGAGAAAGATTAAAAACATAAGGCAAGGGCGCCTGGGTGGCTCAGTGGGTTAAGCCGCTGCCTTCGGCTCAGGTCATGATCTCAGAGTCCTGGGATCGAGTCCCGCATCGGGCTCTCTGCTCAGCGGAGAGCCTGCTTCTCTCTCTCTCTCTCTGCCTGCCTCTCCATCTACTTGTGATTTCTCTCTGTCAAATAAATAATAAATAAAATCTTAAAAAAAAAAAAAAAAACAACATAAGGCAAGAAGAGATGGCTGATGGTGCTGAAAAAAGACAGTTGCGAGGGAATCATTGTTAAAGGAAGCTTCAGAACGTTCCTTACAGAATTGCCAAGACTGCATAAGGCAGCAACCTAACATCACATTTGCTAATTTCTCACATATTGGAACAATAGCAAAAGGCCATAAAAGAGACCTGACAAGCAATAGGTCTATGTTAATAAGACATTGAAGAATGAGCATGAAACTGCAATGGGAGGGTTTTCTGTATCACAAAGCCCAGCCATACCCATTTATCTTCTCCTCCAGATATCTTTACAAAAATAAATCTACATGGCTCTCATTCACATACACAAGAAAAGGTTGTACACAATCTTTCCCTATAACATCATATAATTTCAGATATGGAAAGTACATTAAAAATATATAATCTACAATTCAATAACAAAACCCCCGAAGAATCCAATTTAAAAATGGGCAGAAGATCTGAATAGACATTTCTTCAAAGAAGACATATAGATGACCAACAAACACATGAAAAGATGCTCACCATCATTAACCACGAGGAAAATGAACATCCAAACCACAATGAGATGTCACCTTACACCAGTCAGCATGGTTATTATCGAAAACACAAGAAATAACAAGTGTTGGCAAGCATGTGGCAAAAAGGAAACACTCATAGTGTTGGTGAGAATGTAAATTGATACAGCCACTATGGAAAAGAGTATGGAGGTTCTTCAAAAAATTAAAAATAGAACTACTCTATGACCCAGTAATTGCACTGCTAGGTATATACCCCCCAAATACAAAAGCACAAATTCAGAGGGATACATGCACCACTAATGTTTATTGCAGATTATTTATAACCACCAAAACCATGGAAGCCGTCCAAGGGCCCATCAATAGATGAATGGATAAAGAAGATGTGAGCCATAAAAGGAATGAAATCTTGCCATTTGCAACAACCTGGATGGAGCTAGAGAGCATTATGCTAAGTGAAATAAGTCAGTCAGAGAAAAACGTATACTGTATGATCTCATTCATATATGGAATCTAAGAAACAAAACAAACAAGCAAAGGAAAAAGAGAGACAGACCAAAAAACAGAGGGGAGGTAGACTGGGGGACAAGGGAAGTAGGGGATGGGGATTAAAGTGTGTACTTTGGGGCGCCTGGGTGGCTCAGTGGGTTAAGCCGCTGCCTTCGGCTAAGGTCATGATCTCAGGGTCCTGGGATCGAGTCCCACATCGGGCTCTCTGCTCAGCAGGGAGCCTGCTTCCTCCTCTCTCTCTCTGCCTGCCTCTCTGCCTACTTGTAATCTCTCTCTGTCAAATAAATAAATAAAATCTTAAAAAAAAAAGTGTGTACTTTGATGAGCACTAAATAATTTGTATAGAATTATTGAATCACTATATTGTACACCTGAAACTAACATAATACTGTAAGTTAGCTATCCGGAATTAAAATAAAAAACATGATATAAGAAAAGAAAATGAAAACACTAAGTTGAAAAGGGATGTATACCCCTATGTTCATTGTAGCATTATTTACAATAGCTGTGATATAGAAGCAACCAATGTGTCCATTGATAGATGAATGAATAAAGAATATGTGGATATATATCCAACAGTAAAAACTTGAGCATAAAAAATAATGAAATCTGGGTACCTGGGTGGCTCAGTTGGTTAAACAACAGCCTTCGGCTCAGGTCATGATCCCGGGATCCCAGGATCCAGTTCCACACTGGGCTCCCAGCTCCCTGGGGAGTCTGCTTTTCCCTCTGACCTTCTTCCCTCTCATGCTTTCTCTCACTCTCTCTCTCAAATGGATAAATACAATCTTTTTAAAAGATGAAATCTTGCCATTTGTGACATTAATGAACCTAGAGGGTATTATGCTCAGTGAAATAAGTCAGACAGAGAAAGACAAATGCTGTATGACTTCATTTATATGTCAATTCTAAAAAACAAAACAAAACAAAACAAACAAAACCAGACTCAGATAAACAGAACAGACTGATGGTTTCCAGAGGAGAGGAGGATTTGGTGGTGGAGGGAGGGGGAGTGAAATAGGTGAAGGGGATCAAGAGGTACCATCTTGTAGTTATAAAATAAATAAGCCATGGGGATATAAGGTACAACAGCAGGAATATAGTCAATAATACCATATTAGCTTTGTATGGTGACAGATGGTAACTAGATTAATTGTGGTGATCATTTCATAACCTATATGAATGTTGAATCACTGTATTATACATAGGAAATTAACACAATATTGTGTGTCAGCTATACTTTAATAAAAATTTATCTATTCATGGACAACAATGGACCCAAATCAAGATGACATTTTCCTTTCCCAATTATTGTTTCCTTTTGTTTCTCTGCAGAGTAATAATAATTTCTTTTTAAAAAGTTCACTCTTCAACTAAAATATGCCAAAGGCATAGTCGATAAATAGAAATTCTCATCTTTCCATCTCTAAATCTTCCACTGGTTTAATAATTCACTCCTTCTCAGTGCCTTAAAAATGGAACTTTTATCTTTGAATCCATCTGTAAAGCCATTCTCTTCTCCTCCCACTTACTAAATGGACTCCATTTATCACTCATTTTATGGGAGCTTATCTACTCCAGGAGAAGTTTGATTAGACAACTTCATCCTTAAAAAACCAGAGGAAGATTGTTAGGAATGACTTCAATTGTTTGAGAGCTTCTCTTTGATCTGAAATATTAAGGGAGGCTATAGGATGTCCCCTGGGTCTCTTGTGTTTTTGATAGTCCAGGAAATGATCACCCTGGTCTCAGAGTCTGGAGAGCCTTTGCTGAACATGCTCACCGGATCCCATTCTTCAGAATGATTTGAGGATGAGCTTAATCCTCAGCCAGAGACTGAACATTCCTAGTTTAATGTTGTGATAGAATATGACAGATTTATACATTATTCTGACATAATAAAATTCAAAGAGATGAAGTGTTTTATTTACACAGTAACCTCCTATTTCAACAGTTCAGTCATGATTACATAGGCTTTCTTGGCCTTGTCAAAATGGCCTCAGGATGCATGGCCATACCTTGCAGAGCAGCCTCACCCCTTCAAAGACAGGAGATCCAGGCCATAAAGTCACGAAGGAAAAAACAACAACACAAACAAACAAGAAACAAAACCAGGAGACCTGGGACTGTCCACTACTCTAGGGCCTCCATCTTCCTCTGTTTGGATACAGAAGTCACAGAATATATGTTGAACGAAATCCTTTTCAGGTTCATCATTCACTCAGCATGGCTGATCATTGCTTCAGCAAACATTGTGTTCCCTCTAGTAGATATAAGGAAGTGACATAAAGGTGAAAGGGCATGCTGTTCTGTACTCAAGGAGAAGGAAGTCTTGGGAGGGAACCATATGAATACTTAAATTCAATGTGCTATGCCCTTCAGTAGGCAACACACTGGTTATTAGAGAGGGGGACACAGAGAAGAGATTAAACTAACCTTTGGGTAGTCAAGAAAGCTTTAGAGAATCATTCTAACTGAAAATCATTATGGATCTCTTACACCAAACTTATGACTTCAGTAGAGAAGATAAGGAAAGATATGGTACTTTCTCTTCTAACCAGTGTTCTGGACATAATATTGGAGGACACAGAATCCTCGGCTATGAATCTTTGGGAAATTTGAAAAGTGTGTGAGCATATAGAGAGATGCTGGCTCCCACACTGTTCCAGAATAGGACCAGGCCTTGGCATGGGGCAAAATGGGAGTCACCCTAGATAAGGCCATTCTTATTTATTAGAGCAAAGTATATCCTTCCAGATGGGTTTTCTGGTATATCTGGATAGGAGCACGTAGATGAAAAAAAACACCTTCATCACAAACATGGAGAAAATGAGGAGATGATTTGCTCCAAGGTTTTTTACCCACCCCCCTCCAGTTTTGAGAGAAAGGAGAAAAATCAGACCTCATTCTAAAGTAAGGCCTCGCTCCGCAAACTGTGATTGATGCACCAGCAGCATAAGCATCACCTGGAAGCTCGTTAGAAATGCAGAATCTTGGGACATCTGGGTGGCTCAGTTGTTAAACGTCTGCCTTCATCTCAGGTCATGATCCTAGGGTCCTGGGATCCAGCACTACATCGGGCTCCCTGCTCGGCAGGAAGCCTGCTTCTTCCTTCTGCACCTGCTTGTGTTCCCTCTCTTGCTGTGTCTTTTTCTGTCAAATAAATAAAATATTTTAAAAAGAAGGAAGGAAAGAAGGAAGGAAGGAAGAAAAAGAAAAAAAAGAAAAAGAAATGCAGAATCTTGGGCCCCAGCCCCAAATGACTTCATCAGAAGGGACAGTTTAACAGGATGCACAGGTGATTAGATTTGTACGCATGTTAAAGTTTGAGAAGCCCCACTCTAGACCAGCATGGTGGCTGAACATTGGAATCACCTGAATATCCTTTTAAAGCACCAATCCCACCACAGGAATTCTGATTTAAATGGTCTGTCTGGCTTCCTAAGTGATTCCAAATGTGAGTGAAGGTAGTAAAGCCTCTTGATCCCTATGAGAACTTCTGAAATCGCAGCAGGTCTGGGTGTTGCTGACATTGAATGGATACAGAGAGCTCCCAGAAATCCGGCAAACCTGCTGCCCCTTCTCCATACAGGTAGGAGCTGGGTCCAAGCCTGGCTCTTCAGATTCACGGGCCTGACCTTATCCTTGCTCTTATACTCATGAAGGCTACTCACCATGCATCTCAGTATGTGGAATCCATGTAGAAATTTGTTATGGGAGCTCAGAACCTTAAGCCCAGAATGTTCTATGTATGCCTAAGTGTTTTGCTCATCCTCAAGCAAATCATTTGTGTTTAGGATACGGTCCTGTGCCATAGAACATAATAAAAGGAGAAAGGTTGTCCAAGAAAGTTAGGGGCCTAAAGTTATAGAGCAAGAAACAAACAAAAAAACCCAGAAGAAGTTATCCAAAGGAAGCAGCACCCAGTGAACCCCAGCCATGAGTCAGCACAGGGGAGGCCCAGCCCCTTCTAGGGGAGCCTGGTTAAGGATCAGGCTCAGCTGCTGGGCTGAGCTGTGTGTGCTGCTGCTTCTGGTCCCAACACCAAGTTTTAATAGCAATTTCCCTTCTTAGGCTGCTTAAATCCCACCCCCCTCCCCGTGGCTGAAAAGAAGTGTCACATTTTACTAGCTCCCCAGCCTTTGTTCCCACCCCCTTCCAGAGAAGGTTTGCGCATGTGGAGGGGGTCCTGTGAGCCACCTCCAGCCTCAGGTGACTACTGTAAGGGAACTTTCAGCTCCTCTCCCTGCAACACTATGAAGTGCCTCTGGAAGCCCAGGACTTGGACCACTGCTTTTCTGCCTCTTTGCCTGCTTTTTTTGGAGATTCTGCAAGCAGGGCACGGCCACCTTTATAACAACAGCTATGCTGGGTGAGTAGAGCAATTTTCATTTCCTGTGTGACTTTTAGTTGGATAAGGGGGCTGATTCACTCCTGAGTCTGCCTCGGATTTTTTTTTTTTTCCTCATCTGTGATTTTTGTGTGAATCTGTACACTTCGCCCTTACCTAAAGTAAAGCGTGTGTGCGGTTCCCAGCTCTTGGGTCAAGCTCACTGAAAGAACGCGGCGGTCATAAGTCTAGCTTTTCACACTTTTTATAGTGTGCCATCCTCCACTGTGGGCCATTGTTGAATGGGATTCTGTCCTTGGTATGGCCAGTATTTACAGTATCCACATAAGAAGGATGCTGTTGTACCATGTGAATTATGACCTGAAAACCAGAGCTTCTCCTTCAGGATTGTAGGCAGAAAGGGTTGAAATTCACCAGTGATTAAGACCAGAGTGTGGTGTGTGTGCATGGGTGTGTGTGTGTGTGTGTGTGTGTGTGTGTGTTAGCCTGCATAGTGGTTATTAGAAAGATTTTTAAATCTGAGCCATGCAAATGAGCCAGCTCAAAATAAGCCGAATAAAAGTAACCAACAGTAAAATTGGGTGTTTTTTTTCAGAAGGGAAGAATGTAGAAGGGGAAAAAACAATTAGTTCCCCCTCGCCCCGTGTCTGTAGCTTAGGGTACCTTGTATTTGCCTTTCTTAAGGAGGCACAGGACTGCAGAGGAAGCAGTGTGCGACTCTGCACCTCTTCTCCCAAAGGCTTACTGAGGACTCTACAGCATTTGTTTTACTCAGATTTGCAGGGGACATTCTTTGAATCTGCAAATTAGGGCATTACTGCATTTTAAATCAGGAAGAACCTTAAATAGCTCATCTAATTCAATTGCATCTGATAGAGGAGGAAAACCAGGATCTTAAATCTTTATCTTTATGTAACTATCAATTGAGGAAAACTTTCCCCTAGGTGTGCCCAGTGTGTTAAGACACAGTTGTTCTTACTAGTAATAATGTAAAGAAGAACTTATAAGTATGATCCTAGAAAGAGAAATACTTCCCTTTTGTCTCCTAAAGAGTCTAGTGCTAGGGCACCTGGGTGGCTCAGTGGGTTGGGCCTCTGCCTTCGGTTTAGGTCATGATCTCAGGGTCATGCTCCCCCCACCCCCTTTGCCTGCCTCTCTGCCTACTTGTGATTTCTCTCTCTGTCAAATAAATAAAATTTTAAAAAATAATAAATCTAGGCCCTGCCTTTACTGTTTCTCCTGAATATGGTGCTTACAGAGAAAACTTAAAACAATACAAAAAACATGTCCTCCGTTTTGGGGACAATAAGATGGGGAGGAGGCATTGGTGGAGGTAAGGGCTATAGATGGTAATACAATCCTGATTTTTCCACCCTTGTGTTCCAGGGAGAAAGAGAAAGGGGCGGACATCAGAAGGTTTGCTTTTTAGTCTCCTAAACACACAGGGTTCAGGCTTCACATTCTGTCATTCATCATGCTTTTGGATATCTGGACAAGGGAGCCATGTTTCATGACTGGTATTGGCCCCACTGTGGACTTTACAGACTCTTCTGTCTGGTGTCAGGCCATGTGATAATCACAGATCACAGGTTTAGACACACCAGTGTGACCTACTCAGCTCCACCCAGCTGGGGCCCTGTTCTTAATTATTTCAGTGTGTGGTGTTTGATGATGACCAAGTTAGCAGACCTGCTTCAGCGGAGCAGGTGCAGGCACTTAACTAAGCACCATGTAGAGGAAACACAGCCAATGGCAGTAAATTTTTCCTTCTAGAATTTGCTGCAACTGGAACTTCTCTGGAGGAAGCTGCACTATTTTTCTGTTCTGCAATGAAAGCATTAATTGCTGTTTTCCCTTTGGCTGAGACATAATAAGTCAGTTCCAAATGTATAAATTACCGGATGTCTGAAAGTTGGAGAATAAAGCTGAAACATTGGAGAAACTGAAGATCACCTTACCTGTCCATCACTGTAGAAATCTAGAGCTTCTTTAAAACTGGAAGTGTCTGAGCACATTCCCACCAGAGATGGATTTTAACTTCATCTTACTAAATAGGCCATTCTCTCATCACGAAAGACATGGCTTCCCTCAGGAACTACTTTCTGCATGTCTCGTTCTTGAGTGAATGAGAACCTAATGGCATGACATGGTGGCATAGTTACTTCGTGTGATCTTTGTTTCCAATTCAACGTTAAAATTCTAAACCACCTCACTTTTTCTCCTTTAATAGGTTTAGGATTTGTTAATTATGGAGCAGCCCCATTTCTTGCATTTTGGTAAAAACAATTTTGTAGGTCTTTATCAACAATATAATGCAGTTTTGGATATCCCCATTTTACAGTTAAGCTAAATGAAGTACAACTGGGTAATCCAACCCCAGAGCTAACTAACCCAAGGTCATTGTAAGGGCACAGTTGGGATTCTAACCTGGCTCTGCTTGACTGGACAAACTACTTCCTATTCTGTCACTCGTTTAAGATACAGAAGATAATTGGTCTTAAGGAAAACTGAAGGTTTAATCTTGTTTGGGGAACTGATAGTTTCAGGGTAACAAAGTGGATTATGTAGCTAAAACTGGAAGTCTAATTGTTGTTCCCTTCTCTAGGTGATGAGTTACTGATGGTGAATCCTCATTAGAAAAGCAGGCAGACAACACAAGGGATGGAAAGTGTAAGATGAGTAAAAACAAAGTAGCACAGAAACTGGCCATGGGTGTGTGCCTTCATTCATTCAACAAGTAATAATACTCTGTGCCAAGAACATTAACCAACAGAGTCCATGCCCTCTGATAGCTTGGTTTAGTAAATAACTCCACACATAACATTAGTAGACAATGTATAAATGTTGGATGGAATGAAGAGACCATGAGGATTGATTAGTGAGCTCTGAACCAAGAAGGGAGGAGTGGAAATCTATCCCAGGCCTCACCTGTTCTGATCACTCAGCCCTTCCATAGCTCAGCTGGGGAGGAGTGTGAACATGCTTCCTGACACTAGGGTTCCTTGTTGGACTTGAGCCCCGTGGTATTGGATGTGCCCGCTAAGGACTAGAACACTCCTTCCTCACTCAGCCCTGCACATGCTAAAGACTTCTTTCCTGTCACTGTGTGGTCATTTCTCCTTTCAGGGGAGCAACTCTAAGGACTGCCTTTGTCCCATGACCATAGGTATGTATGTGCAAGGATGGTTATGGCCCACTAGACAGCTGGTGCATGCTGAATAGTAAGTGTCCATGCAGTATCCACACCCCCATCCTTCACCCTGTTGCCCCTAACACCCCATACCTCCACCTTGGTTTACTAGTCCTTCATGGAAAAGGGATATGGAGAATTAGGAATGGAAGGAAACAGGGTTTGTTTTTTAAGAAGGCAGTTTGGTCCTTGAAACCTTTAAGGAAAGAGACCCCAAATTAGGATGTGATGTGACCTATTGAAAAGCAGACAACTATGAGAAATACAGTGACTCAGAACAGCTTGAACTTCAGGGATGTCCTATTTGTTTTCCAGCTTACCACTCTGGCTCTTCCTCTGTCTCTCAACAGCAGCTTTTTATTTTCACCCTCCAATGGTGGCTTCCTTTTAATGTCTACTTTTAGAAACCCAGAGCTAGAGTTCAAGAGTACCGAGTGGTCATTGGAATCTGTGTTGTCTTCTATGGTGGTAGTTAAAACTCCTGTCAGGTAAGGTGGCTCGAAATCCCTGTTTGCCTGAGACTGGCCCTAGTAATTGGCAATAGTAATTGGTCTTCTGGCCTAGTAATTGGCAATACCCCATTTCAGTCTGAGCAGAGTCCTGATTTAGATGGTAAATCATGGATTCAGACTTATTCCCTGTGTTTCCTTCTTTAATAAGCATTGTTTCAAGTGTTTAGCTATCTTCTTATTTCAAGTCTGCAAATTTAGTTCCTTACCATCTTCCTATAGAAAGTCTCTTCCTTGTCCTCTCTCTTCTCCCTTGCCATAGCCACCAGCCATATCAGTATTTCCTTATCCTAGCCCAAAGTAATATGGCTTTCTCCTAACTGCTCTACCTCTCTACTCTGTTCTCGTTCTAATGATCTTACTAAAATAAGCCTTTGCATGTCTTACTCCCTTGCTCAAAAATCTACTTTGGCTTCCTATTACTGAGTACATCAAATCCAGAATCCTTTGCCTGGCTTTCAAGACCTCTATAATCAGACTCTCTGGTTCTCCTGTCTCTCTTTCACTCTTCTTCAGCCTTGAGACTCCTTCGGTAGTCCAGAGGAGGGAGCGCTTCAGCCTTGATCCATCTTTTGTTAAAGAAGGCAGGCCCCATTCATCATAAGGGCCTAAAGCAAAAATGAGCCATCTCAGATCACGAATGATAGATTGGAATGTCTGAGCTCTAGGGGCATTAGGGAATTATGAAAGATGTACAGTAGGTTTTAAGTTTGGTTTTTGAACCTATTGTTCACAAGTCAGTGTGGTTTATAGTTCTTCAGTGTTCTCTGGAAAGTTCCTTTGAGCTCTTGGCCCTTATTAATGGGAGAATAACTTAAGTTTTCTTTATGCACTAGCTCAAAGGGCAACTCCTAAGTGCTGATTATCAGGTGTTTATTCCAAAAGCTTTATTCCCCACAATCTGTTCTGTGTGTTGAGGCCTCTCGCTTTGTTTGGTAAAAGCATGCAATGCTGTGGGTCTCTATTTCCTCTGACCTGAACTCCCAGGCAGGCATAGGGATCAGCATTCCCTCTGCCATTGAGCAAGTAGAAAGAGGAGTGTTTTATGTGCTTCTGGACCACTTCTTGGAGCCCAATCTGGTAATGAAGATTTTATTTTATGGCACCAGGATACATTCTGGGTAATACCATGAAGCATGATCACTTCCACTTCCTGAAAAGTAGTGAAGGATGTTACTATTCCATAATTTTATATTGTGAAAGCTACAAAAGCATTAGTCTTTTAGTCTGTGTAAATGGAACTGCTGATCAGAAAATGAAGTTGTCTTGTGAACTGTTCTAGTCTTCACTACGATCCCTCAGTAGAAAACTGGTTCATAGGATTAGAATTTGCTTTGCCAAACAAATACCTTTTCCAGTCTACCTCTGGGTGTTAGTTTCTTCATAATAAAGTGGAATGTAGAATATGAAGTTTTCAAGTAGCTTGTTCTGGGTAGTATAGGAAATTTCATAAATTATTTTATTAAAGGTTCAAGCAAACTTTAAAATTGCTTCAGCAAAATTACCATCTTCCCAGTGTGCTTTGAAAATAATAAAATATTAGTATTTTTTATGTTGGGTTGTGGGTTTGTTGGTTTGTTTTTGTTTGTTCTTTTTCTATAACAATCCCAAATCTCAATGGTTTGAACAAGAAATTTCTTTCTCATGTAGAAATACAAGCGGGTATAGTTGGTAGTGCCAGAGAAATGGACTCTGTCCTGTGTCTCTGCCATGCTCAACACTCAACTCTCAAATGTGGTTCATTGAGTCTAGCTCGTGAGGTCCAGCCAGCAGGACCATGGAAAATGTTGGTCACTCTCCTTTAAGATAACAGTCTTCGCCTTCACTGCCTATTGGCGAGAGTTAGTTAGATAGATTTGGCTGCATGGGAGGCTATGAAATAATGGCTGGGAATGGTGAGTATGGCTTGGGGGAAACATACTAGGAAATAAATAGCAGCCTCTCTCAGTGGTCATTCTGATATTTAATGATTAACCAATTTCATTAAATTGGTTCTTCTATTTCTTTCTCCTATAGAAGCAATCCATCCAAATGGGTTTTTAGAATTGTGTACTTCACACAGATTCAAAATGTGCATTTTTATTCTGTAAATGGTACTTAAATCATAGAATCAGAAAAGAAAGATCACAAAATTAGAGATCAGTCCCTTTCTTTAATAAACGAGGAAGCAAAACTCAAAAACAATTTTTTTTTGCAGAGCTGGTGGAGTGGGACTAAAACCCAGGTCAGCTGAGTTTGAAGTAGTCCTTATAGTTAACAACACTGTTTGGCGAATCCAGAAATCTTACTCTTTCTTATTCCTTAGGGTTACTGGGAATGAAGTAAAATGGCTTCTCAGCCTTAGGAGGCTGAGAAGTATTTAATGAGGGAGGATTTAATTTCATTTCTTTAAATATTCATAGCATATCTGGCCCTCTGCTAGTGTGGGGCTACAGATAAAAGAGCAGTCCATGTGCATAGTGTAATGAGTAACTTGGATAAGTAAACAATTTCAACTCTGGGATCACTGTGCCCACAGACAAAACTCTTGGTGTTGAGTGAGTGCAAGAGAATGGATCACTTAATCTAGACCTCTGAAAGGTCAAAAAAGGCTTTTTTGTTGTGAGAAGAGTCTTTAAAAGACAGAAATCTGAGTGAATTATTAAATATGCAAAGTATTTTACATTTTTCTTCTGAATGCTTGGGACTCCAAGAACAGGGTCCTCATCTCAGGCATAAGGAAATAGAAATTAAGTGAAGGCTTTCCAGACACAGGGAATATATTGCCTGTGCAAAAAACTATAAGTGAGAACTTGGTCAAATCTAGAAAATGAGAGCAATTAAGTATGAACAAAATAAAGGGTGTTTCTCTTGGTAGGAGAGGTGAGGTAAGCCTTCAACGTCATGAACTACTTTATGTCCCATTACATGAAGTTCTAGTTTCTTCCAAGGGTGATTAGATGTTCATCAAGAATTTTACAAAAAAAAAAAAATCTAGATTACTTTCTTTCCCTGCCCCTCAAGGAAAATTCCCTTTCCCATCATTGAGAAGGGAAGATTTGAAGGCTAATAATTGAGGACAAAAGACTGGGATATTATAGTGATCATGGTAATAACATGGTAGAGCCTGGTTTCTGGCAGTAACGATCAAAGGGAAAGGACAGAACCAATTTAAGAAATACTTAACAGGTAGAATTTTCACAATTAGGTAACTGAAGAGGAGATAAAGGAGGTAATAGTGTAAAATGATTCTTAGGATTAATAGAACTGAGCTTTTTGCACAGAGGGTAAGTACTACAGCTCTGTGTAGTTTGAGGGGTTTATAAAGTACCCAACTGGATAGATCGCTCTGAAGCTCAAGATATCTAGACTGTGAAATAGATTCCAGGAACTGATGTATGCCATCTTAAAACCATCGCGTGTACGATGGGGCATCTAGGAAGCACTCATTACATTAAAAATAACGCAAACCAAGATAGAACAATGGGGGGAAAGGAGAGCCAGAGAAACTAGTAGAAAGTACTAGAAAGAAACCCAGGAGAGTAAGATCCAAGAAAGGTGAGGCCGGTCACATTAAATATGACAAAGTGATATCCATTGGCTTGTCCATTCAAGATCTCAGTTGTATTATCATCAAAGGTGCTTTTAGTGAAATGGTGAGGGAAATCCAGAGCTCGGTCAGTTGAAGAACAAATGGGATGTGAGCACATTAGCGGTGAGTGCTGACCATAATTTAAAGAAGCTTATCCATGAAGTCGGAGTGGAGAGTTGATAAATAATTGAAAGGGTTTTGTTCTTGTTTTTACTACTTAACATAGGGGAGTATGACCAAGTTTTATGCCAGGTGGTAGGAATAAGAGTAAGACTATAGGTAAGAAATGGAGTTAGGTGTCTGAAGAGATAGGAAGCTAACTGGCCTCTTTCCTAAAAAACAAAACAAAACAAAAACAAAAACAAAAACAGAAAACCTAGCCCTATGAAAACATAGTAGATAGAGGACCTGATAAAATATGATTTTTCAGGTTTTTTTTTTTTAAGATTTTATTTATTTATTTGACAGAATTCATGAGTAGGCAGAGAGAGAGGAAGGGAAACAGGCTCCCTGCTCAGCAAAGAGCCCGATGCAGGGCTCGATCCCAGGACCTTGGGATCATGACCTGAGCAGAAGGCAGAGGCTTTAACCCATTGAGCCACCCAGGCACCCCTCAGTTTTGTTTTCTTAAACTTAAATTTTTTTTTTAAAGATTTTATTTATTTTTTTGTCAGAGAGAGAGAGCAAGAGCGAGCACAGGCAGAGAGGCAGGCAGAGTCAGAGGGAGAAGCAGGCTCCCTGCAGAGCAAGGAACCTGATGTGGGACTCGATCCGAGGACGCTGGGATCATGACCTGAGCCGAAGGCAGCTGCTTAACCAACTGAGCCACCCAGGCATCCCTTAAACTTAAATTTTACATTTACTGTACAGAGGATTCCTACACCTTGCCTCCTCTAATGTTAACAAATTTCTTACAAAATTTATAAATTGGAATATAATATAGATGTTAAGTATATTATTATGTCTAATATTAGAATATTTGGAAAGTCTCTCATTTAGATAACCTATTACAAAACTATTATCTTTCATCTTCCTGGGAAATTAAAAGTTCTGTTAAAATGTCTTCATGTTCTCTTAGCCAAATGAATGGGCTTCCCTTTTCCTTCCTCCTGTCAATTCCCTCAGGACTGGAGGTACACCATCCTCTCCATCTTTCCAGGCCCGTCTTCCCTCATCGTACCACACTTACCAAGTACCAGCCTTGGCGGTATGCCTTACCACCAATCCTTTGTTCCAGGCAGGGTTAGGAATCCCCAAAGCAGAGAGAAGAGTCTCTGCTTCTTAAGGGCTTTGGGTTTTTTTTTTTTTTAATCTTTAAAATTCAATTTAGTTAACATACTATATTAGTTTCAGGGATAGAATCTTATGATTCATCAATTGCATTTAACACCCAGTGCTCTTTACGTCAAGGGCTCTGTTTAATACCCATCGTTCAATTATCCTTTCCCTCCAGCAACCAAAGATGGCTTTGATCTTAATCCAGTGATCTAAACTGAGACAGGGGAGAATGGGGGGAGAATGAAAATGCAACTACATTAGATCAACAATCCTCTTCCTACTCTTGACTTTTAACACACACAATGTGTATTTGTATAGCATTTCAGTCTTAGATTGAGCGTTGCTAAATGTTACAACTAGGGTATCACATTATATCACCAGATGAGCTTATTTTTGCACTTAAAGAATCTGTGACCACCTATACAGGTGACCTTATTTGCCATATTTTCACGTCCCTCCTCTATCTTTTAGATTTCCCTCTTAATGGGACTAATTTATGAATCCTCTAAAAGTCTAAGTTCCTATTTGAGACTTTTGTGAATATAATGAAGACACAAGTTTTCTAGTAAGAGACTCTAATAGGACTGGCCATATCGATCATGTTTCCATGGAAGGTATATCATGTGTGCATGATGTAGTAGCAATACATTTGGCATCAAAATTGGTAAACATATGGAAGGTTAGAGGGATTTGGGAGAACCCTGTATAGCAGGCTGTTTGGAGTAAAAACTTGCTGCTGGAAACTGTATTCTATGCCCTTGACTTACAGGGCAGAAAAGGAGGACACAGGAAGAACTGGGCTCCCCCATAGGAGTTTTCAGGCCTCTGCGTGTCAGGAAAAGGGAATGACTGCAAGTGACAAGTAGGAAATTCTCTTAGATTGAGATAGAAAGACTACTTCTGCATTTCAGAAAGACTACTTCTGCATTTCAGAAAGAATTACAGTCTGACTGGTTTTTCCTCTGCCCTAAATGAGGGTGTTTATTCCCTTAGAATATAGTTGGCCTTCACAGCAGCTATTCTGAAACTCTGCAGTTACTTAAAGCTCTTACTCTACTTCACTCTCCCTCCCTACTACCCCTGACCCCAAACTTTTTACTAATAAAACTAAAGACGTGTGTCTTTAAGATGGAGTCAATGTGGTCTACGGCCATACCACCCTGAACGCGCCCGATCTTGTCTGATCTCGGAAGCTAAGCAGGGTCGGGCCTGGTTAGTACTTGGATGGGAAGATGGAGTCAATGTGGTGTATGGCCTGAGTTATCTTGTCTTCCATCCTCTCTGACTCAATCTATACGAATCCCAAGCTCACCTCTCATTCCAAGACAGTATCTCCTTTATCAAGTCAACACTAATTTTTCCCCAAAGTATAGCTGATGGTTACATTAGTTTCAGGTGTACAACATAGAGATTTGACAAGTTTATACCTTATGCTAAGTTCATCACAAGTGTAGTTGCCATCTGTCATCATAGAATCTATTACAATATCATTGACTACTACCCTATGCTGTTCCTGTCATCCCTTTGACTTACTCATTCCATAACTGGAAGTCCATATCTCCCACTCCCTTTCACTCCTTATACCCCTTCCCCTACCCGTCTCTGCTCTGGCAACCATCCGTGTGTTGTGTGTATTTGAGTCTGTTTCTGTTGGTTTTATTTTTTAGATTCCATATATAAATGAAATCATATGGTCTTTCTCTAATTTAATTGACTTAGCATAATAACGTTTAGATCTATCCAAGTTGTTGTAAATGGCAGGATCTCCTCCCTTTTTTTTACTATTGAATAATATCTGTGTACGTGTGTACAAGATCTTTATTCATCTATTGGTAGACACTTGAGTTGTTTCCATATTTTGCCTATTATAAGTAATGCTGTAATAGCATAGGGATGCCTATATATTTTCAAATTAGTGTGTTTGTTTTCTTTGAGTAGATCTCTAGTAGAATTACTGGATCTTATGGTTAATTAAGTTAATTTTTATTAACTTTTTGAGAAACCTCGATTGTGGCTTCACCAGTCTACATTCCCATGTTTTACCTTTTTAATTTTTGACAATGTGACACCTATTAGGGGGTATCTCACTGTGGTTTTAATTTGCATTTCCCTGATTAGTGATGTTAAACATCTTTTCATGTGTCTATTGGCCACCTGCTGTCATCTTTGGAAAATGTATATTCGGGTTCTCTGCCTATTTCTAATCAGATCATTGGAGTTTTGTTTTTTGTTGTTGTTGTTGTTGTTTTGTTTTGATAAGTTGTATTCTTAGTGGGTTACTATTTAAACTATGTAATCGGAGTTATCCTGTACGAATTTCTCCTCCCATTCAGTAGGTTGCCTTTTCATTTTGTGTTTCCTTTTCTGTGCTAAGCTCTTTATTTTGGTCTAGCCCTGATAGTTTATTTGCTTTTGTTTCCCTTGCCTTAGGAGACCTATCTAGAAAAATATTGCTAAGGCTGATATCAAAGAAATTACTGCCTATATTTTCTCCTAAGATTTTTACGGCTGCAGGTCTCACATTTAGGTCTTCAATCCATTTAAGTTTATTTCTGTGTATAAGAAGGTGTCCCATTTCATTCTTTTACATGCAAAGGACCAGTTTTTCCAGTACTGTTTGAAGACATTGTCTTTTTCCCATTGCATATGCTTTTCTCTTTTGTCCTAGACTAATTGACCATGTAAGTGTGGGTTTGTTTCTGTGTTCTGTTTTGTTCCATTCATCTTGTGTTTGTTTTTATGCCACTGTCATACTGTTTTGATCACTATAGTTCTGTATCATATCTTGAAAACTGAGATTGTAGTATCTCTAGTTTTGTTCAAGATTACATTGGCTTTTTGGGGTCTTTTGTGGTTCTACAAACTTTAGTATGCAAGTTCTGTGAAAAATGTTGTTGGCATGTTGACAGGGATTGCACTGAATCTTTAGATTGCTTTGGGTAATATAGACACTTTAACAGTATTTTTCCAATTCATGAGCATGGAGTATCTTTCCATTTGTTCATGTTGTCTTTGGTTTCTTCAGCGTCTTACAGTTTTCAGAGTATAGGTCTTTCACCTCAATTAAACTTATTCCTAGGCATTTTATACTTTGGTGCAAGTCAACACTATTTGAGTGCCTACTATGTGCCCAATGCTATTTTAATGCCTAAAAACGCAGGAATTTAGGTGCTAGGAATTACAGCACTGCTTTAGGCAACAACTGTCCCTCATGGGGTTTATATCTTAATGGGGGATTAAAAAAAAAGTCACCATAGTGTTAAGATATGATAGGGGTTATGAAAATACAGCATAGACCAGGAATAAAGAGTGTCAGGAGAAAAAATGAGAAGAATAAACCGAGGCCAGGAGCCATGTGACTAGGACTATCTGGGGGTAGAAATTTCCAGGCAGAAGAAATAGCAAGTGGGATGGGAGCTTGTTGGCCATATCTCTGGACAGGGGTTCTCAGACCAGAAGCACCAGCATCACCTGGGAACGTCACAGAAATGCAGACTCTCAGGCTACACATGCTCCTCCCCACAACCCCCTCCACATAAGGAACTCCAGGGTGGACCTAGCAATATAGGCTTTAACAAGCCTTTCAGGTAATGTGAGCTTAAAGTTTGAGAACCCTGTGGTTCTCATGACATGGCTGGAGCTGAGCCACTGAAGGGAATATTTACTCTCTTTTTCTGCTTCTCCCCTGCAATAAATAAATAAATAATAAGTAAGCAAATTCTTTATTTCCTTTTTCTTTATAGTGCAAAACATTCCCCAAATCCCCTCCACCTCCTCCTCTGGGCCTTAGTCTCTGTGGCATGCATTTCTGGGGAATCCCTCCTTCTCCCTCTCTGGAGCCTGCCTGCCTTTCATGAGCTAGTTCAAACATTACTCCTCAGGCAGGAGTTCCCTGATTCCACCAACAGCTGTGATTGCTCCCCACTCTGTGATCCCATAGTACTCTATCTGTCCTTTTTTACAATCACCACCAACTGCTGGGTATTAATAGCTTTTTGTGGCTGTCCTATCTTTGCTATTCCAGGAAGAAAGTTGATTTACAAGCAAGTTGAGAGTAAGGTGCTAGATCTTACTCTTATATTCTCCCAGTGCCCAGATAGTATTTGGGAGATTTGGTAAAAGTTTAGAAGGATGTGAGGGAAGGGCAGGGGAAGGCAGACAAGGGAGAAAACTAATACATTAGGAATCAAACTTCTGACATTTGCAGGCAGTTTTGCCAGACTAGATTCATAAAAATAAAGATGGTAGTGAGAAGTAGAAGCCATTTACCCTTCAGGCCTGCAGGGAGGCTGTGGGGAATATTGAAAGCTACCACCTGCATGTACCTATGTGCGATCTATCCCACCCTCGTGTCATTTTCTCCCTGCTCAATGCATTTCATGTATCACTCCAATGATTGCCCAATTTTGGTCTCAGATACTTTCCTTCTCAGGCTCTTAGGACTGCTTTGAACAGTATTGTACCTCATTATGGGGAAAAAGATGGTAAAGTGGAATTATTACCTATTCAACCATCTCCCCCCAAATTAAGTATTTCTAAACCAACTACTGTAAAGATGCAAAATCTGTATAGCAATCTCATTTCTAGAATAGCAAGATACCTAAAAGGACTTGAGAATGGACAATATTTAACCAAGGTTTTTATATTTACACATACTGCTTGCATATAGGTTACTCACAGCTTCCGGTAAAAAAAAAAAAAAAAAAAAAAGAGAGAGAGAGAGAATGAGAGAAAAGTGCATCTTTAAATATTACTCCTATGATTGTTCTCTTCATTCATACTGTATGGAAGCCAGTTCTTCAATTCACCCAACCTGAAACTGTTAACTTCAAAATAAGAAGAACGGCCAAAGTGGGGCCCATGAAAATAGTACACCCTAAATGATGAGACCTGTAAACTCTCATTATCTACTATGACTATTAACGGCCAACATAGTTCTTAGTTTTCTCAGTTCAAGTGGCAAGTTATAGCTCCCAAACTTTGTGGAACACCTTATATACTTAACCAATTGGTTTAAATTCGATTCTGCGAAGCTTCTGAGTATGCTCATATAATATTTTTTTTTTAAAGATTTATTTATTTATTTATTTGACAGAGAGATCACAAGTAGACAGAGAGGCAGGCAGAGAGAGAGAGAAGCAGGCTCCCCGCTGAGCAGAGAGCCCGACATGGGACTCGATCCCAGGACCCCGAGATCATGACCTGAGCCAAAGGCAGCGGCTTAACCCACTGAGCCACCCAGGCGCCCCGCCCATATAATATTTTGACTAAGGTTTGTATGCTGCCTTTTTTGCCACTAACAGAAGCAAATGATTTTCCGTGTTTATTTTCCAGAACATCATTTACCTTCTTCCAAAGCTCTCAGAATGCTCTCCTGAAGCACTTACCACTTTGCAATGTAATTGTTTGTGTTTTTTTCCCTGACTAACATGTATATTCACTGGGAATAACCTCTTCCACTTCAAGTCCAGTCTCTATTCAAACTAATACCTGTTTTATTGTTATCCTTCCACCCACCCACAGAAGTTGAGCCACACTAAGTTGCCAATATTAAACGTTTTCTCTAAAATAACAGCAGTTTCATATGCTTCAACCTCATAAAAGCTTTAAGTAACTGAAAAATTACTTTTTTTTTTCATGCTGTGGAAATACTAGCTGTTTACATGCAGATTTTCCACTGAAGTACAAAGATCTATCAAGTTTACAGTGTGTTGCCAGAGCTTCTGCAGCTTTAATGTACAAAGGAATCACCAGGGGATCTTGTTAACATGCAGATTCTGCTTCTGGAGGGTTGGGGTAGGACCTGACATTCTGCATTTCTAACAAGCTCCCAGGTGGGGCTGATGCTTTGGTTCATGGGTCACCCTTGGAATAACAAGTGTTTGGACTGCAGGATGAGGAGTCAAGATGTAAAACCTAGATCTGCTACCAGCGATTTGACTTTGTCACTTACTCTTTGTAGGCTTTACTTTCTGTAGCGTCCAGGGGTTCAAGTAGGTGGTCTATTACTTCCAAGTCTAATGTGGATGACCTGCGAAGGTCATGTTTACCTAAGTGATTAGAGAGTCCATACAGCACAAGGGTCAGGAGCACCAGCTCCAGCCTCAAATAGCCTGGGGTAGCATCTCAGCTTTTCCACTTACCCTATGACCTTAGAGAGTTAATCTCTCTGTGCTTCAGTTTCCCCCCTCTGTAAAATTGAACTAATATTGAATGCATATACGTGAAGTGCTGAGGACAGACCCGAACACACAAAAACTCCAACATAAGCTATTTTCAACACTAATATTCTCGGCAGTTTAATTTCTAAGAAGCGTTACTAAGGGAATTATCTGAAGTGTGGGCAAAGACTTAAAGTAGATGGAAAGATGTTTATCACCAATTTTACAAAAATGTGGAACACTACATCTATGTTCAACAAGAAGGGTTACTTCTATATTATGAAATCTGTGCCCATTATAAATGCCTAATATATTAGTGCTCAAGATACAATATGAAATGTTAACCAGACACAAAACTGTATTAACAGCTTATATTCATGCTTCCTTACAAATGATATGGTTAGCTATCTGGTGGGGGATATGCTCTAAAATATTAAGTGATTATTATGACCAATAGACAGCCTTAGGGGGTCCTGTTTTCTTCCTACATTATTTACTAATTCTACATGAGGGATGAACAACTTGTGTATTCAGATGAATTTTTTTTTTTAAGATTTTATTTATTTATTTGACAGAGAGAAATCACAAGTAGATGGAGAGGCAGGCCGAGAGAGAGAGAGAGAGAGAGAGGGAAGCAGGCTCCCCGCTGAGCAGAGAGCCCAATGCGGGACTCGATCCCAGGACCCTGAGATCATGACCTGAGCCGAAGGCAGCGGCTTAACCCACTGAGCCACCCAGGCGCCCTCAGATAAATTTTTAACCTGTGTAAACCTCATGGTATCCCCCCACTCCAAAAGTCAAAACTATCACAAGGATTTCAGCTTTTGTTATGCCAAAAGTTTTACAGAAGAATTGCAAATACGAATCAGAAGCCAGTAAATTTAATGATACAGCACTCAATATCAAACTAATAACTGAAAAGAAAAAGAAGTGCGCTCATTCTTTTAGTTCTGAGCAAAATCTGAGATTGAGTATTCTAACAAAGCATTAAATGGCCAAAGCGGCTGCCTTGCTGTGTGTCCCATACATACCAAGGAAACTAGAAAACACAGGAGCAGGGTTTGTGACTTTGCAGATTGGAAAAATACCAGGCACAACCAGCATCATGCTCTTGTGTTGTTTAAGTAGATTTTCAAATAGAAATTCTGTGGTTGCCATACCACACCACAGAAAAATTTGTATTTCGATCTTTTTTCATTCGAAAGTAATACAATGAGTCAGGACATGCATTTGAAATGACTAGAGGGAGACTCCATTATGCTTTTAGTCTGTTCCTCTATTACATATATTTTTCCAAGACTGAGCTAACCCATCATGTCTTGAAGAAATTCCGGAAAAATATTTGCTAGCAGTTTCCTACACCATCAATTTCTTTTTAAAGCTGCCATTGTAGTGATAATCATAACGTAGTCCAGGTTGAACATTAAGGGTTATTTCGTCTTTTCTCTGTGGGGCATGGGTTGAAAGGAAAGTTTGTCTGCAAAAATTTTCTGCTGCTACTCCACTGTCTGATAAAATTCCACATCCCTAATTTTTTTTTTTTAAATAAACATATTTTTATCCCCAGGGGTACAGGTCTGTGAATCCCACATCCCTAATTTTTATTTGATTTCTCAGTACTTTGAACTTCTCACTTTTTGAGTAGACCTCTCCTATGATCTATGAATACTTGATTACCTCCCTCACCAGTAACTTCAACTAGAAACTAGAAAAAGAACATCTGAATAAAACCACTTTTCAATCACCTGCAAATCATTTTTCTTTGCCCCTCTCTCATACATTCTAGAACCTTGACTATAGAGAGCTCTGTCTTTAAACACAGGTTTTTGCTTAAAGAATATTGCAAAAGATTAGCTTTGCAGCTAACTTTGTGGCTGATTGTCCTGTAACTCTGGATAACTGTCATCCAGGAAAAAAAAAATGGTATAACAGATCTCAAACATTTTCTCATCCTTTAATTTTTGTGTATGTTTTGAAATATAATATAGTGATATTAATTTGAACTGTAGATAAGTCAAATGCTGGACTCCACCTTACCTGTTGGGGTATGTTCCAAGGCCCCCAGTGAGGCCTGAAACTACAGAAAGCACTGAACCCATTATATGTATGCATACTGCAATAAATTTAGATATATGTCAGGCACAATAAGAGGTGAGAAATAACAGAACAATTATTTATAGTATATTATGACAAGTTAGGTGAGTGTGGTCTCTCAAAATGTTGTGTACTGTACTCCCTTTTCGTGTGCTGTGAGAGGACATCCCTATGTGATACCTTGAAGTGGGGTCAATGACCTAGGCATTGTGAAGGCAGCATTAGAATATTACTGACTTATCTGATGATTTGGTGGGAGGATTATCTGCTTCAAGACCATTTGACTGCAGGTAACTGGAATCATGAAGAAGGGTCTGGGCAGGGCGGAGGGGTTTGGGGAGGGCTATTGTATGTAGAAACCAGGAGTGCTCACAACAGTCAATCATGGAGCTTTGAAAATGGAAGGTGGTGATCGCAAAGTTCCATTAAGTCAGCCAACAACAGCCTATACAGAGACCAATATTCATTTAACAAATTCTCATTGAGCACCTATATGTTCCAAGTTCCAGATGTTAAGAATATAAAGGACTAGAAATAAGGAAGGCAAAGCGCCTATTCTTGTGAAGCCCATATTTTCATAAGGGAGATAGATAATGGATAAGTGAACAAACGGTAACAATTAGATTCTTACAGAGGGTATTATGTAAAATGCTGTGACTTTCATTTCGAATGTTTATCTATGCACCTAGCATAGTGCTAAGTATCCCACAAGAAATGTGGTTCGTGCTTTTAGTGAGTTTGTGCTGAAGTCCAGGTGGCAGACATTGATTAGAACTGTAATTGTTATAAAGGAGAAGTAGCACAGAGTGCTGCCTACTCGGGAAAAACTATTAAGGCAGAGAGGTCTTTTTGAGGATGTTGTTCAAGGCAGGGCTTTGAATGATGCTGATTTCCTAGAAGCAGCTATTCTAGCAAATGGCAGCTGGTGAGAAATGTGCTGTCTCCAGTAGGGGATAAGGAGCAAGGGGTATGTGATGCCCCTGCTGATCACAGATTATTTTTAACCACAGTTTTAAAGGAAAATCTAGCCCAATAGGTTACTATTGAGTACCTGAGACTTTACAAAGTACTTTCTCATGAACTCTCTCAGGTGTTCCTCACCTACAGTAACTTACAAGGAAGTGCTTTAAATTCTGCTATAAATAAAGCAAGACAGGTGTCTTTCCTAAACTCGGTTTCTAAACTATAGAACTGGATGTGATTCTCCCATTATAGGGCACACCTGAAATTGTGAATGGTACTCAGTAGAGCTCTTTGCCTAGTACACAGAATTTTCTGAATATTAGCTATTGACTTTAAGAGGTAGTTGAACTGCTTTGAGTTTGTTACAGTGCCGCAGACGGAAGGCTGGAAGGAAGACAAAAGGAAACAAGATGTGATCAGCATGTGAGGCTTACCAAAGGTAACACTCCCACCTGAGGAAATCAGATCCAAATGCCAAGAGACTATAGGCAGGGAACAGATGGCTATGGGAGAAACTTGTATAGGAGGAAATGCACCTCCTATTCAATAATCCGATGTAAACATGTACTTTGTTTACGCTTCAAACACAAGAATCTTCAAAACTTCGTGGAAAAAAATGTCACTGCTTTTTTTTTTTTCCTTTTGTGTATTTTGTATCCATATTTTAAAAGAACCATATTCAGGGATATTAATCTTTTGTTAAAGTCTGTCATGTATTTGATATAATTTATTTGTCTTCTGATGTTTCTGTCAGACAAAAGACAATATAAACAATTTATTGGTTATAAATTCAACTTTACTTTAATTCTTCCTCCTTTGTTACAGTTTTAGATTTATCTTGTTTAATATGTCAAGTAGCTCTTCCACTCAATTAGACAACTTTTTTTTCCCCCCTTCTGGCTTTGGCCTCTTTGGACCTTACATGGAATTTTCTTTGTACATGGTGTGAGGAAGAACATTATTTTATCCTAGAGGGCCATTTACAGAAAAGGGTATACAAAGAGCCAACATACACAAAAAGTTATAGTTCATTCCCAGAGAAATGCAAATTAAAGCAACAAAAAAGCCATTTTTCAAATAGAAGATTGAACATTTTTCAATTTTTGAGTTTAATGTTGATGAGGCTGTGAAAAAAAAAAACTCACAGTGCTGATGGAAATGTGAAATTGCTACTAACTCTTCAGAAAAGAATCCTACAGAATCTAGTAAGAGTTCTGATTCTTGTACCTTTGCACAAATCAATCTTACTCATAGAAATCATCTGTCCAAAAGGTTAGCACATGTAAGAGCCTGATTAGCCAGAGGTAACCATGTTGTTGTAAGCTTGGATTGACCATGCCCCTCCCAGAGGAACTTACTTACAAATCCCGGATATAGGGGTGGGCCAGGCCGGATGGAGACATCCAATCAGAGGGGTGCACATATATTTGCTATGGTGAGCTGGAATTCAATTGGCCACCGGTATGGTTGAGCGAGCATGACTGTGGAGTTTTCCCTGTGTGTTGCAATCTCATTGGCCACCTGTGTGTGGGCCGGGCTCAACCACCTCTATAAAGGTTAGTGTGGGAGGTCAGGTGGGGGTAGTCGTCCTTGGGGTGGTCGTTGGGAGTCTCGTGGCTGTTGGGAGAGCGGCCTGGTCGGCTGAGCCGCCTGGTTGGCGGGGCAGAGCGGCGCGGCGCGGCCTGGTCGGCGGAGCGGCGCGGCGCGGCGCGGCCTGGTCGGCGGAGCGGAGCGGCGCGGCGCGGCCTGGTCGGCGGAGCGGAGCGGCGCGGCGCGGCCTGGTCGGCGGAGCGGAGCGGCGCGGCGCGGCCTGGTCGGCGGAGCGGAGCGGCGCGGCGCGGCCTGGTCGGCGGAGCGGAGCGGCGCGGCGCGGCCTGGTCGGCGGAGCGGAGCGGAGCGGCGCGGCCTGGTCGGCGGAGCGGAGCGGAGCGGCGCGGCCTGGTCGGCGGAGCGGCGCGGCCTGGTCGGCGGAGCGGCGCGGCCTGGTCGGCGGAGCGGCGCGGCCTGGTCGGCGGAGCGGAGCGGCGCGGCCTCGTCAGTCAGGTAGGGTTGTGTTGGGGGAGCGGAGCCCTGGGGTGGGGGAGCGGCCTCGCCCGGATAGCAGCCTCAGCGGGGAGCGGCATGGTGGGATAGTGGCCTTGGCGGGGAGCGGCCTCACCGGGGAGCGGCAGTCCCGTGGGGCTTTGTGGTCAGGTAGGGTCGTTGTCAGGTAGCAGAGTTGGGAGCGGCGTTGTCGGGGTCGGTGTCCTGGTCGTTGTCGCCTCTTTGTAAGAGACGCCCCGACTGGTCGGTTTGATTTTCGGTGCTTGGCAGGAAATAAAACTTTGCGGGACTTTCGCATTACAGAAGTCTCGTTCCTTTGATCAGGGACCCTAACAGTGTGCATTAGAATATTAATTGCAGCATTGAGGTAGGGATTAAAAAAACTGATAAGTAGAAGTCCATCAGTAAATCCATTGGAAAAATCAAGATCTAAATCAAGAGAAGTCTATAGTATGGAATATTATGAAGCTGTTACAAAGAATGAGTTATGGACACACACTGACCTAGAGGAATATGTAGGATATGTTAAATGAAAATCGAAAGCTTTAGTGTCATATGCATGATTTTTTTAAGGTAGCCTTTGCACTGTAGGGCTGTCTCTCTGGGATGTTAATTCTTAGGAGGTAGGGAAAAGGTGATGGTGTTTTGAGAGAAATTATCTTTTTTATCCCACTAAAATAATACCATGGGAGATTTAATTTGACCACCTAATTATGTATTTCATAGTAACTGGACTAGGAAAGAAGAAATCCAGGTTCTGTTTTGACTTACATGCCATGGATTATATTATTGGATTCCTAATCTCTTCTATCACCTGTTGAGGAAATATAAGGAATTATCAAATGCTCCAAGGTCCTCCTAGGACAAGATAATGTTTCCTCTGCACTTCTTACATTTTGCTGTAGTTATATACCAAGATTTAGAAGATCATAAATTAGTATGTCAGCTATGGCCCCCTAAAAAAGGGCCATCAGTCTTCACTTGAGAAGGTTCAGTGCATTTATGCCCATACTTAGCATATGGAAAATGGACCCTCAGTCTGGAACACAGCCTACTTTTCATAGAATCTCCCAGTCATAGAACAATACATCTAGGAAGAAATGAGCAGACTTTAAACATGATTGCTCATCAGAATTATCTGCAAATCGAATAAATGCAGATCTATCCTATGCATACCCTCGAATGTACAGAATCAAAATATCTAGAAACTAAGCCCAGGAATCTTTTAAAAAATGACAACCAAGGGATTCTGAGCCATCTCCTTTGTACACTAGTGTTTGTGGACTACAGATGAAGTTTATCCTATAAGGTCGAGCTGCCTGTCAACAAGGCAGGGAAGACAACAAACATTTGTAAAGTCCCTACATAGGAAATACCTCTTAGTGCTAAGCCCTCCTGCACAGCTAGCAAGATGTATGAAATTCAAACATGTTTGTAGAGTTTCATTTTTCCCAGACTAGGATCCTTGATAAGGAATTTTTCCTAAAGTAACATACAAGTCTTGGCATAAAGGGTTACCCTGAGCCACTTTAATCTGCAACTGATTTTCTGTGTCCTGATAGGCTGTGTCCTAATCTTTAGTCCAAGGGCATATACTTTATGCAAAAACTCCATCATTGGGTGGAGCCCTCTCTTTAAAACTTTGTTAAAGCTAATGGTCAAATTGTAGTTGTATAGTCCCTCTTAAAGAAAAAAAAAGTCTATTAACACCAGACCTTCAATTTCTGAAATGCTTAAAAGAATATTACCACTAACAGAAAGACCAAGTGGAAAGGGAACCATTTAGAAACACTGAAACAAAGCAAATGGCACGCATGGTATTTCTTTTTAGCTCTAAAGCAGTGAAGTACCAGATGTCATGTAACAAAGTCTGAGGGGACCATGGAACCTAATGGGCGTAGCCAGAGTGCTAGCTTTAAAAAGCTCGTGTGCTTATAAAAACAAGCAACATGTCACCATTAACTCCATATGTTAGACTTAAGACTTTTTCCATCCTGCATTTGATTTACTTAAACACTTGTAATGCTTACCTTTTGCATTAAAAGGGAGAATATTAGTGAATAAGGGGTTTGTCCAGCCCCTGTTGTGGGTCTTTCACATAGTAGGTTGCTTAGTAAAAATCTGGTGGCTCTGTTAGCTACTACCTTCTAATTGTGCTGATGGAAAAGGAAAGGTCAGCTGAAGTTATCTCTCAAGTTGAAATCAGCTACACAACATAAACACTGACTTCATTATCTAATGGGGATGGCAGGAAATGGTGAGTTTGAAAATCCACAGCAGAAGTCTCTAATTCCACAATCTTAAAATGAGCCTTGGTTAATTTCAGGGTACACAATGCATAGATATAGTTACAAAATTACCAATGAGCAGTCCTTCAAGTTCTTTTTCCTAGAAATCTATGGAATTATCCAAATACGATGTTGCTCACACCTGTCTGACCACTGCTCCTTTGTCTCCATTGATGGATCCCCTCCCTATCCCAACCCTATTTGCTGCTCACATTATCATTCAAAACGTTCTCTGCAAGCTCTGTATTCTCTGCTCCAAACATGCTGATTGTTTTTCAGGGCACTAGTTCTATTATCTCTGTTCTGATGAGTTTCAGGCCTTTATTTCCTGCTCTGGCTTCTTCATGTTTCCAGTCCGATATGTTCATGATGGCTGCTGGACATTTCTATGTAGATGCCAACTTCTTTGAAACTGTTTATCCTTTAACACTTGTCCTCTTCCTATCCTCATTCAGGTTGGAGAAATCTAACCAGCCAAGGTCAAAACTGCTCATTTTTTTCTTCCCCACTATCATTACTCACTGAATCTTAGCATTCCTTTTTCCCAGCAGCAATGTCTTCCCTCCATCTCATTTCTCTCAATCTTCTTTCATTATATCATTCTCATGTGGCCATAATAACCTCCTAATTTCCCACTGCCTCTATCAGTTCTATGCCTCAGTACCAAATTAATCCTCCTCAAGTACATTTATGTCCTATAGCTCTGCTGATCCAGAACACTTCAGTAGGCCATGACTTCTCAAGAATGCTGTTCAAACTCATTTTTCTGAAGTCCCAAACCCTCTGCAACTCTTTCCCTTTCCCCTCTGTTCTGGTCCGAGGAGTCTGCCATTTCACCAGACATGACCACAGCTCACTCCTACTCCATCCACTCCATTTTTAGCACCTAGGAGGCTGTCCTGTGCTCTTTCCTCCCATGTGAAAGGTCCCGTCCCTTCAACCTCTAGATTTATGTTTCATCTCTAGCGTGACCAAACAAACCCACAGAGACCAGCTTTAACAGCTTTTTTGTTAGCACTAGGCACCTTTAATATAGAGCCTGTATCTTCAACTACTTCATATGCTTCCCCTAGTATTTCATAAATAGTAAATGCTCAAAGATTTATTTTGGTTAGATTTAGAAACTGGCCTATTGCCTTGTTTATGATTCTCCATCCAACTTGCCCAAAACAATGAAAGAAAAAAGAACCCAAAGAAAATACTGGCAGCTAAGCTAAGTACCCCTCCTCCAAGGTTCAAACAAAGTTCTGTGAATAGAATTCAGTCTCTGTCTCTGTTCAAATAATGCATGTCTCCTAAGACTGGGAAATCTGTACTTGGGGGAAAAGTACCAGCCCAGATGGAGATGTGGAGGAATGACTCTTGCCATAGGAAATTTTCTAACTTCCAGTTTGAAAAAATTCCTTTTAGGGGGATTTTAGGATATACATGTGTGTCCCTCACCATAACCTGCAACTGGTCCTTGTTTATGTGGGAGAGGCAATTTGCATAGACCTGGATGGTTTCCCTAAGATTTTGCAAATTCTGTTTCTGACCCTTAGAAGAATAAGTCATGATTTTACCTAGATGAATTTTCCTTAGCCAAACTACCTTTTAAAAAATACTAAAAACACAATTCTTCTTTCCAGCCCAAATTTTTATTTTTTCAAATATTCATAGTACAAAAGCATAATTCTTAAAACCCTGGTATGAGTTTCCAGATAGATTTATTTTTCTAAGATCTTACTCATTTTAGAGCAAGTGAGCACACGAGTGGGGAGGGGTGGAGAGAGAGTGAGACAAAATCTGAGGCAGATTCTGCGCTGAGTGGGGGGCTTGATCCCACAACTGCGAGATCATGACTTGAGCTGAAACCAAGAGATGCTCAACTGACTGAGCCACCCAGGCACCCCGAGATACATTACTTTCTTAATTATGTTAACTGGGATTGATTAAGTCTTAATATATTTTGCTGTGAAGAATTGGCTAATACTAAGAATAGATTAAATATTCTAGAAAATGATGGACCCAGGGACTAAACTAAAGTATGTTAGCTTGGAGCGTATACATATAAGTCTTCAGGAAAGAAAAAAAAAAAAAAAGATGCACACCCTTCTCTTTGTCTTCTAGTGTGAGAGATTCATTCCAAAGCCTGCTTCTATTAGTATGCCAATGAGGCTGAAATCAAAGTGTCAACAGGGCAACATTTCCTCTGACAGCTAGAGGGGAGAATCTGTCCATTCCCTCTAGCTTCTGATGACTGTGGCTACCTCATTCCAAACTTTCTCCATGGTCACACTGCCTTGTCAAATCTCTTGCTTCTTTAAGGACATGTGTGATTCCATCTTTAGGCTCTTCCAGATAACCCAGTGCAGTCTCTTGTCTTTATATTCTTTTCTTTTTAAGATTTTATTTATTTATTTATTTATTTATTTATTTATTTATTTGACAGAGGTCACAAGTAGGCAGAGAGGCAGGCAGAGAGAGAAGAGGGAGCAGGCTTTCCGCTGAGCAGAGAGCCCGATGCGGGGCTCGATCCCAGGACCCTGAGATCATGACCTGAGCCGAAGGCAGAGGCTTTAACCCACTGAGCCACCCAGGTGCCCCTCTTGTCTTGATATTCTTAATAAATTTGTAATGCTCTCTTTTCTTTTTTGTCATACAAGGAATACACATTCTAAGGATTAGAACATCAATGTATTTTGCGAGCCATTATTCAGCCTACCAGAATGATGATGATTATTCTGCATATATAAAAAAACTTTTATATTTTTGCTGTTTTACAGTTAAAAACTTTATGTCTATACCATTTGGTCAACAATGATTATTCTTGGGAGTGGGTCGACCAAGAATTTTTACTTTCACTACCACACATGCTTCTTTTTTTCCCCCTAATATTATTGTGCTTTTGAAACCGTTCACTCTTCTGTAAAGAACAATGTAACTGATGTTTGTATTGAGGGATAAAATGGTAAGGATTAAAGTGCAAAATTCCAGCCATATAAAAGCAAAATGATGCCCTAATTGGGTATCTTTCTCCTTCATCTCATGGTACTTCTTTCCAGCACGGCCCTCCCTCATCCTTGTGCTGCTGCTCTTTCACTCGCCTGTGCAACTTGGATTGAAAACACACTTGAGACAATTAAATCCAAACTCGAATTTGCTTGGCCTCAAAGTCCCTGCTGTTCCCTCTGTTGCAGGCTGTTTCTCTTAATTTCTCCTTTCAAAGACCAAAGAAAGAACTTTCCAGAAGAAAGGGGACAAGGAGAAGGATTGGAAGGAATAGGGAATATATATATATTTTTTTGACTTGTGCTCTGAGATGTCTTTGGTTTTGTATATGTTTGTTTTCCTCTACTCAACAAAGGCTGCAGAGTCCTGTGTGGGGATAGATCAAGCCTTACTCTTCACATCCCAAACTCTACTATTTGTGAAAGATTTCTTTGCTATGCTGCTGACTTAGTATCATTTGTTCACTTTCTCAATTTGGATTCTTGGAGCATTTGCTATCTTTTAGGCAAGGATAGTAGGAGAATGCCCTAAGAAATCCAGTTTCCCTTCAATCTGCTACCAGAGCCCAGTGCCACAGATTTAAGATACATAGATCTCATTGGTGATTAATAACTCCCCCCATTACTCTCCTCTAACATCCAGTTTCCTTACACATCCCTCAGAAAGATCAAAGTGTCCACTGGTCTGAGCAAACTAAGGATTTGTAATTATACAGCGATGTCCTTTCCCTAGAAACGAGACTTCATCATGTTTAAGGACAAATCTGGAAACCCATCTTCTTTTCTATAGATATCTTAAAGAATTAGTCACTGTTGCATTGTATCTACTTGGCCATACTTTGCATTTTTTGTAGACAGAAGACATTTTCCATTGTTTTGGTGAAATAACCGACTGTTTTAACATGTATATGCAGTCAGGCATTTTATTAAATCAACTTAGTTTATCACTGGGTGCATTTATTGTACTGTCTAATCACGGAGGTAAACACAGCTGCCATGGGCATGTGGTGAGAATACTCTGGAAAAGGGGGGCATGGTGGGAAATCTGTTTAAAAGCTGCCAATTTATCTTTCCTTTTCTCACTTGAAATTTTGCAGAGAGGGGCTAGTTTTCACTGACAGCAAAGGCAGCAGTCAAGTATATACTTTTTAAAAAGTTGAAGAAATCTAGATTTTATAGAAATGAATCATGGGAAAAGTGTATAACCAAGCTTCTCAAAAATGATGTGCATAGAAATCACCTAGAATCTTGTGAAAATGCAGATTCCAATTTAGTGGGGCTGGGCTGGGGCCCGAGATTTTCAAACAGGCATTTCTGGTATGGTCCCCCACCCCCACCCCCACTCCGGTGGTGCTGATGCTGCTGGGGTTGGTTCAAGAGACGAGCAAGATTGAGAGGAGTCCATCAAATGATTCGAGGTCACCATCTTTTTGAAATCAAGAAAATATCCACATCTTTTGTTTTTAGGGGCCAAAATGTAGTGTCCTTTTTTGATGAATTAAAGAAGCTCTAATCCAGAGGAGTGCCTTTCTGATATTCCAAGCCTGCAATAATAGCTGCTTAGTTCTTTCAATGGCTTGGTTTACTCTGGGCATTTAAAATGTATGTGTTTTTAAATTTCCAAATGCTGCCATACTCATTCAGAGTAGAAACAGGATCCTGATAGTGCTGGACGCATATTAAATATTTAACATGTGTCACCAATTGAGTAAGACTCTTCTGTTTCTATAAGGTATTTCCAGTAACCCTTGTCAGTGAATTGCCCCTTTTGCCAATTAAACAATTGAGAGAGCTTAGGAAGACACTGGGTCTAAGCTTTAAATGTGAACAGGGATTCAAGGCAGGTTTTAGGTTAAGGCTTCCTATTAGATTTCAAAGAAATACTCTGAGATCTCTGGGAAGCTGTCACCACCTGAATGCCCTTTCCTTCCCTTCAGGATTGCTATGCCAACGCCCTTGACATTGCTCCTCATTCAAAGCGAGCCTTCTTTTTCAATCATTTTCCCTTCTGTTTTGGTATGAACTTAACACTTTGTCAGTGGGATAATCCTGTGTATCTTCGAGAGGTTGGAGGTGGGTAAAGAGATCATGGACAACATTTATGTCCCAGCACCTATCTTGACACATCTCATTTATGTATAATTAGGTGTACTTACGATCAGAATTCAAACTTAGGGATATTGCGAATATGACCATTTCCTAAATCATTTCTAGACAAGAACTTTACCTTTGAAATTTTGAAAATACTTTTGAAATCTGTTACTTTAATTTAGGGCTTATATAAAATCAGGATTAAAATTCATTTGTGGGTCGCATCTAACAATTATTAGAGCGTTTGAACTTCAGCCTTGTTTTGTGCTAGGATAGAGAAGCGGACAGTAAATAGCAATGGAATGCAGCTATAAATTGGAGATGCATACAGGAGTTAATGTAATATAGAAGACTAAAGTAGCCTTCCACTTGCCAGGATACTGTAAAATCAATCTTCGTTCAGAAATAAAGAAAAACTGAATGAAGCCATTAGGAGAGTAGGAAGCACTTTCAAAATGTTCATTGTGTCAAATGCTTATGATGGAAACTGCAATTATAAATCCGGGTGACTTAAAAATAGTAGATAAAATCTTCTCAAGCTGCCTATAAACTTCCCAGAGCCCTTACTGTCTATATATTGTTACACACAATATATTATTTGCCAAGTTCCACAAACCTAATTGCCAGAGCAGAGGCTCCCGGCCACCTCCTCCCCCCCCCCCTTTTCTGAAGCAGAGTCATGAACTGATTACATGGAATAAATAACTCATTAGGGTCATCCATACATACTTGAAATAAGAAAATGTGGCTAAGTGTCCTCTGCAGACAGGCTACTTAACCAGTTTTCTCTATTCAGACTTTATTCACTTACCAAACCAAACTTCAGATCACGTTTGTCTATTAAAATCCTCAACATCCTACTGGAAAGTGAATTGTGCCTAGTGAAGGAACTAATCTTTAAAACGAGGTTACTTTTTTGGGAGAAGGCTTTGGACATCCTAACTTTTCAGTGTCCACAAGGGCTGAAACCTCTCTCTGGCCTTCTAGAAGAAATTTTCATAGCCTTGTGAGGCTTTGTACTCCCCAGTTTGTTTCCCAAAACAGATCTTAACAGATCTTTATCTTGTTTCTTGTATTTAAGATACTGTGCTACACTGGCACATCAGATGATCTATTCTCTGTGTTTCTCTGTGCTTTGTGACATGGAAAGCTGTGTTGATTTACATGCTGATTTTAGTCTCTGACAAAATTCTCCCTGCTACCACAGTGACAGGACTGGCAGTCAGCTGTGGGTAGAAATGTATGTCTCTTAAATCAAACTGATCACTCTTCTGAGGCTGCCAGACGCTGTAGGACATGAAACTGCAGCCCAGTTGTTAATCCGTGCTGTTTGTCTCTACAAACTGCTCCAAAGCCTGGGTGGGGGAGCTTGGTTCCTACTGCATCCCTGTTTCTGCCCTGGGATGATGTGGTTTCTTGTGGCTGAGCCATCTTCAGAAGGGCGGAGCTAGGATTATCACCCATTTACACCCCCTCCAGGTGCTAGCCCAAGCCTGGGTATCAGAGTCGGTTGCTGTAGACTCATCAGGCCAAAGGGACTCAGATAAGATTGAGATTTGGAATCCCTCCCAGTACAAGTCAGCTTGGAGTACAAGCACTACACAGCCCTGTGACTCTGTCCACTGTTGCCTCTTCATGGGATAACCATGCTATAGGGCTGTTGAGTGGAGTACCACCAGACCGTCGTATTCCTCAACCGCCCCTTCCCATCTGATATTCGGACTTGGCACTGCCTAACTCCAATGTCCTCTCCCTTTCTCTTGAGTTCTCTCCAGAGTCTCTGACATCCCTCGCTGAGAAATGGCTTATGTAAGATATGCCATACTCCCATCTTTCAGACAAGTGTGGGGTGTGTGTGTGTGTGTGTGTGTATACATACATACATACTCCTACTGGGGACGGGGTTCAGATACCACTCCACCCTAAACTGGAAGCCTTCTTCGGCTTGTGTCAAAGAGCTGATAGAAATAGATACTTAAGACAGGTGGTACTCAGTTCCACACACTGGATTCATCAGAGTGTGATCATCAGCCCAAACCGAGCCCCTGCTCCTACATCCTGGAGCCCTGGAAATGAGAGCTGTCACAAGTTTCTTTCAAATTCTCCATAGAAACCCTGATCAATCTGATATTTTCCAAACTATCATAATCTGGATTTTTTATCCAATTAGCATTTCACCTGTTGTGTATCTAAGTGTCTATTGTTTGTAAGTAACAAAAACCAATTTGAGATACTTTAGACTAAAAAGGGGAATTTATTGCGAGGATTCAGACTGGGCTCTGGGGACTTGAAGGTGAAATCATGGACCTTTCTCAAAAGCCCTGGTCTCACCAGACCTACAGTCTCTCAGTATCACAGTACCTGAATTCTGAAAAGAAAGAAGTGGCTATCCATGTTTCAACTAACAAAGGCCAGGGACTCAATTTTAGGTAACTTAAGTCAAAAACCTGGTGCCAAGCGCTACAGACAAGGTACAGAGCTAGGGAATCTCTGTGGCCCAGCCTACAAATAGTACCCACTACAGGAAGTATTGATTTTTCTTTTTTAAACATTAAGACAATGGTAGTGATCAAATTTTTACAAGTCCTTAATCTGTACTTCATACAAGGCTACTTAAAATGTTCTCAGAAGGGTTGAAGATAAACCCAGTAGTTCTGAGCTTGGGTTTCCTGGACCTATAAAGATCCATGCTAGGATTCTGAACGTTCTTCAGCCGCTCCAGTGTTCTGAGAAGCCTTCACTTAACTTACCAGGATAAAGCTGCAAAGGATCACTAGCCCCTTGAGTTTCTTGGATTTTTAGCTAAAATGTTATTAAGTTGATGTGGTAATGTTCTGTGTCCTCATGATAGAAGTTCATTATATAGATCTTTATTTAATCATGGAGAAATTAAACTCAGAAACAGACACAGTACTAATAGCAAACACTCATGCAATGTCTTCTGTGTGCCTGTGCTCCTTCAGTACTCCAGACATGATCTTTCCAAAGCTGCAGTTCATTGACAAGGGAGGTAGAAGGAGATATTTAAGTGCCAGAGAAGACTGGGAGCCACCCAACCAAGTCTTCAGTTAGAGTTCAGCGTCAGCGGTGATCCTCATGCAGAGATAGAAACATCTTGCTCTTGACAGGGAGTTAGTTATTCCCAGAACAAACTTCATAACTGAGTCTTCTTTTGCTTGCCACCCCTGAGTTTGATTCTAGCCACAGTTTCACACATTCCTAAGTTGTAGTTTTGGTCTGTGTTCAAAGTAACCCTTCAGGAGGCTTGCATTTTTTACTGTGCTGGACATCTGGGGTTAGACTGTTTAGCAAGATAAAATATCCTCATTAGACTATAGAACAATTTGAAACCACATAGGGCTGTTGTACTCTTTCAAGAATTTGAAATGTGTACTCTGATCTGCCACATGGCTTGTCTATCACTTCAAAACCATAAAGTAGCTATTTAATAACAATCCAGATCTAAGTGTTACTTTGTTAGATAATGAACCAGATACCTTTTCATAAATATTCATGGAAACACTCAGAGATGATATCCCCTCCTTTACAGATAAAGCAACTGAGGCTTGGCAAATAGCTTGGCAAATAGCAAATAAAAAGTACTCCAAAGCACCCCAGGAGTGGAAGCTGTAATGTTCTAGGCAGCAGAGACTGTACCTGTTTCCTGTTGTATTCTCAGTCCCCAGCACAAAATGGGTCCATAATAAATACACAAGTAAGAAATAAACGAACAACTCCAACTCTTATTTTGAAGTTCATGCTCCTTTCTGCTATATTGTTTCCTTTAAGATTACCCTGGCATACATTTTGTGCCTAAGCAAAGAAATAATTTATCAGCACTAGTAGGAGTAAAATATTCTGTTGTCATAGAATAAATGTATACTTCCACCCATTGGCTTGTCTTTTTTGTTGTTGGCATGAAGGTTAGTTGCAGTATATAGAAATAAATCCCCATAAGAAAAGCAATCACCATAAATCCATGCTTGAGGAAAGGGGCCATCATCATTTTGTTGGAATGCCGGTACAATATGCGAGCTATCAAAATTCACCTAATTCTGGGATATTTTTCCCCAGATAACAATATATAAAAGGTAATTCCATTGAACTAATCTTGTCAGTATGTTTAGTTGATGTTTTATAGCAGTAAAAATGTACTTAACTGCAAACCTCAAACCAAGTTACTGGAAGGAAAGATAAATACACGGGTGATCTGTGTTATGAAAATCATAAGGCAAAATTGCTCTAACTTTACTCTTACATCTGTTGATCATACCACATTGCTTTAAACATTCGAATTCCAGTTCTAAGTATTCATTGGCCTGAAAGAAATACTGTATGAATTATAACATTTACTTGCAATCCTTAAAAAATAAGGAGGATGTATGCAGAAGACTTTGTTTTGGGAAATGCTGCCCAATGTTTGCTGGAGAAAATGGCTATATTGATTCCGGACAATGGTTTATATTATCTTAGCAAATATAGTTTGAGGTCAGTTACCAGAAATGCTAGTTTTTCACTGAGTTTATAAACTTCCTGGTATTTATAAAACTGAAAGAATGTGTGCTGTTCAACTTGTAACCATGATTATTCAGTGGGTCACTTTAAGTAAATATGTAAACATCTGGTTCCAAGAGACCAGCAAAGACCTCACAGCTTCAGATCTGTAAATAGTGCCTCTCTATTAAACCTCCTATATTAGTGTTTGGGGGAAAAAAAATACCCAAAACAGCTAAATGTTGTTCAGGGGAATATATAAGGTCAATCTTAGTTTTGTAAGCTTCATGATTATATGACCCAAAATAGATTATTTAGACCAGAGAGGGATAAATTCCTTTTTGGTTCTGGATCCTTTTGTGAAGCTGATGACCCCAAAATTGGCAGAATATTACATACAGCTTTAGAAGGTTCTCTGATCTGAAGTTCATCAATCTACATTAAGAATATAAATATCGGGATGCCTGGGTGGCTCAGTTGGTTAAGCAGCTGCCTTCGGCTCAGGTCATGATCCCAGTGTCCTGGGATCGAGTCCCACATCGGGCTCCTTGCTTGGCAGGGAGCCTGCTTCTCCCTCTGTCTCAGCCTGCCACTCTGTCTGCCTGCGCTCGCTCTCGCTCCCTCTCTCTCTGAAAAAAAAAAAAAAAAAAGAATATAAATATCACTTCAATTTTTAGGCACAGGTGTACATGAATTTAAATCTACATATTAGCCTATTTTTCTCTTTAAACTCTTCATTATATTCATGTGCCTCTAAGTGCCCAAAGCCATAATGCTACAAATGTGAGAAAAGTTATTCTAGCAAAGTGGTATTTGATACTGTGCTGTTTATCTAGGCCCTCCCCTTTCCCTTGTCCACTAGGCAGTAGCTTATATTCCTTAACCTTATGTGGAGAGGCCTGCTCTGAGTTTTTGGTTGTTCAAGTGTAGGATTTTCTCTGGAAATTTTTTAGAAGTCATATTCAGGAAATGGGAGAAAACTGAACCTGGGAACATAATAAAACTTTTGAGCATCATGCTTCCCTTTTCCAGCTAATTCCATGGTGGTGTTACTCAGCTAAAATCTGTATGTCAATATCTTTGCCTTTCTTAAGTATCAGTTACAAAGTTTCTGCCTGAAATAGACATCTGTCTCTAGGATCTTACAAATCCAATTGGAGAGAAGAGGCTATACACGGAACAAGAAAATAGTGAATTATTCAGTATTGATACAGAATTGTAAATATTGATGGGGGTAATGGATGCTAAGAGCAAGTCTACAATTAAATCATTATAAACATAATGAGTAATAGTGTGTTCCCAAGCTTATCCGAGCCTAAATCCTATTTTATAACACTGATTAACATCCAAAACAAACTAAGGAACTATTATCTAGAATTATCATAAATTTTCCTGAGGCTGAGGGAAGCCCTTGAGAAATAGACAGGATGTGAGTTTGGTTTGGTCCAGAATCACCAGGGATTATTTGTTTTAAAAAAAATTCATTACTGGGCACTACCTCTGTCGTATGAAATCATAATTTTTGATGTGGTGGCATTGGATCTCCACATTTTAATACCATCTCTGCCTTTATGAACAGTCAGGCATGAGAACCCCCTTACAGACATGTGTGATGAAGAGGAAAGGTGTCCATACCATGTAGACAAAAAATGTTCAACAGTAAAATTCTTTGAGCACTTTGAGTCTAACCTCAAAACTTGAGAACTTGAAAGATTTTGTAAATAGTGACCTCTTCCAGGCTATCATTTGCTGGACCTAATAAAATGAACTTCTCATAGCTAAAATAGTCCTTTTAGATTTCCATTTCAGCACATGGTTTCAAATATTTACTTCCTGCCAAAAAATTCAAATAATGCAAGTTTGTGTACATATAAGTCACAAACACATCTATCTCCATAATTTCTTTTGATTTTTTTTTAAAGATTATTTATTTATTTATTTAACAGACAGAGATCACAAGTAGGCAGAGAGGCAGGCAGAGAGAGAGAGAGAGAGGGAAGCAGGCTTACTGCGGAGCAGGGAGCCTGATGCGGGGCTCGATCGCAGGACCCTGAGATCATGACCTGAGCCGAAGGCAGCAGCCCAAACCACTGAGCAACCCAGGCGCCCCTCTTTTGATTTTTTTATGGGAGCATGTGGAGGCACTGATTGCCTTATATGTCAAACTTCATAAAAGTGAAGCAAGGGAAGAAAATAATTACAGAGTAAAAGGAGTTTCATGCACTTTTTTTCTTCATGACTGTGAGATCTTGGATAAAATTTGAGGACCTGCTAAGTCTGATGCCCAGAAGGACTTCTGATGAATAATTCCCATTTTTCCTCAGTGAGAAACACTTTTTAAAAAAAAAATCTAACTCCTTATTAAATGGTGGGACTGGATGTTTTTTTCTCTTAGGAACTAAAAGGGAAGGGAATTTAAAAGTATTTTACTTTTTAAAAAAGAATTTACTTTTCCTGAGGCTCTACTAAGGATCAGGTTCTTTATTTCACTTACTGCCCCTTCAACATCCAACACAACTCCATAAAGGAGGTGGTATGTCTCTAAATCCTTTTCATGGATTAAGAAACTGAAGCAGTAAGAAGTTGCATGGCCTCCTTAAGGTCTTAAGGACTGTTAAGTGCCAAAACCAGAGTTTTAACCCTCTTCTCTGTGCTGTGCTTGTTTTTCTGTAGCACATTTCCCGAGAGCAGCAGGACGTCTAAACATTGTACCTCTAGCCCAGGACACCCCTCACTTCCTGGTGGCAGACCATTTCTGTAGAGGGGAGCAGCCTACACCAGTTTCAGCTTGGGTGGAATCTGCTGATTGTGGAAACTTCTAGGAGCATCACAAGGTACCTAGTGTCTCCTCCACTCCAACAAGCAGAGTAGAGCAGTGATTACCAATGTGGACTTAGGTTTGATAATGACTAGCTGTTTAGCGTTAAGTGAGTTACCCAGCCTTTGAGACTCTTCCCTCAGTTGCACAATGGAAGTGAGGTCTACCGCACAGAGCTGTATGGGTTTAACAGCTTTAGTGAGGTGTCATTTACATGCTCTAAAATCAATTTATGTATAAATTTCACTGAATTTGGTAAGCATCTTTAGTTGGGAAATTGCCACCACAACCTAGTTTTAGGACTTTTGCATCACCCCCTAAAGTAAAGGGCCTTTTTCAATCCCTAATGCCTACCTTTCCTTGGTCCCAGAAACCATTTGACTGCTTTCTGTTCCAACAGTTTTGCTTTTTTCCGGAATATCACGTGAATGGAAACTGTGTAGTCTTTTAGCGTTTTTCAGTTAGCATGTTGTTTTGTGGTGCATGCATTTTGTTTGTACCTTGTATCAGTAGTTCATCCCTTTTATGGCTGAAAAGTATTCCATTGTATAACCTACCACATCTTATTTATGTTTGGGTAGTATCTATTTGGGGTTACTATGGATAATGCTGCTACACATAATCATATAAATATTTCTGTGGCCATAGGTTTTGTCTTGGGTAGATACCTAGAAGTAGAATTGTTGAGCCAAGTAAGTATATGTTTAATATTATAAGATGCTGTCAAACTTTTCAAAGTGGTTCTACCATTTTGCATATCCACCTACAGTACATAGTGTTTCAGTTCCTCCACATCCTCAACAACACTTGGTATTGTCCACCTTTCTAACCTGAATTATTCCAGTGGGCATGGAATGGTGTCTCAATGAGGGCTTAATTTAATTTCAATGATGGTGAGCTTCTTTGTGTCTTGTGGATTATTTGTATATCTTCTGTGGAGTATCTGTTCAACTTATATACCTTCTTTTGTGTGGTGCTTGTAAAGAAAACTATGTATCTTTTGTGTAAGGTGTGTTCAAATATTTTGCCCAATTTAAAATTAAGTTGTATGGTTACTAACATAAAAATTTTTTCTTACTGTGTATTTTAAGCACTTTTTATATTTTTTGGAAACAAATTTTTCATTAGATATTTCTGTAAATATTTTCTCAGTCTTTAACTTTTCATTTCCTTGCTGGTATATCTCAAAGACCAGAGTACTTGTAATAAAAGCTGACTTACTAATTTTTTTCTTCTATGACACAATAAACATAAGCCAGAAAAGAAGCTTTGGGTGTCACATCTCAGAAATCTTAACGCAGTGTCATGGATTTTTTTTTCCCTAGGTTTTCTTCTAGAATTTTTAGTTTTAAAATAAGTTCTCATTTAGATTTATGATCTGTTTTAAGTTAACTTTTGTGCATGGTACAAGAATCAAGGTTCATTGTTTGCATGCAGATGGCCAGGTATCCTAGCACTATTTGTTGAAAAGATTTTCTTTTCACTATTGGTTTACTTCACCCCTTTGTTAAAAAATCAATTAACCATTTAAACATCTTTCCAAATTCTCCATTCTCTTTCATTGATCTGTATTTCTATTCTTATGCCAATACTATATGATTATTTTTATATTGTTTTGAAATCAGGTAGTATATAAGTCCTCTATCTTTGCTGTTCTTCTTTAAAAATGCTTGGTATTGAGGAGAGCCCAGGCAGCAACCTCTTTGACCTCAGCCACAGCAACTTCTTCCTAGAAAGAACCATTTCAAAGAACCATTTGAATGGTTCAGTGAACCATTTCAAAGAACCATTTCTTGGTTTCATTGATCTATTTAATTTTTAACATTTTTATTTTTATTTCTGCTCTACTCCTTATTTCTTTCCTTCTGCTGCCTTTAGGCTTTGTTTGTTGTCCCTTTTCTATACATGTAAGGTGAGGTTGTTTGAGATTTTTCTTCCTTCTTGAAATAGGCCTGTATTGCTATATAGTTGCCTCTTAGAATTGTTTTTACTGCATCCAAAGATTTTGGACCATTGTGTTTTCATTTTCATGTACTTTATTTCTGTTTTTATTTCCTGGTGTTGGGCTGGCAGGAAGGGCTACTAAAGATGGTGAAAGTTCCCGCCACAAGACCTGAGCTCGGACAGGAGAACAAAGGCCCAAGCAGGAATCTGAGACCCCCCCGCCCCGGGCTCCCGTGGACCAATGGGATCCCGATGAGCAAGCGGGATATCCAAATAAGGGAAACTTCCAAAAGACCCCTGAGCTTCCTCCGAGACCCCTTAAAAGCCCCCTCCTCCCTGCCTTGGGCGCGACTTCCGCCACTCTGCTTTCCAGAGTGGCGGAACCTCGCCCGAGGGTGCCCACCTCCTCCCGGCGCAACTTTCCTGGCTCCCCTTCTCCTGAGCCCTGAAACTTCGCCAGAGAGCATTTTTAATAAATCTTGCCTTGCACCCACTTTGCCTGGTGTTGTGTTTATCTCGCCGGAAAAAACTTTACACCTGGTTGACCTATTCATTGTTCAGTAAAGCATGTTAAACTCCATGTATTTGTGTTCTTTGCAGATTTTTTTCTTGTGGTTAATGTCTAGCTTTATAGCATTGTGGTCAGTAAAAGATGCATGGTAGGACTTCGATCTTCCTGAATTTGCTGAAGCGTGTTTTGTGAACCAGCATGTGATCTTTTCTGGAGAATATTCTGTGATACACTTGAAAAGAATGTGTTTTCTTTTAAGATAGATTTAACAGATATACTCAAAATATCCTATTCCAGTGTGTCAGTCAAAGCCATTGTTTCCTTGATTTTCCATTTATATTATCTGACCATTGCTATAAATGGTGTTTTTAAAGCCCCCTATTATTATTAGCTCCTTTGTTACTGTTTTATATATTTGAGTGTTCCCCTCTTTGGTGCATAAATATTGATAATTTCTATTTTCTTGTTGGAATGTCCCTTTTATGATTATATAGTATTCTTCTTTATCTCTTATTATAGTCATTGATTTAAGGTTTTTTATCTGGGGGGGTCTGGGTGGCTTAGTTGGTGAAGCATCTGAATCTTGAATTCAGTTCAGGTCATGATCTTGCAGTGGTGGGATTGAGCTCCACATCAGGCTCTGCATTCAATGGGGAGACCACTTGAGATTCTCTCCCTTTACCTCTTCCCCTTCTCACACGTGCTCTCTCTCTAAAGTAAAACTTTAAGTTCTATTTTGTCTGAACTAAGTATTGCTACTCCCACTTCCTTTGACATCCATTTGTATGATAAATGTTTTTCCATACCCTTTCAATTTGCAGGTGTCTATGCCTAAAACGAGTCTACTATAGGCAGTATAAATGGGTCTTTTTTCCCTCAATCCATTCTGTTTTTTTTTTTTTTCTTCAATCCTCTATGTCTTTTGATTGGAGCATTTAGTCCACTTACATTCTAAATAATTATTGATATGTATTTATAGCCATTTTATTACATGTTATATTTTTTGAAGTGTTTCTCTAATCCTTCTCTTATCATGATTTTTGACTTTTTTTTTTTAGTGATATTCTATCCTCTTCTACATATAGCTTTCTATATTAAGTTGGTTGTCATTTAACTTTGTGACCATTCTTTGTTCCTTAACTCCCCACATTTTAGGTGTATGTTTATATTTTATATCCTTTTATTCTGTGAGTTCTTTGACTCTGTGGTTTTTTTGTTTTGCTTTTTTTTTTTTTTTTAAGAGGAAAGAATCATTTTTACTACTTTTGTGTTTCCTACCTCTATATTGTCACTTTTGGGGTTTCCTTTCCACTCAATGAATCCCCTTTAATATTTCTTGCAGGACTGGTTTAGTGGTCATGAACTCCTAGGAGGTTTTTGTTGGGGAAACTCTTTATCCCTTCTTCTATTCCTAATGGTAGTCCTGCTGGATAGAGTGTTCTTGGCTGCAGATTTTTCCAACTCAGCATTTTGGATATATCATGCCACTCTACTCTGGCTTGCAAAATTTTTTGAAAAATCTCCTGCTAGCCTTATGAGTTTTCATTTGTAAGTTACTGACTTCTTTTGTCTTACTGCTTTTAAAATATTGTTTTTAGCATTATATTTTGCCAGTTTAATATATGTTCTGGTGTAGGTCTGCTTTTGTTGATTTGATGGTAGTTTTTGTGCCCCCTGGATCTAGATATGTTTCCCTCCCCAGATTAGGGAAGTTTTCAGCTATTATTTCTTCAAATAAATTTTCTGCTCCCTACTCCCTTTTTTTCTGGAACTCTTAAAATACAAATGTCCTGTTTGAAGTCACCGAGTTCCTTAAATGTATTGTTTTATATAATTCCTATTTCTTTTCTTCAGTTTACTTCCCATTCTGTCTTCTAGGTCACTAAATTTTTCTGCTGCTTCTACCTAGTGTTCATTCCATCAAGCACATTTCTCATTTTGTTTATTGAGCCCTTTCTCTCTTCTGTATCATGCCTTATTTCTGTTAAGGGTTTCATTCATGTCCTCCACTCTTGTCTCAAGTCCAGTGAGTACCCTCCTGATCATTGCCTTAAATTCTCTATCAGGTATATTACTTATATCTGTTTCACTTAGATCTCTAGGCATGGCCTTGTCCTGTTCTTGCATTTGGGATAAATTTCTCTGTCTCCTCATTTTTTTTCTGCATTTCTGTGTCTATTTCCCTGTGTTGAGAAAATCAGCTATGTCTTCTGTTCTTGAAAAGAGTTACTTTATAAAAAAGAGGTCTTGGAGTGCCCTGCAATAGAGTGTCCCCTGTTCACAGAATCTGGCATTTCAAAAGAGTATTCTGTGTGTGATGCCTATAATCTGTTGTTGTGTCTGAGTCACTTAGGTTCCTTTCAGTGCACTTGTCTGCACTGACATTCTGCCTGTTGTGGGCTGTGCTTGTTCTCTGTAGTGTTAGTAGGACCCAGGCACACCAGTTCAGAGGGAGCATGGCCACCAGGGAACTTGGGAGTGGGCAGCAGGATTAGCAAAATTTCCATTAGGCCGCAAATCCTATGCCAGATCTCTCGAAATGCTATAGTGGCTGGGGGCCATACACCAGCAGTTGGAGGCACAAGGTGTGGGGCATAGTATGCAGCAATGTCTGGGCAGGGTACATGTGCAGCTTTAACAGAACTTACCTTGAGGTCAGGCCTGAGTTATATTTTGCAGTGCTTGATATTGACCCACAGATCTTCAAGTTTGTTTATTTTTAACTTTATTGTTCTGTTTTTAGATTGTGACCTACTGATTTTTCATTCATTGTTTTTTTCTTCACCATTTCAAATCTGTTTGAGTATATACAATATATTTTTCATTTCCATTAATATGCTTTTCTTCTCTACAATAGCCATTGGATTCTTTTAGTTTCCTTCTCTTAGTATTTACTATTTGTTCATTATTTGAATATTCCTTGAACAGGATTTCCTTTAATTTTTTAATGTATTTATAATAGCTCTTTGAAGTCTTTGTCTTAAATCCAACCTCTGAGCCCACTCAGTGTCAAATTCTAATGGCTGCCTTTTTCCCTAGATATGGGTCATTCCTGTTCCTTTTCCCATCTCATATATTTTGGTCAAAAAATAGTAAAAAGCATTTGTAGTTGTACTCACAGTGAATCTGAAATCGGTTTTGTTCTTTGGAGGGATTTAGACTTTAACATGCCTGGAGTCAAACTGAAATCTCCAACCACAGATGTTTTTTCTTTTGCCTAGTTCTCTAAGGAGTTCCTCTGCACCTGCATAGTTCAGAGGCCAAACAGGCAGAGATTGTAGTCAGAGACTCTGAGTTAGTCAGGCTTTCATCCTCCTCTGTTTTGTGTAGATTTCACTGTGCATTCAGATGTGTGGCAAATTCACATGCTTTCTTTCAATTTTTGTTGGGTTCCCTGCTGTATCCAATAAGCACACATAGTTTAGCAGTTAACCAGGTATATATGGAAAGCTTATTGTATCAGTTGCTCTATAGCTTTCTCACATCCAAAATCTCCCTCTGAAATTTCTAACTGCTTTGTTGCCTGCTCCTGAGTCTGTCACCTCCAGCTCATAAAGCTGGATTTTCACTGCCCATGTTTGGTAGTTGGTGGAGCTTGGGAATGCTCTCAGACTCCCACCTCCCCTCCAAAAGTTAATTCTTAGTTATTACTCAATGCAGTACAGTAGCAGTTTCACATGAATTAGTATTTCCCAAGTTGTTGCCTACCTTTGGTTATTTTCCAGTGCCCTGAAATGATTGTCACAAATGGTTTTGTCCAGTGTATAGTCATTTTCTATGGAGCAGTCATCTGACCATCTCATGCTGTTGTTACCAGAAGTAGAGTCCCTAGATTACTTTAAGGATAAAAAGAAATAGTGTGCATTAAGTGTTGGGTATAGTTGCTGGCATATGGTAAGCACTCAGCAGGTGATAGAATCTGTTAAATAATAACAGGAAAAGCTAGATCCCTCAATGGACTCTCAGTATTATTCATCTTTTCTGGAACATAGCTTCCAAACTATGTGCTGGAGGATCCATCTCATCAGCCCTCAGGTTTCCTGTCACTTCCACTTTATGCAGGATTCCGAAATCCTCCATTTAACCACTGTTTCATACAAATACTATCATTTTCTGTGTATGTCATGATGTAGAAAGGCTTAGGAAGCATTACTCTTAGAGGAAAGCCCAGAACAGGATCCCTATTGGATGTTCTAGATCTGCTTCCAAACAAGTTCATGGGAACAAGTCTTTTAAGGTACTTTTCAAAGTTCTCTGAAATAGGAACTCCCTTACATATAAGACTCTCCATTCAATAAGTAATGTTGATGACTTGCAATGTGCCAGGCCCCTTTTCCCACCTTCTCTTAATTCCAGGAGTAAACCAGAGGTCCTGACTCCAGTGTGGCCCATGGTATTCTCTTCACTACCCTAAGGGATTGAAAGGCCCTAATTAGATGTGTGGCTTGTCAAAGACCTCTGGGTGTGTACATGCATGCATACATGCAGGAGATAGCTCTAGTAATAGCTCTGAGTATCCTGCCATATGTCTTCTAGGATAGTGCTGCAGAATAAGGTAATGGTGATCTTGGGTCACACAGTTTACAGTGCTGTATGGGAAATAGGCAGAACTTCATTTCAGTTATTTTCTGGTCTGGGGCCAGTCTTTTCAGTCACCAACACACGGTTACTGTTGCAGCCATCAGCCTTACTAGCTAGAGATGGACAATAATGTTGGTGCTCTAAGTCGTTGTTGGAATTTTCAAGTTTCTATTCCTGCTTGTGTGAACTAACCCTCACTAGAGTTCTTTGTGCCCTAGGCTTATGGGTTTATGCTAATTCGTATAACTTGGTGAATATATATCTACTTTCACAACTCTAGCATATTAACTAATAAATATTACATTTGAACTAACTTGGGTATTGCTTTTTACTGTTTATCTGTGTCCCAATTTGATTCAAAGAGGTTAACACTTTTATAGAGACCTATGATTTAATGGCAAAGTACATCAGCTTCCCACTAATGGATCATGTTTTGATGTTGCCACTTAATAAACCTTTTATGTAACTGTCAGCATTTCTGTGTGATACTAGCTTCAGTAAAAATAGCCTATGATGCCCACTTTTGAAGTAATATAAAGAAGACATGATTTACACATAATAAATTATGGCAAGAAAAATAAGCTTCACTGTTAAAAAAAAATACAAACAAAAAACACATTCCCAGGGAAAGGTTTACTGTTGGTAATTAAAATGCTTTACAGAAATGTTTCACTGAAAATAGTACAATGGTGAATTGTATTATTAGACTTACAAATCAAAACCCCAGTGAGATACCACATCACACCAGTCAGAATGGCTAAAATTAATGAGATAGGAAACAACAAATGTTGGCAAGGATGTGGAAGCAGGGGAACCCACTTACACTCTGGGTGGGAAGGCAAGCTGGTACATTCTTTACTCTGGAAAGTGGTATAAAGTATGGAGGCTCCTCAAGATGTTAAAAATAGAGCTGCCCTATGACCTACCAATTGCACTACTAGGTATTTACCCCAGAGGTATAAATGTAGTGATCCAAAGGGGCACCTGTGCCCCAATGTTCATAGCAGCAATGTCCACAGTAGCCAAACTGTGGTAAGAGTCTAGATGTCCATTGACAGATGATTGGATAAAGATGTAGTACATATATAAAATGTAATATATACAATATGACTCAGCCATTAGAAAGGATAAATACCATTTACACTGATGTGGATAGAATTGGAGGGTATTATGCTGATGGAAATAAGTCAGTCAGAAGGACAATGATCATATGGTTTCACTTTTATGTGGAATAAAACAGCATAGAGGGATCATAAGGGAAGGGAGGGAAAACAGAATGGGAAGTCATCAGAGAGGGAGAAAAAACTATGAGAGATTCTTAACTATGGGAAACAGGGTTACTGGAGGGGAGGTGGGTAGGGGGATGGGTAATTCGGTGATGGGCATTAAGAAAGGCTCATGATGTGATGTGCAATGGGTGTTATATGCAACTGATAAGTTACTGAACACTACATCTGAGACTAATGATGTACTGTAAGTTGGCTAATTGAATTTAAATAAAGAATAACATAAATTTTTCAAGCAGCTGCCAGTGCACAGTTCACACTGTAACAAGGGAAACATGGCTTCATCACACTCAAGTTGCAACAACCTCTTGTTCTTTAAATCTGTTTTTCATCCCTGCACAAGCAACTGCTAGTACAGAAAGATGTGTTAATTAAGTCCAGCATAGTTCATAAGGGAATTATTCTCTATCAACAAGAGAAGTTTTGAAGTCAGTGCCAAAGGTTTATCTGAGGTTTTGTTTTAATTTAATCAGTTCATGTTTGGGCCCCTGCAATTAATATTCTTCTTCTAAAATGATCCTGAAATCTATGTACCATTTCAAAGTTCTGTAGGTAAAATATCAGATAAATTTAAAAAGAAAAAGTCTGTGAGGTAACTTGGTAAAGTATTGAACCAAGATATTTAAAGCTTGAAATTAAATGTCACAACCATAGTTGCAGAAATATATAGGAAACATGAAGGATTTGTTGTTCATGACGCAATGGGTAGGCTAACGATGCTATATTCCACAGTCATGGAGGGATCCAAGCTCTTTTAATCTTTTCTCAGTCTTGCAGTGGGTTCTTGCACCCCTAATCACATGAGGAAAGTGAAGGTGAAGATGATCTCAAGTGAAGTTTCAGGGGCCAGGTTTGAAAGAGGTACATAGTACTTCTTCCCTCATGCCATTGACCAGACTAGTCTCTCAGGGCCGCCTAAATGAGCTGAAGAAATAGACTGTGATAATCTAAATAAAAAGATAAAAATAAAGATATTGATGAGCACCACTAATCTTGATCACAAGCATGGAGCTATACACTTACATAAATACATAACATGAGCTCTGAACAGGTGTATGAGGCCAATAAGCCTTACTTCTAAAAACTTAAATATTTGGTTATTATGTGAACTTCCTTTCATTTTGTTTTTTAATAAGATACCCCTTTTTATTGAGAGAAAATTGACAAATAGAGTTCTCAGAATGTAATTTTCAAGTTCATGTTCAAAGTTTCATTCAGGGAATACCATGTGCTTAGCCATTCGTCACTTGCTGTTAAGTTTTATTAAAATATTTGTACAGTAAGCTTATTGTAGATAAACTTGTACTATACCAACTATGTAATACAATTATATTTTTCATCTCATTTGTATTTATAAGCATTTTATTTTCTCTTGAAATATCTTTTGTAGCTAAAACATTAAAAATATAATATGTAACTGACATATTCCCTGCAACATATCTAAAAGTTAAATATATACTGAAGAAAATTAAAAAAAAAATCTGTTGCTCTACTGTGATATTTTCTGACTTATATTTTTAACTCCTAAGTATAGAAGGCATTTCTTAACCTCTTCTAAAGTACTTCTTCAATACTAATACTGTTTCACATGCACTTTTAGTTTAAAATAACATAACTTTGAATGAGCACTGATGTGCTTCTTTGGATGTATGACTATAAGGATCAATGCCTCCTGAAGATTACTAGAACCAAATTTCTTAAGTTTATCTGACACAATCACAAGTATTTTAAACTTCTAACTTTTGGTAGTAGTTAATAATTATGTTACTCTAAATCTGTCACCATTGAAAACTTTAAATATATTAACCTCTAATATATTAACAATTAAGAACATGAGAATATTCTACCAAGATCAGTCCCATCTTTCCCAAATGAAATGTTAGGAAATGTAATCAGCATTGAGTATCAATGAGGTATGGAGATGAATAAAAATAATTCCTATACTTAAGCTTGCATTCCAGTTCTGAATGGGCATGAGAGCTATTATGTGAATATGTGCGTGTCTATAACTAGAGATCTAGACATGAGAGTATCTTCCCAAAATGGACAGATGGAAAAGTGTCACTGAGTCTTTGGTGATTTTTAGTGGATGACATTTTTGGAATGTTTCAGAAGATATTAAGGACAAGATCTTTAAAAATAAAATGAGTTGGTTTACAACAAATGATGGAACGTTATATTTAAATCTGAGGAATCTGTATTAGCATGTAGGGGCTTACTTAATCACTATATTTTATATATAATGTTCACAGTGCAAGGATCATAAGAGTTCAAAATGGATAGTGGATGTGTAGAAAGATCAATGGATGGTCAAACAAATGAAAGTTAGAATCATTTATTTTTATTCATCCAATCAAAAACCAAAAGTAGTCCAAAACTATGTAATATCATAGAAGAAAAGATAAGCAAGAATTTCAAGAATGGGTCATACTCCAAAGATCATTTCACAAATGTTTTCTTCCAAACAGACCTCAGAGTTAAGGATATAGCCTGTAATTAACACATGCATAACAAGTTCATAGTAAGGTAGCTAGAACTTTATGAGGTAGTTCATTTCTAGGCTTTAAATCTTGGGTTAATGAGTCTGTGAGTGATGGCTCTTCAGGAATAAAGAGTACCAATGTGTATTTGCCCTAAAATCTTTCTTTCAAGAAGCATGGAGTATTCTCTTTGTGGGGAACTGGCAAAAAAAAATCTAGAGTTAACTTTCTCAAATCATTTCTTAGAATTGAGTCATTGTCTGGTTATCCTACATCCTTTCTGTCTTCTTGGCTGTTGGATTGCCCTTCTCTAGACCCTCTTCAAATTTGTCTTTTTGTCTTTTTTATTTCCTTGGTAGTTTTGGGATACTTTAAGGCTCATTTTAAAAAATTTACTGAAGTATAGCTGGTCACATAAAGTTATGCTGGTTTCATTTGTACAACATAGTGATTCAAATCTATACCTTATGTTATGCTCACAGGTGTAATTACCATGTGTCACCAACCAATCCTATTTCAGTATCATTGACTATATTCTCTATATCCTACCTTTTATCCCTATGACTCTTTCCATAACCAGAATCCTGCACCTCCCTTCCCCTTTCACCCATTTTACCCATCCCACACCACAGCCTCCTGCTCTCTAGCAACCACAAGTTTGTTCTCTGTATTTATGGGGGATTTATTTATTAATTTGAGACCGAGAGAGAGCATGAGTAGGGGGAGAGGCAGAGGGAGAGGGAGAAGCAGCCTCCTGCTGATCCAGGAGCCCAATATGGGGCTTGATCCCAAGACCCCGAGATCATGACCTAGAGGAAGGCAGATGCTTACCTGATGAGCCACCCAAGTGCCCCTGCATCTGCTTCTGATTTGTTTTTTAGATTTCATGCACAGGTGAAATCCTACAACATTTGTCCTTCATCGTCTTACTCCATTGAGCGTAATACTCCTTAGGTCCATCCATGTTGTTGCAAATGGCAAGACCTCATTATTTATGGATGAGTATTATTTTATTTGTGTGTGTGTGTGTGTGTGTGTGTGTGTGTATACACACCTAAACACTTTCATCTATTCATAGATCAGTGGACTCTTGAGTTGTTCCATGTCTTGGCTATTATAAATGATAATGCAATGAACATTGGGATGGAAATATCTTTTCAAGTTAGTGTTCTCAATTTTGAGGGTGACTACTCAACAATAGAATTACCAAATCAATGGTATTTCTATTTTTAATTTTTTGAGGAAATTCTATACTGTTTACCTGAGTGGTTGCACCAATTTATATTCCCACCACCTATGCATGAGGGTTTTTTTTTCCCTCAATAGCCTTACCAACGCTTGTTATTTTTTGTTGATAGTATCCATTCTGACAGTTAAAAGGAGATCTCATTGTGGTTTTGATGTGTATTTCCCTGGTTAGTGATGGAGAGCACTTTTTCATGTGTCTGTTGGTCACCTGTAGGTCATCTTTGTAAAAATTTGTATATTCGGTTCCCTGCCCATTTAATCAGATGTTTTTGTGTGTTAAGTAGTGTAAGTTCTTTATGTATTAATTATCCAAATTAATAGTTTGGATATTAACCCCATATCAAATACATCATTTGCAAATATCTTCTCAGTAGGTTGCCTTTTCATTTGTTTATCATTTCCTTTGCTGTGCTAAATATTTTTATTTTGGTGTAGCCCCAATAGTTTATTTTTGCTTTTGTGTCCCTTGCCTATCTAGAAAAATGTTATGGCCACCCTCAAACAGATTATTGCTTATGTTTTCCTCTAGGAGTTTTATGGTTTCAAGTCTGACATTTAGGTTCACTAATCCATTTTGAGTTTATTTTATGTGTGGTGTAAGAAAGTGGTCCAGTTTCATTCTTTTGCATGTAGCTGTCTAGTTTTCCCAAGCACCATTTATTGAAGAGACTGTCTTTTCCCTATTGTATATTCTTGCCTTCCTGTAATAGATTGATGGACCATACAAACGTGAATTTATTTTTGGGCTCTCCTATTGTGTGCCATTGATCTGTGTGTTGATTTATGGGCCATTACCATAATTTTTTGATTACTGCAGCTTTGCAATACAATATTGAAATACCTGGTATTTTGATACCTCAGTCGTTGCTCTTTCTCAAGATTGTGTTAGCTATTCAGGATTTTTGTAGTTCCATACAAATATTAGGACTATTCCAGTGTTTTGAAAAGCACTGTTGGTATTTTCACAGGAATTGGTTTGAATCTGTAGATCGCTCTGGGTGGAGTGAACATTTTACCAATAGTATTCTAATCCATGAACATGTATCTTCCATTTGTTCATGTACTTTTCCATTTCATCAATGTTTTATAGTTTTCAGGGTACATCTTTTTCTTGGGTTTATTCCTAAGTATTTTTATTCTTTTTGTGTAACTTTAAATGGAGTCTTTTAAAATTTTGTTTTCTGCTCCTTTTTTTGGTGGAGTCTTATGGGATTTTATTTATGGTGTCATGTCATCTGCAAATAGTGACAATTTTACTTCTTTACCAATTTGGATGGCTTTTATTTCTTGTTTGATTGCTGTGGTTAGGACTTCAGGTTATGCAGAATAAAAGTGGTGAGAGTGGAATCCTTGTGTTCTATTACCTGTGGGTTTTGCCATCAATGGTCTTTCTTATGTTTGAGGTATGTGTTCCATGTAATCCCACTTATGAGTTTGTATCACAAACAGCTGTTGAGTTTTATTATGACTTTTCGACATCAATTAAGATACCATTTTTATCCTTCATTTTGTTAATGTAGTATCAGTTGATTTTGTAAATATTGAACCATTCTTACACTCCCAGATTAAGTCTCACTTGATTGTGGTGAATGATTGTTTTACCGTATTGTTAAATGTGGTTTGCTAACTTTTTTCAGGAATTCTGGCATCTGTATTCTTTACGGATATTGGCCTGTAATTCTTCCTCCTGCTCCTCTTTGTAGTGTATCTGTCTCATTTTGGTATCAGGGTAATGCTAGCCTCATAGAATGAATTTAGAAGCGTTCCTTCCTCTTCTATTTTTTGAAATAGTTGGAGAATAGATAGTATCTCTTCTCTTAAATATTCTAGAACTTGTGAATATGTCTAGTTTTGGACTTCTGTTTCTTGACTTTCTTTACCAATTCAATTTTATTACCAATCATCTGTTCATTATTTTCTATTTCTATTTACTTTTGGAAGATTGTATGCTTCTAGAAATTTATCCATTTCTTCTAAATTGTCTAATTTGTTAGCATATAATTTTTGATAATCTCTAATCTGTATTTTTGTGGTATTGTTATTTCTCCTCTTCCTGATTTCAGTTGGGTACTCTTTATTTTTCTTCATGAGTCTTGTTAAAAGTTTATCATTTTGTTTATATTTTCAAAGAAAGCTCTTGATTTAACTGATATTTTCTATTTTGGTAATTTTTTAGTGCCTATTTCATCTGTTTCTGCTCTGATTGTTATTTCTTTCTTGTACTAACTTTTGGCTTTGGGTTTTCTTGGTTCTTTATCTAGTTCTTTAGATGAAAGGATGAATTGTTTACTTTAGATTTCTATTGCTTCTTTTTTTTTTTTTAAAGATTTTATTTATTTATTTGACAGAGAGAAATCACAAGTAGACGGAGAGGCAGGCAGAGAGAGAGAGGAAGGAAGCAGGCTCCCTGCTGAGCAGAGAGCCCGACACGGGACTCGATCCCAGGATCCCGAGATCATGACCTGAGCCGAAGGCAGCGGCTTAACCCACTGAGCCACCCAGGCGCCCGATTTCTATTGTTTCTTGAGGTAGGTTTTTCTCGCTATAAATTTCTCTTAGGATGGTATTGTTGTGTCTCAAAGGTTTTGGACCACTATGTCTTCCTATTTATCTCCATGTATTTTATTTTTCTTTGATTTTTTTCACTGACTCGTTGGTAATTTAGTAGCATGTTGTTTAGCCTACATGTCTTTTTTTCCATTTTTTTTTCTTTTGTAATTGATTTCTAGTTTCATTCCATTGTGGCCAGAAAAAAAAAAAAATGCTTGATATGATCTCCATTTCAAAATTTTTTTTTTTTAAAGATTTTATTTATTTATTTGACAGAGAGATATCACAAGCAGATGGAGAGGCAGGCAGAGAGGGAAATAGAGGGAAGAGGGAAGCAGGCTCCCTGCTGAGCAGAGAGCCCGATGCAGGACTCGATCCCAGGACCCCAAGATCATGACCTGAGCCGAAGGCAGCGGCTTAACCCACTGAGCCACCCAGGCGCCCTCCATTTCAAATTTATTGAAACTTGTTTTGCTGTCTCCCATATGATCTATGCTGGGGAATGTCCATGTGCACTTGAAAAAAAAGTATATTCTATTTTGGGTGTTCTGTTTATATAAGTGTATCTGATTTAATGTGCTATTCAAAAACATTGTTTTCTACTGCTTTTTTCTCCTCTGCCTGGATGACCTATCCACTGATGTAAATGGAGTGTCAAAGTCCCCTACTGTTACTGTATTACTGTCACTTTCCTCCTTTATGTCAATATTTGCTTTGTGTTTAGGTACTCTAATGTTGGGTGCATAGATGTCTACAAGTGTTATATCCTTTTGTTGGATTAATCCCTTTATCATTATGCAGTGCCCTTTGTCTCTTATTATAGTCCTTGTTTAAACGTTATTGTGTCTAAGTATTGCTATTCAGCTTTTTATTTTTCATTTGAATTTGCATGGAGTAAATTATTTTATCCTTCACTGTTAGTCTGTATGTGTCTTTAAGTCTGTAGTGTCTTGTATGCATCATATAGATGGGTATTAGGTGTTTTGTTTACCATTCAGTCACCCTGTGTCATTTAGAGTATTTAGGCCATTTACACTTAGTTGATTTGTTTTTGCCATTTTGTTAATTGCTTTCTGATTACTTTTGTAATTCTCTTGCTCTTATCGATGAGTTTTAGTGCTATGCTTGATTTCATTTCTCTTCACTTTTTGTGCATCTGTTGTAAATTTTTGGTTTGTGATTACCATAAGGTTCATATATAACATCCTAAATCAATCTATATAAAGTTATCTTCACTTAAGTTTGAATACACGTTAAGGAAGTTTCATTCTTCCTACTTCCATGTTTTTTATGTATACTGTCCTATTTTATATCTTTATTTTGCCAGTCCCTGCAACTAGTAATATCTTATTATTTTTGTCTCTTAATCTTTATAATAGCTTTATAAGTGGTTCTACTACCTTTAGTGTATGTTTGCATTACTGGTGAAATTTTTTCTTCCATAATTTTCTTATAATTATGGTCTTTCTACTTAAAGTATGTTTAACATTTTTTATAAGGCCAGGTTAGTAGTGATAAACTCTTAACTTTTGTTCATCTAAGAAACTTTCTCCTTCAATTCTGAATGATAATCTTGCCAGGTAGAGTATTCTCAGTTGTAGGTTTTTTTTTTTTTTTTTTTTTTTTTACCTTCCAGTACTTTGTAGCCAGAAGGGAGTGGCATGATATAGTCGGTTTCTGACAAAAGTCATCTGATGTTGTTATTAGGAGGTTTCCCTTGTATGTAACTAGTTGTTTCTTGCTACTATTAAAATTGTCTTGATGTTTAATATTTGCCATCTTATTTTTTTAAAGATTTATTTAGAGAGTGAGCATGCAGTGGGGGAGGGCCTGAGAGAGAGGTAGAGAGAAACTGTAAGCAGACCCTGTGTTTAGTGTGGATCCCCACATGAGGCTGGATCTCAGACTCTGAGATCATGACCTGAGCCTAAACCAAGAGGTGGACACTCAACTGACTGTGCCACCCAGGTGCTCCTAATCTTTACCATTTTAATTTTTATGTGTCTTGATGTGGACCTCAGTGGCTTTTTCTTGTTTGGTACTTTCTGTCCTTCCTGAACTCAATGTCTGTTTCTATCCCCAGGTTAGGTAAGTTTTCTGTTATCATTTCTTCAAGTAATTTTCTGCCCTACCTCTCTTCTCCTCCTGGAACTACTATAATACAAATGTTTGTTTTATATTATCAAAAAAATATCACTTACTCTAACCTCATTTAATATTTTTTTCATTTTGCTGTTGAGCTTGGGTACTTTCCATTATCCAGTATTCCAGATCACCTATCCATTCTTCTATATCCTCTGATTTACCAAAGCTTAGCTTTGATTTCAGTTATTTTTCAACTCTGGTAATTTTATATTTATTATCTAGATCTTTGCTGAAGTACTCATTAAGTTCATCTACTTTTCTCTCCAGTCCAGTGAGCACTTTTATGATCAGTACTTTGAACTCTTTATCGGATAGATTACTTATCTGCTCTGTTCTTTTTCTGAGGTTTTGTTTCTTTTAGAGCAATTTCCTCTTAATTTTCTGGGTGTATTTCTATGAATTAGGTGTAAAATCTACTTCTCCTAAACTTAGAGTAATAGTCTTGTGTGTGGCCATCACCAGTGTACACTTGTGTGCCTGGTGACTTTGGGTGGCTGACTAGAGCGGTGGCTGGTGGGGGTGTCCTGTGTCATTCTTTTCTGGGGCTACCCTGGTGGGATTGTTGGAGCCAAAGTATGCACAGACTGGTATGGTCCTGGGGATTTCTTTATCGACAGTACCTTGGCAGGGTTGCTGAAGCTGAAATGGGTACAAGCTGGAAGGTCCCAGGGCTTGCTTTGTAGAGGACATGCTTTTTCAGAACAACTGAAGGCAAAGTAGATGACAGCCATGGTGTCATGGGGCACTCTGTATAGAGGGTGCACTGGCAGGGTGGCTGGAGCTGAGACAATGTGGGCTGCAGGATCCCAGAACACTCCACATTAGGGGGTGTCCTGGTTGGGCAGCTGGGGCTGAGCTGGCACCAAATTGTGGGGTGGGGAGGGAGGTCCCTGTGTGTTTTGCTTAAGGGTGTTCTGTGAGTTGTCTGAGTCTAAAGCAGCTATAGGCTGAGAGGTCCTGAGGTGCTCTGCACTGGGGATGTTCCTAAAATTCTGGTGCTGAAGTGGTGCAGTGATTTGTGCCTGTGCCATTTTAGCAAAATGGCTGGAGCTAAGGGAGTACTGCCAAGGGGTATCCCAGTATGCACTGTACTGAGGCTACCTTGGTGGGACAGCTGGAGATAGTGTGCAGCAGAACCCCAGTTCTCCTTGAAGCAGCAGGCCAACTATAGTGCCCAGTTCCTCCCCCCATCTGTACTCTCAAAGTGGAGGGGTAGCATAAAGTATTGTGCTTACCATCACCTTAGATCCAGGGAGCGTTCTAGCCACTCCCCTGACATTTGGCAGGGATTCAGGGCTAGTTCCTTTGAAAGGGCAACTAGAATTTAAAATGGCAGCTTCTGCCTCCCCACCACCATGTTTCCCAGGGAGAAAAATTTGTTCCTGGTCCTTCAGTACTGTCCCTTCCTATGATAGTTTGCAACATCAGGGTTGGGGGTTTCTTTCATTACTGTATCTCCATCTCTCTTGCCATTCTTCATTGTGCAGAAGCTGTTCAATCAGGCCTCCATTCTTCAGAAGGAATTGCTCTATATGAAAGTATAGATTTGGTTTGTTTGTGGAGAAGTTGAGTTCAGGATTTTCCTACATTGCCATCTTAGAGTCTCCCTGATTGTTTTGTCTTTCTTGAGGTTTAATAACTAGCACCACAGGCAATACACCAACTGACTTTTTAAATAAGTGTAACTACTGTTATCCATTTCATTTCTGGAGGTCCAGTCCTTCCTTTAGCACTGACACATTAGCAGATCTTGAATCTTTGCATTTGAATCCAACTTTACAATATACATTTCTCTAAACCTACATCTTCTCATTTGATTTTATAATAATCTTCCAGTACAAGGATGGGTTCTATAGTTCTCTTCACTTTACAGGTAAGAAAACTGAGGTCTAGGACAGGGAAAAGTCTTGACCAAGGTCACAATAATAGATAATGAAAGAGCCTGAACCTTTGATTCTTAGGGCCATGATAATGATGAGGATGAAGAGGAGGAGATACCATCTACTGCAGCTTATTAAAAATATACACAACTAATGAATCATTGAAAACCACATCAAAAACTAATGATGAACTAATAATAAATTACATAGAGATACTTAACTCTAGGCACCATGCTAAGTAACTTCCTATTTCCGTGTTATAAGCAGTCCTCCTAGCCGAAGGTCAAAATTGTTAAGGGATTTGCAAAAGCTCACAGGGCTAGTAAACAGCAGAACATAGTATCTAGGCAAGATGTCTGCCAGATGCAAAAGCTCATTATCTGGTATAGACCCTAAGACCCAGTCCATTGTTTTGGTCTTGGTACATCAGGCAATGACTTCACAAAACCAAATAAATAGTTTTGGGTCTGATCTGATAACTTGTGCTTGTTATCATTAGAGAGATATCTGTAAGGGTGACAGCCATCCCAGTTTGCCCAGGACTCCATGGTTTCCCTGATTGTTGAATTTTAGTCCTAAAGCTGAAAAGTCTTGGACAAACCAGGATGACTTGCTCACTGTAGGTCCTGTGTCCTTTAATGCATCTTGTTGGAAATTCCTGGTTTTTTAAATCCTAGTTTGCTATCTTGTTTCCTAGAAGAGCTAATTTATCACTGGAGTTAAGATATCAACTTTAACCAAGCAGAAAAGGAGGAATTTGAGCCCTGACAGGTAGAGGTAACTTTGAGTAATCCATAAGGTTCTTTGGCCTCTGAAGGCCTAAAGTAAAGAAAGACTGTATGTAGGTATCTATTATATACCAAAATGTAGTTTAATTGAATTGTTCTTCAAAATTATTTTTGTGAACTCTCCCACACTTAAATAAAAGTCAATTCTATGTATTTTTCCATTCCCTAAATGCTTAAATTTTATGATTTCTTAGAAGCCACTCCCTGCCTTTCCCTTATGTATTTAATTTGTGTCTATAAATTTATTCTTTAGTTGACATGTTCCCTAAGAACAACATCAGCATATAAACTGTTCCTTCATATGGTTTGAGATTGTGAAATCCATGCTTGCAATGCAACCATTAAACATGAATAAAGTTCTATTTTGTTTTATTAGAGTTTTGAGAGTTTGTATCTTAAAGCAAAGGCTCTAACAGCTTTCTTTTGCAATATAAAGTGGGTTTGTGGTCAGCCAGGGCAGAGTGGTTAGGCCCCAAAACTCATAATTCCTGTTATCACCACTTTCTTTTTGGCTACATACATATATGTACATTAAGAGATTTTTTTTTTATAACACTAGTGTGTGTTGTACCAGGTTTTTTATGAGAGTTGAATTAAATGACAAATGGTTGGGTAGTAGTAGCCTAGGCTAAGGGGGAAATGTGATCCAAAAAAAAGATCCTAATGACTTGATTTTCTGTCATGGTGATATATCACAGACAGTTGAGCTGAGCTATTCATGTTGGCTACTATGATGGAGAAGAGAATAATGAATAAATGTATCAAGTGGCTGTAAGTACTATAATGAAACCCAACAAGATAAGAAGATAGAAAGTGAGGTTGGGGAAGTTGCCTCCAATAAAATGGTGACTGATTAGAGCTATGACTGAAGTGAAAGTGACCCATGCCTATGTCTGGTGGAAGAAAACTCCAGGCTGAAAAAATGTGAGAGATTAGTCAGTACCCTTGGATCACTTCCTTCGTCAAGGAAATGGTGGCATATACCGCAAGTTAAGAAGAGGCTAGTTAGTAGCAATGAGAATGACCTTTTACAGGCACCATGGTCTTTATATCCTGGTAGTTAGCAACTCTGTTCTTTAAATGTGAGCCAGAGTACCAAAAAAGGAAAAGCCACTGGGCTATCTACACTATGAGGGTGGCTGGGAATCTCAAAATATAGGGAGAAGATTCTCTTTAGGGTATTGGGAATTGTTTGACATATCTGGATACCCAACAAAAAGGACCCTGCCTTTTGAATACCCATAGCTCCTGAGAGAGTGGACAAAACCTCTACTTCTCTAAGATGAAAGATGACTGGGACCTTTACTAGAACACAGATTTACCAAGCATCAGGAGAGCCTTGTGCTGTGGAGAGACAGAGGTGTCTCATTGTTTCATTGGCAATAAGGTGTTCTGTTGGCATTCCTCACCCTGTTGCAGAATCACTCCACATATGAAGCTGATAATTTTTTCCTGAAGGGGAAATAGTAAAGGAGGTAAGAACTTAAAGGAAGAGTTCCTACAGCCTATCACCTTGAAGCTTTGCAGAGCTGACAGGTTATCAGGGATAAGAAACTTATATTGACATTTTTAGTAAAAGAATGTGAATAGCACAGAGACTGACCATGAAATATTACACTCCTAGAGGACACAGTGATGAGCTTAAGCATGTAGGTAATGGTGTATAAGACAAGCTTCTGATGTCAAGAGATATATCATCTAGTGAGGGAAAAATCAGACTTGCCTATCAAAAATTAATTTTTACAAATGAAAAGAACCTGAACTTCTAAGCTTTGTTCTGTAAAGTTACTAGGAAAATTGTCAAAAACCTATTAAACTACCATCTTGGTAGGCAAGGCAATAATTTTAGGCAGTAAGGACAAAAAAATAATACACATAGAAGCTTCATGGAGTAGGGTCTTAAAGGATCTAAAAAGAAAGTGAAACTTTCTTATAGGGAGGAGTATGAAAAGGAGTGGGGAGCGAGAATACTAATAAAAAAATAAGTGAACCACCAAAGCCTGAGAGAATCACCAACAAGATATTAGAGAACAATTCCTATATCTCAAAGTAAAAATAGTTTCTCTTCTTGAAGACTAGAGTAGAAAACCCCAGTAATTCATAGGATATCAGAAGACTACTCAGAAAGATCTACCTTCAGTAGTGAAGCAAAATTGTCTATGGAATGAAGCCTGCTCTAATCCTGACATTTTAAAGGAAGTTAGAGAAGAATCCAATTGTTTCCAGGTAATTTAACAGTGTCAAAGAATAAACTTCAAAAATATTTATAAGAACAAAAAAAAGATAAATAGTCAAGATGGAAACAACGATGTCAATTGGTGGATGAATGGATAAGGATATGAGACACACATACATGCATATATATACTATACACACACATGCACAAATACTACTCAGCCACAAAAGGAATAAAATCTTGCCATTTGTAACAACATGGAGGACTTCAAGGGTATCCTTCTAAGTAAAATAAGTCAGAGAAAGACAAATACCATATGATATAATTGGCATGTAAAATCTAAAAAACAAAGATGAACAAACAAAACTCATGAATACAAAGAACACAGGGATGGTTACCAGTGGAGAAAGGGCCTGGTGTGCAGGCAAAATGGATGAAAGGGAAGGTACAGATTTCCAGTTGTGAAATGAATAGGAATGTGGTGTGAGCCTGGTGATTATGGTCAATGGTATTGTGCATATTAGAAGGTTCCCAGGAGAGTGGATCTTAAATATTTGCATTACAAGAACAAAGTTTGTAACCTTTTATGATAATTAATGGTGACTAGACTTACTGTGGTAATCATTTCACAGATAAGGATTGAATCATACTGTATTCCTGAAACTAATGTTTCATATCAACTCTTACTCAAAAACAATTATGTCCAGAACCCAACAAGGTAAAATTCCCAGTGTCATCCAATCAAATATACCAGCCATGCAAAAGAGTAGGAAAATAAGTCATGATGAGGAGAAAAATTAATCAATAGAAACAGACCCACAAATGCTGCCAGTGATACAGGTAAGAACACTTTTTCTTTCATTTTATTTTTAATTTTTATTTAAAATTTTATTTTTTTTTTTTTATAAACATATAATGTATTATTAGTCTCAGGAGTACAGGTCTGTGAATCACCAGGCTTACAACTTCATGGCACTCACCCCAATGTCCATAACCCCACCACCCTCTCCCTACCCCCACCCCTGGCCACCCTCAGTTTGTTTTGTGACATTAAGAGTCCCTTATGATTTGTCTCCTTTCCGAGCCCATCTTGTTTCATATTCTTTTCCTACCTCCCAAACCACCCACATTCCATCTCCACTTCCTCATATCAGGGAGATCATATGAAAGTTGTCTTTCTCTGACTGACTTATTTCGCTAAGCATAATACCCTCTAATTCCATCCACGTCATTGCAAATGGCAAGATTTCATTTCTTTTGATGGCTGCATAGTATTCCATTGTGTATATATACTCCACTTCTTCTTTATCTATTCATCTGTTGATGGACAGCTAGGCTCTTTCCATAGTTTGGTTATTGTGGACATTGCTGCTATAAACAATCGGGTGCACATGGCCCTTTGGATCACTATCTTTGTGTCTTTAGGGTAATACCCAGTAGTGCAATTGCTGGGTGGTAAGGTAGCTCTATTTTCAGCTTTTTGAGGAACCTCCATGCTGTTTTCCAGAGTGGTTGCACCAGCTTGCATTCAAAACAGTGTAGGAGGGTTCCCCTTTCTTCGCATTCTCACCAGCATCTGTCATTTCCTGACTTGTAAATTTTAGCCATTCTGACTGGTGTGAGGTGGTATCTCATTGTGGTTGATTTGTATTTCCCTGATACTGAGTGATGTGGAGCACTTTTTCATGTGTCTGTTGGCCATCTGGATGTCTTCTCTAGAGAAATGTCTGTTCATGTTTTCTGCCCATTTCTTGATTGGATTATTTGTTCTTTGGGTGTTGAGTTTGCTAATTTTTTTATAGATTTTTGATACTAGCCCTTTATCTGATATGTCATTTGCAAATATCTTCTCCCATTCTGTGTGTTGTCTTTTGGTTTTGTCAACTGTTTTCCTTTGCTGTGCAAAAGCCTTTGATCTTGATGAAGTCCAAATAGTTCATTTTTCCTCCTGCTTCCCTTGCCTTTAGCAATGTTCCTAGTAAGAAGTTGCTGCTGCTGAGGTTGAAGAGGTTGCTGCCTGTGTTCTTCTCAAGGAATTTGATGGGTTCCTTTCTCACATTGAGGTCCTTCATCCATTTTGAGTCTATTTTCGTGTGTCGTATAAAGAAATGGTCCAATTTCACTTTTATGCATGTTCCTGTCCTATTTTCCCAACACCATTTATTGAAGAGACTGTCTTTTTTCCATTGGACATTCTTTCCCACTTTGTTGAAGATTAGTTGACCATAGAGTTGAGGGTCTATTTCTGGGCTCTCTATTCTGTTCCATTGATCTATGTGTCTGTTTTTGTGCCAGTACCATACTGGGCAAGAACGTTTTTTAACAGTCATTTCATAATATTCCATATGAACAAGAGGGTAGATAAGATAGATCATGTAAGTAGAGATAGAAAACATGAAAGACACAAATTAAAATTCTAGAGATAAAGCTGTCTAAATATACACTGGACGAGTGAACACATCACCAAAAAAGATGTACAAATGGCCAAATCAACATATGAAAAATAGTTTGTAATTAGCCATTAGGCAAATGTGAATTAAAACTACAATGTGGGTAAAAGGTGACTTCAAACTTTGGACCTTGAGTAACTGGAATATTTATGGTATGCATGATTATTAATATAGGAAAGCTAGTTAGAACTGGAAGTAAGGGATTGAATCTTAGATATGATACGTTTGAGGTAATAGAGGAACATCCTGAGTGGAAATATTTATCAGACAGATGAAGATATAGAACTAGAACTTGGAAGACACGTGATGTCCAGATATATAATTAAAAGAAATAGAGCCATGTAAGCTATACCTAAATGATTTTTTCTTGATGATACAGTGTTCTATGTATGTTTTGTGTATGCTCATGTGTGTAGTCATGTGAAAAGCTTATGTTTCATTGCTTTGAAGTAGCAAGCACTCAATTGTCTAAATTAAATTACATTTGGTTAAATGAGAAACAGCATACTCAACCCTTACCTATTCCTCTTGTTCAGAGTGACACGAAGTTAGAAATCCTGGGGAAAATGCATTTTAATACTAATATTTAGAAAAGATCAATGTTAGCTTTAAGTCTAATCCTGCATGCAAGTCATTTTTCATAGGTATGCCTCATCCTTCATGGCTACTGTCAAAAACAATACACAGTCCCTAGCACACCTCCCCTCCAAGTCTGTGTTAGGAACACCATTAACAATTATAGCCAAATAGTAACATGCTGTATCACTAATGGAGGAAATGAGATAATTAAGTCTTAGCATCCTTGGATTTAAGCCTAATATTAGATTGAACTATGTAAGGAAATGTTCTTTTAGAGAGAGCCATTTGCACAAATGGCTGAATTTGGTGAGGGTATTGGCTAAGAAGTTCTTGCTTGCAGCTTCCTATCCATTGAAAGCATGACCGCTATGGATATCCCTGGGTATTTTTCAGCTCGACTACTTTATGTAGACAAAGAAATTTCCATTCTGGCATCCCAAGTATCAAGCTGATTAGCATAAGCATTTGTTGATCTTTCAGTAGTAAAAACATAGTAGTATTCAAGTCAATGATATGAAATTGAAAATGTTTAGGTCAGCACATTATCAATAAAACGACTTTTAGAGGCATTGAAATCCATTCAAAACTGATGCCTAGAAGCATTTTGTCTCAAGAGTGTTTCCTCTGCCAAATATCAAGTAAGGATTTTAACACAGAGACCTATGTTTGAGCAAAAATGTCCTTTCTGTAAAAAGCAGGATAACACTAAGCAGTGTTTTTTGTTTGTTTGTTTGTTTTTTTAGCAGTGTTTTAATCAATAAGCTTTCATGAATAGAATACCTATAAAATTCTTTTGTTTTGGGGGGTGTGTAGGGTGTTTTTTTAAATGTGAACTTCTATTGGCCTCATACACAAGAATAACACACAAAAAAATATGCACAAATGATACATGTTCAGTTGAATGACTTTCCAGAAAGTGAACACACCTATGTATTTGATAACCAAAGACTGAAAATTACCAGCACCTAGAATCTCTCTTGAGTTCCTCACAGTCCTTGCTTCTCTCCTCAGGGTTAACCACCATTGTAACTTTTAACACTGTTACTTAGTTTTACTTGTGTCTGAATTTTATGTAAATGGAATCCTATTCTTCAGGTCTGAGTTTCTTTCACTCAACATTGTGTTCAGGAGAGGTGTCAATGTTTGTGCATGCATGATGGTACAGTGTTCTCTTATGCATTCTCTTATCTCAATGTATCCATTCTGTTGATAGACATTGAGTTTTCAGTTTGGGACTATGACAATTATTACTACTATAAATGTTCCTTTATGTCTTTTGGTAAACATAGGGGTATAGTCCTGTTGGGTATATGGTAGAACTTACTGAAACATTGGGTAGATACTACTAATTTCACCTAAGAAGTTGCAGTGTACATTTTCATCACCAAGCATTGTAGTTGTTGCATAACATAGCTAATAGTTGATCCTTAAAAACTTGGGTATGAACTGCTCAAGTCCACTTCTATACTGGATTTTTTTTTAAATAGTACTGTAAATGCATTTTCTCCAAGGATTTCTTAACAGTTTCTTCAGCATGCTTTGTTGGAAGAATACAATATATGATACATATAACATACAAAATGTGTTAACTGACTTTGTGTTATCAGTAGGGCTTCCAGTCAACAATAGTTAGGTTTGGGGGGAGTCAAAATTTACACATGGATTTTCAAATACGCAGGTGTCAGTGCCCCTCATCTCTGTGCTATTCAAGAGTCAACTGTATGTGGTATTATTTGCCTTTAATTTGAGCCATACCAGTGGTGGTACTGCACTGAGTTTTAATTTGCATTATTCTGATGATTACTGATGAGCCATTGGTGTGTTTGGCCATTTTCAATGTCTTTTTTCATAAAGTGCTTATTTAAGTCCTTTTCTCATATTTCTGTTAGATTATCCTTGAGTTGTAGGAGTCCTTTATATATTTTGGATATGACATCTTATTGGAAATATATGGTAGTCATAATTAAAATTTGTAAAAAAAATTGTAAATATCCTCTCGCATTCTGTTGTACCTTTTGATAAATAGAATTTCTTCATTTTAAAGTAGTCTAACACTTCAGCTTTTTTTGTCTACACCTTTTTTTTGTTTTTAGAAATTTTTGCCTATCCTGAGGTTTTGAAGACATTCTATTTTTTTTTTCCTTTGGATTTCTCCTTTATTAAGAGGTTTTTTTTTAATTTTTTATTTTTTATAAACATATATTTTTATCCCCAGGTGTACAGGTCTGTGAATCACCAGGTTTACACACTTCACAGCACTCACCACCAAAGCACATACCTTCCACAATGTCCATAATCCCACCCCCTTCTCCCAAACCCCCTCCCCCAGCAACCCTCAGTTTGTTTTGTGAGATTAAGAGTCACTTATGGTTTGTCTCCCTCCCAATCCCATCTTGTTTCATTGATTCTTCTCCTACCCACTTAAGCCCCCATGTTGCATCACCACTTCCTCATATCAGGGAGATCATATGATAGTTGTCTTTCTCTGCTTGACTTATTTTGCTAAGCATGATACACTCTAGTTCCATCCATGTTGTTGAAAATGGCAAGATTTCATTTATTTTGATGACTGCATAGTATTCCATTGTGTATATATACCACATCTTCTTGATCCATTCATCTGTTGATGGACATCTAGGTTCTTTCCATAGTTTGGCTATTGTGGACATTGCTGCTATAAACATTCGGGTGCACGTGCCCCTTTGGATCTTTAGGGTAAATACCCAATAGTGCAATTGCTGGGTCATAGGGCAGTTCTATTTTCAACATTTTGAGGAACCTCCATGCTGTTTTCCAGAGTGGCTGCACCAGCTTGCATTCCCACCAACAGTGTAGGAGGGTTCCCCTTTCTCTGCATCCTCGCCAGCATCTGTCATTTTCCTGACTTGTTTATTTTAGCCATTCTGATTGGTGTGAGGTGATATCTCATTGTGGTTTTGATTTGTATTTCCCTGATGCCGAGTGATATGGAGCACTTTTTCATGTGTCTGTTGGCCATCTGGATGTCTTCTTTGCAGAAATGTCTGTTCATGTCCTCTGCCCATTTCTTGATTGGATTATTTGTTCTTTGGGTGTTGAGTTTGCTAAGTTCTTTATAGATTCTGGACACTAGTCCTTTATCTGATATGTCGTTTGCAAATATCTTCTCCCATTCTGTCAGTTGTCTTTTGATTTTGTTAACTGTTTCCTTTGCTGTGCAAAAGCTTTTGATCTTGATGAAATCCCAATAGTTTATTCTTGCCCTTGCTTCCCTTGCCTTTGGTGTTGTTCCTAGGAAGATGTTGCTGCTGCTGAGGTTGAAGAGGTCGCTGCCTGTGTTCTCCTCAAGGATTTTGATGGATTCCTTTCGCACATTGAGGTCCTTCATCCATTTTGAGTCTATTTTTGTGTGTGGTGTAAGGAAATGGTCCAATTTCATTTTTCTGCATGTGGCTGTCCAATTTTCCCAGCACCATTTATTGAAGAGGCTGTCTTTTTTCCATTGGACATTCTTTCCTGCTTTGTCGAAGATTAGTTGACCATAGAGTTGAGGGTCTATTTCTGGGCTCTCTATTCTGTTCCATTGATCTATGTGTCTGTTTTTGTGCCAGTACCATGCTGTCTTGATGATGACAGCTTTGTAATAGAGCTTGAAGTCCGGAATTGTGATGCCACCAACGTTGGCTTTCTTTTTCAATATCCCTTTGGCTATTCGAGGTCTTTTCTGGTTCCATATAAATTTTAGAATTATTTGTTCCATTTCTTTGAAAAAGATGGATGGTACTTTGATAGGAATTGCATTAAATGTGTAGATTGCTTTAGGTAGCATAGACATTTTCACAATATTTATTCTTCCAATCCAGGAGCATGGAACATTTTTCCATTTCTTTGTTTCTTCCTCAATTTCTTTCATGAGTACTTTATAGTTTTCTGAGTATAGATTCTGTGCCTCCTTGGTTAGGTTTATTCCTAGGTATCTTGTGGTTTTGGGTGCAATTGTAAATGGGATTGACTCCAGGGGGCACCTGGGTGGCTCAGTTGGTTAAATGGGATTGACTCCTTAATTTCTCTTTCTTCTGTCTTGCTGTTGGTGTAGAGAAATGCAACTGATTTATGTGCATTGATTTTATATCCTGACACTTTACTGAATTCCTGTATAAGTTCTAGCAGTTTTGGAGTGGAGTCTTTTGGGTTTTCCACATATAGTATCATATCATCTGCGAAGAGTGATAATTTGACTTCTTCTTTGCTGATTTGGATGCCTTTAATTTCCTTTTGTTGTCTGATTGCTGAGGCTAGGACCTCTAGTACTATGTTGAATAGCAGTGGTGATAAGGGACATCCCTGCCGTGTTCCTGACCTTAGCGGAAAAGCTTTCAGTTTTTCTCCATTGAGAATGATATTTGCAGTGGGTTTTTCATAAATGGCTTTGAAGATATTGAGGTATGTGCCCTCTATCCCTACACTTTGAAGAGTTTTGATCAGGAAGGGATGCTGTACTTTGTCAAATGCTTTTTCAGCATCTATTGAGAGTATCATATGGTTCTTGTTCTTTCTTTTATTGATGTGTTGTATCACATTGACTGATTTCCGGATGTTGAACCAACCTTGCAGCCCTGGAATAAATCCCACTTGGTCGTGGTGAATAATCCTTTTAATGTACTGTTGAATCCTATTAGCTAGTATTTTGTTGAGTATTTTCGCATCTGTGTTCATCAAGAATATTGGTCTATAGCTCTCTTTTTTGATGGGATCCTTGTCTGGTTTTTATGGGATCCTATGCTGGCCTCATAAAATGAGTTTGGAAGTTTTCCTTCCATTCTATTTTTTGGAACAGTTTCAGGAGAATAGGAATTAGTTCTTCTTTAAATGTTTGGTAGAATTCCCCCGGGAAGCTGTCTGGCCCTGGGCTTTTGTTTGTTTGGAGATTTTTAATGACTGTTTCAATCTCCTTACTGGTGATGGGTCTGTTCAGGCTTTCTACTTCTTCCTGGTTCAGTTGTGGTAGTTTATATGTTTCTAGGAATGCATCCATTTCTTCCAGATTGTCAAATTTATTGGCGTAGAGTTGCTCATAGTATGTTCTTATAATAGTTTGTATTTCTTTGGTGTTAGTTGTGATCTCTCCTCTTTCATTCATGATTTTATTTATTTGGGTCCTTTCTCTTTTCTTTTTGATAAGTCGGGCCAGGGGTTTATCAATTTTATTAATTCTTTCAAAGAACCAGCTCATAGTTTCATTGATTTGTTCTATTGTTTCTTTGGTTTCTATTTCATTGATTTCTGCTCTGATCTTTATGATTTATCTTCTGCTGGGCTTAGGGTTTCTTTCTTGTTCTTTCTCCAGCTCCTTTAGGTGTAAGGTTAAGTTGTGTACCTGAGACCTTTCTTGTTTCTTGAGAAAGGCTTGTACCGCTATATATTTTCCTCTCAGGACTGCCTTTGTTGTGTCCCACAGATTTTGAACCGTTGTATTTTCATTATCATTTGTTTCCATGATTTTTTTCAATTCTTCTTTAATTTCCCGGTTGACCCATTTCTTTTTTAGAAGGATGCTGTTTAGTCTGCATGTATTTGGGTTCTTTCCAAACTTCCTTTTGTGGTTGAGTTCTAGCTTTAGAGCATTGTGGTCTGAAAATATGCAGGGAATGATCCCAATCTTTTGATACTGGTTGAGTCCTGATTTAGGACCAAGGATGTGATCTATTCTGGAGAATGTTCCATATGCACTAGAGAAGAATGTGTATTCTGTTGCTTTGTGATGAAATGTTCTGAATATATCTGTGATGTCCATCTGGTCCAGTGTGTCGTTTAAGGCCTTTATTTCCTTGCTGATCTTTTGCTTGGATGATCTGTCCATTTCAGTAAGGGGAGTGTTAAAGTCCCCCACTATTATTGTATTGTTGTTGATGTGTTTCTTTGATTTGGTTATTAATTGGTTTATATAGTTGGCTGCTCCCACGTTGGGGGCATAGATATTTAAAATTGTTAGATCTTCTTGTTGGACAGACCCTTTGAGTATGATATAGTGTCCTTCCTCATCTCTTATTATAGTCTTTGGCTTAAAATCTAATTGACCTGATATAAGGATTGCCACTCCTGCTTTCTTCTGATGTCCATTAGCATGGTAAATTCTTTTCCACCCCCTCAGTTTAAATCTGGAGGTGTCTTCGGGCTTAAAATGAGTTTCTTGGAGGCAACATATAGATGGGTTTTGTTTTTTTATCCATTCTGATACCCTGTGTCTTTTGACAGGGGCATTTAGCCCATTCACATTCAGGGTAACTATTGAGAGATATGAATTTAGTGCCATTGTATTGCCTGTAAGGTGACTGTTACTGTATATGGTCTCTTTTCCTTTCTGATCTACCACTTGTAGGCTCTCTCTTTGCTTAGGGGACCCCTTTCAATATTTCCTGTAGAGCTGGTTTGGTGTTTGCAAATTCTTTCAGTTTTTGTTTGTCCTGGAAGTTTTTAATCTCTCCTTCTATTTTCAATGATAGCCTAGCTGGATATAGTATTCTTGGCTGCATGTTTTTCTCATTTAGTGCTCTAAAAATATCATGCCACTCTTTCTGGCCTGCCAGGTCTCTGTGGATAAGTCAGCTGCCAATCTAATATTTTTACCATTGTATGTTACAGACTTCTTTTCCCGGGCTGCTTTCAGGATTTTCTCTTTGTCACTGAGACTTGTAAATTTTACTATTAGGTGATGGGGTGTGGGCCTATTCTTCTTGATTTTGAGGGGCGTTCTCTGAACCTCCTGAATTTTGATGCTCGTTCCCTTTGCCATATTGGGGAATTTCTCCCCAATGATTCTCTCCACTATACCTTCTGCTCCCCTCTGTCTTTCTTCTTCTTCTGGAATCCCAATTATTCTAATGTTGTTTCATCTCATTTTGTCACTTATCTCTCGAATTCTCCCCTCGTGGTCCAGTAGCTGTTTGTCCCTCTTTTGCTCAGCTTCTTTATTCTCTGTCATTTGGTCTTCTATATCACTAATTCTTTCTTCTGCCTCATTTATACTAGCAGTGAGAGCCTCCATTTTTGATTGCACCTCATTAATAGCTTTTTTGATTTCAATTTGGCTAGATTTTAGTTCTTTTATTTCTCCAGAAAGGGCTTTTATATCTCTCGGGAGGGTTTCTCTCATATCTTCCATGCCTTTTTTGAGCCTGGCTAGAACCTTGAGAATTGTCATTCTGAACTCTAGATCTGACATATTACCAATGTCTGTATTGATTAGGTCCCTAGCCTTTGGTACTGCCTCTTGTTCTTTTTTGAGCATTGTATTTTTCCATCTTGTCTTTTTGTCCAGATAAGAGTATATGAAGGAGCAAGTAAAATACTAAAAGTGTGTCAACAACCCCAGGAAAATATGCTTTAACCAAATTAGAAGAGATCCCAAATCGTGAGGTGGGGAAAAGGGGATGAAAAGAGGTTCAAAAAGGAAGAAAGAAAAAAAAAGAAATTAGAAAAAAAAAAAGAAAAGAATTAAAAAAAAGAAAACAAATAAGTAAAGTATAAAAAAGAAAAAGTATGTATATTATATAAACTAGTTAAAAAACTTTAAAAAAGAAAAAGGTAAAAGTTAAAAAAAATGTAATCAGAAGGCGAGAAAAAAATAAAAACAAAAATGAAAAAGAAAAAAATTAACTGCAAGCCTAAAAAAAAAATCACAGGGAAAAAGCCATATGTTCCGTGCTTTGCTTTCTCCTCCTCTGGAATTCTGTTGCTCTCCTTGGTATTGAAACCGCACTCCTTGGTAGGTGAACTTGGTCTCCGCTGTATTTCTTGTTGATCTTCTGGGGGAGGGGCCTGTTGTAGTGATTCTCAAGTGTCTTTGCCCCAGGAGGAATTGCACCGCCCTTATCAGGGGCTGGGGTGAGTAATCCGCTTGCGTTTGCTTTCAGGAACTTTTGTTCCCTGAGCGCTTTCCATAGAGTTCTGGAGGACGGGGAATACAAATGGCGGCCTCCTGGTCTCCAGCCCGGAGGAGCCGAGAGCCCAGGGCCCCACTCCTCAGTGCGTCCTCAGAGAGCAGCGCCCAGTCTGCCTGACCTCCGGCCGCGCTCTGAGCTCACCGAGCCTGCGACTGGTTCAAGGTAACACCGAGCTGTGAGCTTACTGTCGTGAGCTTACTGTTGGCACTGTCTCTGTAGCCGGCTTTCCCGTTCCAATACCCGCAGGCTCTGCGACACTCAGACACCCCCGATCCTTCTGTGACCCTGCGGGACCTGAGGCCACGCTTACCCCGCGTGGGATTCGCCCGGGTTTAGCCCCTGGAGCGATTTCCCTCAGCGGAACAGACTTTTAAAAGTCCTGATTTTGTGCGCCGTTGCTCCGCCGCTTGCCGGGAGCCGGCCCTTCCCTCCGGGGTCTATCTTCTCTTCGCTTTGGATTCACTTCTTCGCCAGTCCTACCTTTCAGAAAGTGGTTGTTTTTCTGTTTCCAGAATTGCTGTTCTTCTTCTCTTTGATCTGCCAATGGATTTTCAGGTGTTTGCAATCTTTAGATAAGCTATCTAGCTGATCTCCAGCTAGCTGAAGTAGTCTAGGCCTGCTACTTCTCCGCCATCTTGACTCCTCCCCCCCTGTTTCTTGTGTTTTTCAATTAGCCATTCTGATAAGTGTGAAGTGTGAAGTGATACCTCATTGTGGTTTTGATTTGCATTTCCCTGCTGATGAGTGATGTTTAACATCTTTCCATGTGTCTGTTGGCCATCTTTATATTTTTTGGATACTGATCTCTTACCAGATATGTCATTTGCAAATATCTTCTTCCATTCAGTAAGTTGTCTTTTTGTTTTGTTGATTGTTTCCTTTGCTTTGCAGAATATTTTTATTTTGATGTAGTCCCAATATCTTATTTTTGCTTTTTTTTTTAAAGATTTTATTTATTTGACAGACAGAGACCACAAGTAGGCAGAGAGGCAGGCAGAGAGAGAGAGAGATGAGGAAGCAGGCTCCCCGCTGAGCAGAGAGCCAGATGCGGGGCTCTATCCCAGGACCCTGGGATCATGAACCGAGCCGAAGGCAGAGGCTTAACCACTGAGCCACCCAGGTGCCCCTTATTTTTGCTTTTGTGTCTTTGCTGTAGGAGACATATCCAGAGAAACATTGCTGTAGCCAGTGTCCATGATATTATTGCTTCTGATTTCTTTTAGGATTTTTATGGTTTCAAGTCTCAGATTTGTGTCTCTACTCCATTTTGAGTTTATTTTTTGGGTATGGTATAAGAAAGTGGTCCATTTTTATTCTTTGCATGTAGTTGTCCAGTTTTCCTAACACCATTTGAAGAGACTGTCTTTTTTCTGATTACATATTGTTCCATCCTTTGTCATAGAGTAATTGACCATATAATTGTAGGTTTATTCCTGGACTCTTTATTCTGTTCCATTGATCAACCTGTCTGTTTTTATACCAGTACCATTGTGGTTTGATTACTATAGCTTGTAGAATATCTTGAAATCTCAGATTGTGATACTTTCAATTTTCTTCTTTTTCAAGATTTCTTGGGCTATTCAGGTTCTTTTATGATTCCATACAAATTTTAAGATCGTTCTATTTCTGTTAAAAATGCTGTTGGTATTTTGATAGGGATTGCATTAAATCTGAAGGTTGCTTTGGATAGTATGGACATTTTAACAATAACTGTTCTCCCAATTCATGAGCATGGGATATCTTTCTATTTGTTTGTGTTGTCTTCATTTTCTTTCATCATTGTTTTATAGTTTTTGGAATACAGGTATTTCACCTCTATGGTGACATTTTATTATATTTTGCACTAATATAAATGAGATTGTTAATTTTGCTTTCCACTACTTTGTTATTTGTGTGTAGCACTGCATTGGATTTCTGTATATTGGTTTTTGAATCCTTTGATCTTACTGAATTTATATATCTGTTCTAGTCATTTTCTGGTAGTCTTTAGGATTTTCTAAATATAGTATAATGTCATCTGCAAAGGGTGAAAATTTTACTTTTCCTTACCAATTTGGATATCTTTTTATTTCTTGTCTAATTGCTGCAGCTAGGATGCCCAGTACTATGTTCAATAAAAGTGGTGAGAGTCCGTATTCTTGTCATCTTCCAGATCTTAGAGGAAGAGCTTTCAGTTTTCACCATTGAGTATGATATTAGTTGTGTATTTTTCCTAATAGCCTTTATTATGTTGAGATACATTCTCTCTAAAGCCACTTCACTGGCAGCCTTTATCATGAAAGATTTTACCATGAGAGGTTGTACTTTGTCAAATACTTTTTCTATTGACATGATATATGGTTTTTTTCCTTTTTCTTGTTAATATGATGATTAATCTCTGCACTCTTTTTTCTCCCTGAGGCTTTGTCCTGTTCTTTCCTTTGGATCATATTCCTCTGCCTCACATTTTGTTTGACTTTCTCTCTTTCTGTGAATTAGACCTAATAGCTATGTCTCCTAAACTTGAAGGAATGGCCTTGTTTTTAGATGCCCCCAGTGTCAACTGTGTGTACCTCATGTCACTGCGTGGCTGGTAGCTAGAACTGTATCTGGCATGGGATAAGGGTCTGGGCCACTTTGTGCTAGGCCACTTTGATGGGAAAGCCAGAACTGAAGTATGTACAGGCCATGGGGGTGGGGCTGTTCCAGTGTTCTTCATCCAGGGTGTGTCCTTAGAGGACAGCTGAAGCTGAAGTGAGTTCCAGTCAAGGAATCCTGAGTAAGTCTGTGAAAGGGCACTCTCACAGTCTGGCTGGAGCCAAAGCAAGTGGAAGCCAGGGATAGTGGTGTATTTTTCTGGGGTATAGAGATCTGAGGTGGGTGTTGAAGGTCCTGTAGTGCTCTACTCAGGAGACACACTGCTAGGATGACTGGGACCATGGCAGGCATAGGCCAGGCAATCCTGGGTACTCTGCACAGGGAGATTCTGATGGAACAACTAGAGCTAAAGTGGGAGTAGACTGGGAGGTTCTGGGGTGCTCTATGTCATTGGTATCCTGGAGAGTCATTTAAAGCTGAAGTGATAAAGACCTGGAGTGTTCTATGGTGCCTTGTGCCTATGTTGTCTCTGTGAGATGACTGGAGCTACAGCAAGTGGTTTTGAGGTGTGTCTTGGTGTGTACCATGCTCGAGCCATCTTAGGATCTGGAACAGGTGTCTGGAACTTGATGAGGGACAAATCAGCTGTGTGGCATCTAGACCCTGCTCATTATGAAGCTGAAAAGGGGATCCAATCCATGGCATGGCCACCCTTTGACACAGAAAGTTCCAGAGTTTGATGAAGGGCTAGTTTTTTTTATGTAGTACTTGCACTTTTAAATGGTAGCTTTTTTTCTTTGCCCCAGGGGAGACAAATCTCAGTTCCTCAGTTCTGTCCCCTCTTTCCCTGCTGCAGTTCCTAACATCAAGGGTAGGTATTCCTGTATTACAGTGTCTTCATCTTTCTGCTCCTCTCTATGTAGTCCCTCTGTCCTCTGTTGTGCAGAAGCTGTTCAGACAGTCCTCAGGTCTTCTTCAGAAGGAATTCTTGATATATAGGTATAGATTTGGTTTGTCCATGGAGGAGGTGAGTTTAGGGTCTTCCTATGTTAGCATCATGAATTCTCCTTGTAATTCATCTATTTTAACTGATGTTTAAAGCTCCATTTTTGTGGAGACCTACAACTTACCATTTCTACTACTGGTGGAAATTCACATTTTTCTTTGTTCTGTGATTATGAAATAAATCTGTGTTGAACACTCCTGTGTGATTTTCCTGGTGCACATGTGCATGAGTGTTTTCAATTTACTAGTTAACACCAAACTGTATTCTTTCAAGGTGCTACTCCAATTTATATTCAATTGAGCAAAGAGGCAAGTTTCAATTGCAATTTTCCTGATACTGTCAAAATTGAAGAACTGTAGTTGTGAAATGGTGTCATAGTTTGGTTTTCATTTCCACTTCCCTGTTTACAATAATACTGAGCATCTATTCATATTTTTATCATTTATTTCTTTTGAAATACATGTTTATATCTTTTGCCCATTTTCATAAATACGCACTCTGTTTTCATGTTGATGCTCATCTTCTGATTGATGCTTACATATCTTCTTTCCATGTGTGACTTGACTTTTGACTTTTTCTACAGTATATTTTGATGAAAAGCTCCTAAATTTAATAGAACTGAATTAATCATAAATTTATTATTTCTGCATCTTGTTTGACAAATCCCTTTCTACCCTGAGGCGATTTCTACCCTGAAGTTATTTTGTCTACCCTGAAGTTATTTTGTCTACAAAGTCTTCTAAGGTTTCACCTTTCAGTTCTTAATCCAACTTAAATTGTGTAAAGGCCCAAGTTAATTTTATTCCCATGTGAATAACTAGTTGTCCCAGTTATATTTATTAAACAGTCCATCCTTTCCCTACTGACCTGCAACACTACATCTGTCAATGATCAAGTTTCTCTTTAAGAATCTACTGCTGACCTAATTGTCTGTCCTCATGCCAATTCCACAATCTTAATTACTATAGCTTTATAATATCTTGATATTTATGACAAGTCACTCTACTTCTTCTGTAGGAGTACTTGCCTCTTCCTCACCATTTGCTGTTTCAGTATTGTTCAGATTTGAATTATCCAATTTTAACAAATAAATCAAAATTTTGATTGAAATTAAATATGCTGTGTTTCTGTTTATTTGTCACCTTTAATTTCTTTTCATAACATTTTATCATTTACTCTTTAAATAATTTGTGTATCTTTTGTTATAGATGTGTTGCTAAATACCTTATATTTTTGTGGATGATATATTTTTACATAATATTTTATGTGTTGATAATTTATAGAAATTCATAGGACTTTTGAATTTTAATTACATAGCAGTTGACCATGCTAAATTCTCTCACCAGTTGTATAACTATAGATATTCTAAAGTTTTCTATGTGGTTAGTCATATCATCTATGAAAGCTGACATTTTTCTTTTTAATACCCCTACCCTTTGTGTCTTGTTTATGTTGCACTAATTCTGTTGAATAAAAATGATGGGGCACCTGAGTGGCTCAGTGGGTTAAGCCGCTGCCTTCGGCTCAGGTCATGATCTCAGGGTCCTGGGATTGAGTCCCCCATCGGACTCTCTGCTCATCAGGGAGTCTGCTTCCTCCTCTCTCTCTTTGCCTGCCTCTCTGCCTACTTGTAATCTCTCTCTGTCAAATAAATAAATAAATAAATAAAATCTTTAAAAAAAATGATGACCATAGCCATCTTCATTCTTGATTCAAAGAAAAAAGTTTTGAGTACTTTATGGCTGAGTGATGTGTGTAGATCAGAAACAGAATAGGTTGTCTCATACTATGTTACATGACTCTAAGCTGCTTTATATTTTATAACTGTTTCTTTATGTTTTCAATAATTTCTTGAATGTACTTTCTGTATTCCCTCCTTTCATCACCTTATATCATATTCTTTATCTCAGACATTATACTATATCCAGCTCTCCACCTGTTTTAGTCAATAGTATTGTACTAAAACAGAGTCATATCTACTTGTTTCATATCATCTGGGTTGTGAACCATACTATGTCAGAATTGAATAGTTGCAACAGAGACTGTATGGCCTACAAGCCTAAAATATTTACCATTAGGTCCTTGGCAGGAAAACTTTTTTCCAAACTTTACTCTCCCTGATCACTTCAACATCAGCAAGCTGTACAGGTCTAATTCTGCTCTTAGTTGTTTCTTCTGACTTTTGCCCATGGTGGCTTATTTCCTGGTATCCTTAATAAGTATTGATAGTTTGGAACTTCATCTGTGGGAATTCTTTGAAAGATTTCCTTTTTTCTGCTAGGAACCTAGAGACAGGTCATGTCACAAACCAAGTTCTCCCAGGGAATGAACTCTGCGTGGAAAATCTTCATGGAAGCACTTTACTGAGGAGTACTCTCACAAATGAACAGCTATAAGGGAATGAAGGAAGTACAAATTAGTAGGAAACTTGAACTTCTATGCAGTTAAAACAGATTTCACAGTATATTTTTTCCGTTTTGTCGAAGATTATTTGCCCATAGAGTTGAGGGTCCATATCTGGGCTCTCTCTACTCTGTTCCACTGGTCTATGTGTCTGTTTTTATGCCAGTACCATGCTTTCTTGGTGATCACAGCTTTGTAGTAAAGCTTGAAATCCTGTAATGTGATGCCCCCAGTTTTATTTTTGTTTTTCAACATTTCTTTAGTGATTTGGAGTCTCTGCTGATTCCATACAAATTTTTGGATTATTTGCTCCAGCTCTTTGAAGAATACTGGTGGAATTTTGATCAGAATGGCATTAAAAGTATAGATTGCTCTAGGCAGTATAGACATTTTAACAATGTTTATTCTTCTGATCCAAGAGCATGGAATGGTCTTCCATCTTTCTGTGTCTTCTTCAATTTCTTTCATGAGTGTTTTCTAGTTCCTCAAATACAGATCCTTTACCTCTTTGGTTAGGTTTATTCCCAGGTATCTTATGGTTCTGGGTGCTATAGTAAATGGAATCGGTTCTCTAATTTCCCTTTCTGTATTTTCATTGTTAGTGTATAAGAAAGCCACTGATTTCTGTACATTGACTTTATATCCTGCCACATTGCTGAATTGCTGTATGAGTTCTAGTAGTTTGGGGGTGGAGTCTTTATATCTTTCCAATATAAAGAATCATGTCATCTGCGAAGAGAGAGAGTTTGACTTCCCTATGACCCTGCAATTGCACTACTGGGTATTTATCCCAAAGATACAGATGTAGTGAAAAGAAGGGCCATCTGTACCCCAATGTTTATAGCAGCAATGGTCACGGTCGCCAAACTGTGAAAAGAACCAAGATGCCCTTCAACAGACGAATGGATAAGGAAGATGTGGTCCATATACACTATGGAGTATTATGCCTTCATCAGAAAGGATGAATACCCAACTTTTGTAGCAACATGGACGGGACTGGAAGAGATTATGCTGAGTGAAATAAGTCCAGCAGAGAGAGTCAGTTATCTTATGGTTTCACTTATTTGTGGAGCATAACAAATAGCATGGAGGACATGAGGAGTTAGAGAGGAGAAGGGAGTTGGAGGAAATTGGAAGGGGAGGTGAACCATGAGAGACTATGGACTCTGAAAAACAATCTGAGGGTTTTGAAGGGGCGGGGGGTTGGAGGTCGGGGTACTAGGTGGTGGGTATTATAGAGGGCATGGATTGCATGGAGCACTGGGTGTGGAGCAAAAATAATGAATACTGTTATGCTGAAAATAAATAAAAAATAAACTAAAAAAAAAACATTTCACAGAGAACAGTAAAGCAGGGCTGGCCCTTCAACAACATTTCAAGTTAAGACAAGGGACACAAGACTTTGTGCCTCAGCATAATTTAGTGTGTACATTTGGGCTACCCCTGGGAAGGAATCTTAATCTTAAGTGGAGCCCCCTTTAGCTGTGAAAAGCTTTTTATTTTTGTGTAGTCCCAGTAGTTCATTTTGGCTTTTGTTTTCCTTATCAGAGGAGAAATATCCATCAATATTTTCGAAATGCCAAAGTCCAAAGATTACTGCTTTTGTTTTCTTCTTGAATTTTTATTATTTCAGGTCTCATATTTAGGTTGTATCCATTCTGAGTTTATAGAAGTAGTTCAGGTGCATTAACTGCCTGCAACTGTCCAGTTTATCTAGCACTATTCATTAAAGATTGTTTGCCCCCCCAGAATTAAATGTATATATTTTTGCCTCCTTTATCACAGATTAATTGATCATATAAAAATGGGTCTATTTCTGGACACTCTATCCTGTTCCATTGCTCTGTGTGTATCTTTGTGCCAGTATCTTACTCTTTTGATTTCTATAGCTTTATAGTGTATCCTAATGAATCTGATATCATATGTCTTTTTACTGGAGTATTTAGTCCATCTACATTCAGAGTAAATAATGAAAGATATGAATTTAATGCCATTGTATTAAACTGTGAAGTCACAATGTCTGTAGATTATCTATTCCTTCTGTTATTTGTTACTTTTGGGTTTTATCTTTACTTAAAGGATCCCCTAATTTAATAGTTCTTGAAGAGCTGGTTTAATGTTTGTGAATTCCTTTGGGAAACTCTTTGTCTCTTCTATTCTGAATGACAGCCTTGCTGGGTAAAGTATTCTTGGCTGCATATTTTTTCCCCATTTAGCACCTTGAATATATCATGCCAGTCCTTTCTGGTTGGGCAGGTCTCTCTGGGCCTGTCTGCTGCCAGACTTATGTTTATGCCCTTATATATTAAGGACCTCCTGTCCCAAGCTGCTTTCAGAATTTTCTATTTATCTCTGAAATTTTCAAGCTTCACTATTATATGTCAAGGTGTTGACCTATTTTTATTAATTTTGAGGGGAATTCTCTGTGACTCTTGGACTTGAATGTCTGTTTCTTTCCCTAGATTAGGGAGTTTCTCAGGTATAATTTGTTCAAATAAACCTTCTGCCCCCATCACTCTCTCTTTATCCTCTGGAACTCCTATTATCCAGATATTATTTTGCTTAATGGAATTGCTGAGGTCTCAAAGGTTCCCTTCATGATCCAATAGTTGTCTTTCTCTATTCTTTTCCTTATTTTCCATTATTTTGTCTTCTGCATCACTGAATCTCTTCTATGTCATTTATCCCCACTATTAAACCCTCCATTTATGACTGCATCTCAGTAATAGTAATTTTTTTTTATTTTGGCCTGATTAGATTTTAGTTCTTTTATTTCTCCAGTAAGGGATTCTCTAGTATCTTCTATGCCTTTTTCAAGCCCAGCAAGTGTTCTTCAGAATTGCTGTTTTAAGTTCTAGTTCAGAGATCTTACTTATATCTATATTGATTAAACCCCTGGTAGTGAGTACTACCTCCTATTATTTCTTTTGGGGTGAATTTCTCCATCTCATTATATCAGAGGGAGAGAGGGAGGAAGGAAAACAGTAACAACAATAGGGGGAAAAACCCCACAAGAATTCAGAAGAAAACAAAACAAGAGAAAATCAAATAACCAAAACAGAACAAAACAAAACAAACAAAGAACACTAGATCCTGGTGTATTTTGGCTTGTTAAAAAAAACTAGATCCCCAAATAGGAAATAAAGAAAGAAAAACATATATACAAAAATAAAATATAGAATGAAAGGAAACCCGAACATATATTTATATATATACATTATATATATAAAAGAATTGAAAAAAATAAGAAAATAGCTGAAAAGAATAAAACTGAAATACTAAAGAATTAAAAAAAAATGCAAGTACTATATACTGTTTTCCCCAAGAGCAGAAGATTATATAGTTTTCAATAATTGGTAAACTTGGCAGTAGCCAGCTGTTCCTGCTAGTCTTTTGGGACAGAGACCTGTTGAACTGATTTTCAGGTGCCCTTACACATGTGGAAATATGCCTCTCTTTCCAGGGCCAGGTTCAGTGTAAGTGGCTCTGGACTCTGCTATGTGATGCTTTTTGATCACTGAAGGCTTTCTGCAGTGATGAGGGGAATGAAAATGGTGGTGCTGCTCTCTAGCCCCAGAGCTGAAAGTTTCCACCCCCACCCCCACCTCTTCAGTGAGCCCTCACTGGAATGTAGTCAATTACTTGTGTCCCCTCGTTTCTGTCCCAACTCTGAGTTCACCCCGTCTGTGACCGAGCATTTATCTCAGGCATGCGACGGATTTTCAAGTCTCCAAATTTTAGAGACTTTTGCAGAACAGACCCATGTTGTTCCTTCTGAGGAAGGGAGGGGGATATCTCCATGCTTCTGCCTGCCTAGACACCTTCTAGGAGAATGGTCCTGCGACTGTGCAGTGATTCACAGTTTATGGCAACCCCAAGCACAAAGCTGATGCCCAGGCTTTCTGTCTGTGGCTGGCTTCCCCATCTGATAACTGGGAACTCTACAGCATCAGGCAGCCCCCCGCCCCCATCCTTCTTATGACCCTGGGGATCCTGAGACCATGCTGTCCCACCTGGGATTCTACCTTGCTTCACCACGAAGCACCTTTAAGCCAGAGATATCCCCCACTGCAGCAAACTTCTAAAAGTTCAGATTTTGTGTTTTGATGCTTATAGTAATTTGCCATAGTCTCCTTAAGCCAGCTCCCTCCCCACTCCCATATCCTCTGATATATCACACTACCTACCTTCCAAAAACTAGTCACTTTAATTGCAGCATTTCTTTTCTCAGATCTCCACTTGTTTTTACAGGTGTTCATAATGGTTTGATAACTAGCTGAATTCCAGAGACCAGACAAACTTAGGGTCCCCTACTCCCCTGCCATCTTAATCCTTCCCCCTGGTAGTACATCTTAAAATGTAGGATTTTGATACCTTCAGCTTCATTCTTTTTCAAGATTGCTTTGGTTATTCAGGATCTTTTGTGGTTCCACACAAATTTAAGGATTATTTGTTCTATGAAAAGTGCTGTTGGTATTTTGATTGAATCTGTAGATTGGATTTAGTGATGGACATTTTAATAAAATCAATTCTTTCAATCCATGAGCATGAAATATCTTTACATTTGTATCATCTTCAGTTTCTTTCATCAGTGTTTTGTAGTTTTCAGAGAAAAGGTTTTTCACCTCCATGGTTAAGTTTATTCCTAAGTCTTTTATTATCTTTGGTGCAACTGTAATGAAATTGTTTTCCTTTTTCTTTTCTTTTTAAATTAGGCCCCATGCCCAGTGTTGAGCCCAAGGCAGGACTTGCACTCATAACCCTGAGTTCAAGTCTTGAACTGAGATCAACAGCTAGACCCTCAAACAACTAAGCCACTCAGGCATCTCTGGAATTATTTTCTTAATTTCTTCTTCTGTTACTTCATTATCAGTGTATAAAAGCACTGAGCCAATTTCTGGGTTATTAATTCTGTATCCTGCAACTTTACTAAATTTACTTATCAGTTCTTACAATTTTTAAATAGATTCTTTGGAGTTTTCTATGTAGAATATCATGTCATCTGTAAATAGTGATGGTTTAACTTCTTTACAAATATAAATGTTTGTCTTGTCTGATTTCTGCAGGTAAAACTTCTAGTACTATAGTGAATAAAAATGGTGAAACACATCCTTGTCTTGTTACCGATCTTAGGGGAAAACTGTTTTTCACCATTTAGTATAATGTTAGTTGCGGGTTTTTCATGTCTGGTCTTTATGATGTTGAAGTATGTGGCCCTGTGCACTTTTTTTTTTTTAATCATTTAAAGATGGTGTATTCAGTCAGATCTTTTTTCTGAATCTATTGAGATAATTATATGGTTTTTATATTTCCTCTTAATGACATATCGCATTTTTATATCAAATATTAATTCATCTCTGGAATAAATCTCACTGATTCTTTTGTATTGTGAATTCAGTTTTCTCATATCTTCTTGCATATTTTTGCATCTATATTCATCAGAGATATTGGCCTGTAGCTTTCTTTCTTTCTTTCTTTCTTTTTTTTTTAAGTGTGTTTTCCTAGTTTGGGGTGCAGGATAATTGTGGCCTCATAGAATGAGTTTGGAAGCTTTCCTTCCTCTTCCAATTTTTGGAACAGTTTGAGAAGAATAGGTATTAACTTTTCTTTGAATGTTTGATAGAATTAATCTGTGAAGCTATCTGGTCCCGGACATTTGTTTCAAGTTTTTTGATTACTGATTGATTCCCTCTTTTCTTTTTTCCCCTAGTAATCAGTCTGTTCAGATTTTCTCTTTCTTCCCAATTCAGTTCTGGAAGATTGTATGTTTCAAGGAATCTATCCATTTCTTCTAGGTTTTCCACTTCGTTGGCATATTATTTTTCATAGTATTTTATTATCCTTTGTATTTCTGTGGTGTTGGTGCTTATTCCTCTTACATTTCTGATTTTTTTTTAGAATGCATATTTCAATTAACATCTCTTAAAAATTTTTATTTAAATTTAACTTAGTTAACATTGACTGCGTTATTAGTTTCAGGGGTAGAATTTAATGATTTGTCAGTTGTCATTTCTGATTTTGAGTTGTCTCTCTTTTTTTTTTCATGAATCTGGCTATAGGTTAACTAATTTTTTTTTATTTATTTTTAATCTTTCCAAAGAACCACCTCTTAGTTTCAGTGATCTTTTCTCTTGTTTTTTTGTTTGTTTGTTTGCATATTTACTATCTCATTCATTTCTACTCTAATATGTATTGTTTCTTTCCTTCTAGTTCCTTTAGTTATAAGACTTAAATTGTTCATTTCAAATTGTCTTATTCCTTAATAGTAGGCCTAGATTGCTATAAACTTCACTGTTAGAACTGCTTTTTCTGTGTCCCAGAGTTTGGACCATTGTGTTTCCATTTTTATTTGCCTCCATATATTTTTTTAAATCTTTTGCTCGGATTTCATTCACTCATTTGTTGTTTAATACTATGTTTAGCCTTCATATGTTTGTGTTTTTTTCCAATTTTCTTCTTGTAATTAATTTTTAGTTTTATATCATTGTGGTTGAAAAAGGTGCTTGATATAATTTCAATATTCATTAATCATTTTGATATAATTTCAATATTCATTAATACATAATCTATCTTGGAGAATGGGCATATGCACTTGAAAAGAATGCATAGTCTGTTCTTGGATAGAATGTTTTCTATATATCTGTTAAGTCCATTTGGTCCAATATGTCATTCAAAGCTACTACTTTCTTATCGACTCCTGCCTGGCTGATCTATCCATTGTTGTAAATGGCTTGTTCAATCCCCTACTATTATTGTATCTGTCAACATCTCCCTTTATTCTATTAATATTTGCTTTATATATTTTGGTACTCCTATTTTGGATGCATATATATTTACAAATGTTCTATCATCTTGTTGAATTGATTCCTTTATCATATAATGCCTGCCTGCTTGCTTGCTTTCTTTCTTTCTTTCTTTCTTTCTTTCTTTCTTTCTTTCTTTCTTTCTTTCTTGTTAGAGACTTTAAGTTCCATATCTGCTGTTCTAATTATTGTTACTTCAATTTTTTTTGTTTGTTTCCATTTTCATGAAATGTCTTTTTTCATTCCTTCACTTTCAGTGTGTGTATGTCTACATTTAAAGTAATTTTTGATAGGTCTGTACATCTTGTTATTTTGTTTATTGTTTTCGGGGTGTTTTGTAGTTCTCTATTCCTTCCTTTCTTGCTTTCTTCCCCTGTATTTTGATGACTTTCTTTAGTGTTAAATTGGCTTCTTTCATCTTTTTAAAATGTTTCTATTATAGATTTTTGATTCACGGTTACCATGGGATTCACATATAACACCATTTGTTATAGCGTATAGCAGTCCATATTAAGTTGGTTTACTTAAGTTTGAATCCATTCTAAAAGCACTACATTTTTACTAACCCCATCATATTTTATGTTTGTAATGTCATAATTTACATCTTATTGTGTATCTTTTGTAGATATATTTGATTTCCTACTTTTGTGTTTTAACCTTCATACTGGCTTTTTAAGTGAGTGATCTATGTTTACTATATGCTTGCTCTTGTTTGTGTTACTTTGATTATTATTATTATTATTATTTACTTCTAGTTATCTTTTCTCCTCACTTAGTAAATTCCTTTCAACATTTATTGTAAGGCTGGTTTAGTGGGGATGAACTTCTTAAACCTTTTTGGGGAAACTCTATATCTCCTTTTATGCTGAATGATAACCTTTCTGGGTAGAATATTCTTTGTTCTATTTTGTCCTTCTTAGTACTTTGAATATATCATTTCACTTTCTTCTGGCCCACAAGATTTCTTCTAAAAAACCAACTTATAGCCTTATGGGGTTTCTTGGTGCATAACTTTGCTTTTCTCATGTTCTTTTTAAAATTCTCTTTGTCTTTAATTTTTGAGGTTTTAATTATTATGTGTGTTGGTGTGAATGTTTTTTGGTTTATCTTGTTAGGGGCTCCCTATGCTTCCTGGGCCTAGATACTTGTTTCCCTCTCCAGGCAAGTGAATTTTTCAGCAATTATTTCTTCAAATAATTTTCTGCCCCCTTTTGTCTTCTTCTGAGACCCCTGTAAGGTAAACTTAGTGGTCCCTTAACCTATTATAATTTTTTATTACTTTTTTCTTTTTGCTACTCAGGTTGAGAGCTCTCCATTACCCTATCTTTCCCAATCACTGATCCATTCTTCTTCATCCTCTAATCTGCTATTGATTCCCTGTAGTATATTTTTATTTCAGCTTTTATATTTTTTAAAAGATTTTTTATTGATTTATTTGACAGAGAGAGATCACAAGTAGGCAGAGAGGGAGGCAGAGAGGAAGGGAAGCAGGCTACCTGCTGAGCAGAGAGCCCCATGCGGGACTGGATCCCAGGACCCTGTGATCATGACCTGAGCCGAAGCCAGTGGCTTAACCCACTGAGCCATTTTTTAACTCAGACTCATTATTTTTACATCTTCTAGCTCTTTGTTGAGGTTTTTAGTATATTAATCCACTCTTCAAGTCTGGTGAGTATCATTATGACCATTACTTTGAACTGTTTATCAGATAAATTTCTGTTTTTTTTTTAAGATTTTATTTATTCATTTGACACAGAGAGATCACAGGTAGGCAGAGAGGCAGGCAGAGTGGGGGGGGGGTCAGGCTCCCTGCTGAGCAGAGCCTGATGTGGGGCTCGATCCCAGGACCCTGAGATCATGACCTGAGCCAAAGGCAGAGGCTTAATCCACTGAGCCACCAGGCGCCCGTATCAGACATATTTCTTACCTCCATTTCATTTAGTTTTTTTCCTGTGATATAGGCCTATTCTTTCATTTACCACCGATTCCTTTGTCTCTTTGTTTTGGCTAACTCTGTTTCTATGTTTTAGGTCAGCTATGTGTCCTGGTTTTGAAATTAGTTGCCTTGTGCAAATGTCCTGTGGTGCCCTGTAGCACAATACCCCCTCATCACCAGAACTGGACACTCCTGGGTTGTCTCGTGTATGGATTGCATGTTACTTCCTATTGTGGTTGAGCTATGGATACTGTGGGTGTGCTGGTGGGTGGGACTGGACCTCAGCCCAGCTGGCTGCAATGACTCACTTTCCCTGTGAAAAGTGTGTCCACTGCTGGTACACTGGGTAAGGTTGTTACCTGAGCTTTGAAGCTTATGGGCTCATTGATGGGTACAGCCTGGCTGCTATTAACCACTGTGACAGCTGTGGGCACACTAAAGCAGAGAGCTTGTTCACTGTGTAGCCAGCTAAGAGATCCAACTTCAGGAAATGTGAGGGCCCTGGTGTCTGGGGATATCCTCCCTGCACCATTTCCAGGGCAGGAATCACTTTGAAGGATTGCCAGTCTGAACCAGGGTTGCCTGCCAGTTGTGTTTGAGCAGGAATTGCTTTGGAAGGAGTACCTGGTAGGTTGGGTTGAGTAGGTCCAGAGGGAATGTGAGGGAGCAGGGGGTATTAGCAATGTAGAAGGAAAGTGCTAAAACAGGCTTCTATAAACATCCAATTATCTAGGCTAGGGTAGAGCAAGAAAAAAAGGCCCATCCACCCCTGCACCTCTGTTCTAGAGAAGTCTGTAGATCCCTATTTCTCTGACACATATCCTAAAATTAATTAAAAAAAAAAAAAGAAAAAAAAAGAGAAAAATCTCCTTCACTTATATCCCAGGGGTTTTTAAACTGCTGCTTCTGTGGTGTGTCTTGGACTGGTTTTTTAAGGGTGGGGACATGGTCTTCTATCACCCCTCAATTATCTCAGATTTAAGGACTGCTTATTTTCAAAGTCAAACATTATGGGGACTTGTCTTCCAAGTATGGGTGCCCAAGGCTATGGGTGCCCAGTGTGATGGATGGGGGGTGGAGTGGGGTCTGATTCGCTTTTCTGTGCTTGTGATATCCCTTCTGTTTGTGGTTGGTTGCACTGGGGGTTTGGCTCCTCTGTCTCAACCTTTTTTTGAGGTGGTCTTCTCTATGACTAGCTATAGAAGTTCTCTTCCACCAGTCTCACAACATTTCAACAGTTAGTTACAATATATATAATTGTTGCCTTGTTGTGCACTGGGGACAAGGTGCGCTTAAGAACCAGTTTCGTTATCTCATTCCTTAAAAATAACTAAGTAAAATGACCGTTATTATGCAGGGTCCCTTTGGTTACAAACTGACTCAAACTGGTCTATACAGTAAAATTTTTATATTACATAACAGGAGGCCCAGAGGTAGGACTAGCTTAATTGCTTGATTCAACAAGATTACCAAAGACCCAGGTTCTTTCTTTCTCCCCACTCAACAGTCCACAAAGTCTGCTTCACTCTACAGCTCATTCCCTTCCTAATTACAGGCTTCCACTGGCAAATACAGTTATTCATTTCCTTGTTTACATTTAACAGGAAAGTGACCGCCCCCCTCACCATGAAATAATAATCCTTCCCTTTAATTTGATTTGGCCAATTCACAACACATGTTAATCTCCACACTAACAAAATTTCCTGGGCACTGATTGTTCTGATTGGCTGATCAAGACCCATTCCTAATGAAGGTATAGAGTGAGTATCAGAGCAAACCCCTTCTGCTAGAGCTTAAGAAGGGGAAAATAGATTTGGAGGAGCAGCCAGCAGCATCCAACAGTCATCTAGTCTTATACCTCTGAAGAAGAGCATTAGATATCCTTTTCTACATCTGGGTAAATTGTGCCTTTAAAAGTATCGAAGCTGTGTAGCTTGTACCAATAGAGAGAATGTCTATACAGAACTTATTCTGAAATTTTCCATTTTTATTTTATATAAAGTGTCCTATTTGTCAGTAGCTGTTGTAGAAAATACCATCTAATGTGTGTGATAAAGAGATGCCAGCCTGAGAAGAGAGGAAATAGTTTCAAATTAAATAACTGATCAACAATTAGGTTCAAATACCCAATGGAAAGGTCAAGAAACAAAAACACGGGGCGCCTGGGTGGCTCAGTGGGTTAAGCCGCTGCCTTCAGCTCAGGTCATGATCTCAGAGTCCTGGGATCGAGCCCCGCATCGGGCAATCTGCTCAGCGGGGGGCCTGTTTCCTCTTCTCTCTCTGCCTGCCTCTCTGCCTGCTTGTGATCTCTGTCAAATAAATAAATAAAATCTTAAAAAAAAAACAAAAACACCAGGAACAGCAATAAAAAAAGGTTAAATAGATCCATAATAAAATAGTGTTTTATTGTTTCTAATGTTCACAGTGGAACATACTTGGAGAAGCATCTGCTCTCAGCTCTTGAAGTTGTACAGGAGGAGAATATACTTTTCCTGTAGACATAGTAACAGAAGTTACTGTGCATTAAGAGTCTCTAACAAATTAAGCATTTTCCAGACAATATCTCATTGGTACCATGAGTGTAAGCCCATCACTGGCAGAAACTGCTATATCCCTAGCACCTACTGCCATACCAGGCATAAAAGTAACTTTAACAAATGTGTCCAAATGAAATAAATCTCACAAAAATCTTATGCAACAATATATTGCTCTTTCCTCAATTTCAGGATTAGGAATCATTGGCTCTAAATGTTTAAGCAGTTTGGTCAAGTGATAGCGCATGGATTAAAATCCAGCCTTACTCTCTTTTTTCCCCCACTACCTGAAGAGGAAATAGATGGGAGAAGATAAATCCAGTGACTTAGAGATCAGATATTTTTAATTTATTGTTTAAATATTCTTAGCAGTAGTACATTTGTTAGGTTTTAAGAAAAGACATACTCCAGATACATCAGATAATAGCAGTTTATTATAGGAAACACAGGAAGAATTGAGACTATTTCCAGACCTGCCTCTGGAGGCTAAAAGATCATTTGCAAAGGACAGTGTGTCCAGTGCCTATGATCCCTGCTTGAGAACCTTGCCATGGTGGTTATTGAGCTATTACCTGTGTCTACTGCCTTTGCTCCTGATACTGAAAAAGGATTTTTTTGTTGTTGCTGTTTTGAGTGTAAACTCCCCAAGATCTGACTACATCAGCAGTTAGTCACCGTCAAGTGGAGTGAGCCCAGCTAGGCAGGAGTCACTTGTCATTCCACCTGATCATCCACTGGCTGCCTTTAAGTTCAGTGTCAAACTAAGTGTGGTTACAGGGGAAGGAGTTAGAAGATACCAGGCAAATGATACCTCAAAGGAAGACTGTGGACAAGTCAGACATTCTTAAGATATCCAGGATGTCTGCTATAAGTACTTTCCTCTAAAAAGAATCTTACGCATTTTATTCAATGTATTAGTTCTTGAGTCTAATAGAACATAGAAGACAGAGTTGTTATAGTCAGGAACCCTAAGGTACAAATATTGGATAAAGTGAAAATACACAAAAAATTCAAAAACTTCATAGGATCAAACATCTATATTGTCTTTAGTCTGTATTAGGTGTTATTCTAAGCACTGAACATGTGTCCTGCTTTAATCCTCATAATAACCCATGAACTAAGTACCAGGAACTCCAGTCTATAGATAGAGAGGCAGAGGCACAGAGAGGTGAAAAGCATTGCCTGAAGTCCCCCCAGCTAGTGCCAGCAACTTGTCTCCAGAGTACGGGCTTTCACCACCCTGTCATTTGTTTTATTAGGTAATTGAACTTTGTAGGAAACAGGGAAATTTCCAGATGCCAAACATTTGGAGGCCAAAAGCATCAGCTAACATGCAAAAAAAAAAAGCTGATACTCTGTACTTCTGGGGTCAAGACTATGAAAAGAGACTATCAAGTCTGAGGCTGGGATTCCAATGTCTATATCAGGAAGATACGGAGAGCTTACAAGCAAGTTTATAAAAAGAAAGGGAACTGGGATGCCTGGGTGGCTCAGTTGGTTAAGCAGCTGCCTTCGGCTCAGGTCATGATCCCAGTGTCCAGAGATCGAGTCCCACATCAGGCTCCTTGATCGGCAGGGAGCCTGCATCTCCCTGTCTCTGCCTGCCATTCTGTCTGCCTGTGCTCACTCACTCTCCCTCTCTCTCTCTGACAAATAAATAAAGTCTTTAAAAAAAATAGAAAAAAAAAAAAAAAGAAAGGGAACTTCAAAGTGTGGTGAAAAACTCCCTATAGCAGGAGAAATAGAGGAAGTTTTAGTCCACTTGAGATTTGGGTGATGGGAGATCACTGAAAAATAGACACCCCAGGTCTCTACCATGTATGGGTGCGGTCTCCTAATTTACACTCTGCATGATAGATAAATTGCAATTAAGAGCTAACCTATAACCCAGCAGTCTCAATACTGGGTATTTACCTTAAAGATGGAAATGTAGCTATCTGAAGTTGCATGTGCACTCAAATGTTTATAGCAGCATTGTCCACTATAGTCAAACTATGGAAAGAACCTAGATATGTCCATCAACAGAAGATTTGATAAAGAAGATATGATATATATATATGATATATATCATATATATATATATATAAAATGGAATACTATGCATTCATCAGAAGAAATGAAATCTTGCCATTTCCAATGACATGGATCAACTACAGGGTTAACTTGGTATAGTGAGACTAAACCTGCATTGTGCTGGTGCTGGGCATGGTGGCTGCTTAATCATCTCTCTCTCTTTCTGCACCCTTTCCCTGTCTCTGTCTCTGTCTGTCTCTCTCTCTCTAAAAAAGAGTCTCAAAACTATAATCTCCCTACTTTAGAACCTAGAAAAAGAGGAGAAAATAAAACTAAAGAGGAAAATCAGAAAAATCATTCTACCCAATCTCAAGATATTCGTCTACAGTAATCAAAAGTGCGTGGTGTTGATGAAGTGCTAGACCAATGGAACAGAATAAAGATCGATAAGTGGAACAGAATCAAGGACCCAGAAAGAGAACTGCACCCTATGTACAATGGGGCCTTGACAAAGGTAAAAGGCATTTCAGTGGAGGAGAGAAAGCATTTTGAATAAATGGTGCTAAGCAAGTGGACATGCATAGGCAAAGAAGAAGAAAGAGAAGCAGAAGAGGGAGCGGGAGAGGGGAGGAGGAGGTGGAGGACGAGGAGGCCGGGGACCACAATCTAAGTATCAAACACTATACAAAACTTAACTCAGGCTGCCTGGGTGAGGCAGCCTGTGCGGCAGCCAGCTCTTGATTTCGGCTCTTGTCAAGCTCTCAGCGTCCCGGGACAAAGTCAGGCTCCAAGCTCACTGGTGAGGCTGCTTGAGGATGCTCTTTTCCCTTCTCCTTCCAGGCCCCTGCCCGCTCATGCACATGTTCACTCTCCCAGAAAGAAAAAAAAAAAAGAGTATTTTAAAAAGTAGCTCAAAATTAATCACTGCCTTACATGGAAAATGATAAATCTTATAGGGAAAATGTGGGGAAACATTTCCAGAATGGAAAGCTAGGTAAAGAATCCTCCAGTCGAACATCAAATTATTTTCCCTAAGGTAAAGTTGATTAATTAGACTTTATCCAACAATCAGAATTGTAAATCTGTGCCGTGTGAAAGACCTCCTTAAGAAGACCCAAAAGACAAGCTACCAACTTGGAGGAAATAGGTCCAAATCACATAGCTAATAGAGGACTCCTGTCTGAAGCATGGAAACTCAGAATTTGACCCCAAGTAAGCATGCAATCTAGTTAGCAAAAGGAAATAGAAGGGGGGTGGGGAAAAAGTAAAGGGCCTGCCACCTTTACCAAAGCGTAGACAGATGGAAACCACATAGAAAGTTGCCATTGGGGCAATTCAAATGAAAACTCCAGTGAGCTCTCACTGCACACCTATCAGAGTGATTCAAACCAAATGCGCCAGAGAGGGAGAGAGAGACCCCACCACCAAATGCAAGGCAGGATGTGGAATGACTGGATCACTCCCGCATCACAGTTGGGAATGGAAAATGATAGAGCTGACTCTTGAAAACAGTTAAGAGTTTCTTTTCCTTTTCCAAGCCGTGAGTTACATTCCCGTTCACATGCAGTATAATATCAATTTCAGGTGTCCAATAGAGTGGCTCAACCCTTCCACACAGATTCTTTGAGAACTAGACTTGCTACCGCCCTAGGAGCAGGTCATGGCACTATGGCATTTATCTTAGAGAAATCAAAACTTAACGTTTGCTCCAAAGCCTGTAGGGGAATGTATCTGTGTCCTTATGAAAGCATTGGGGCTGCCAAGGGGGTGGAAGGGACTGGAGTGGTTGGATATTGACACTTGACAGGGCTGCTGTAAGTGATAAACTCCTCTTGCTTCTTTGAAGGCCCCTTCCCCTTAATGGTGGTCCTGAGGACGAGGAGAATAGAAATGTCAACGATTTCAATCGCTTTCAACCTGCCAAGCATTAGAACACCATCTCTTCTACACTAGTTCACTCTCGTCTTAATCCTCAGTATCCCAAAGCAGACAGGTGGGGTCTGGTCCAAGAGGGGTTGCAGGCAGTGTCCCTTCCCCAGGCCATCTCCCCTCTTGCCCAGAAGCCCAATGACCAGGTCCCAGGCTTTCAACTCATCTAATTTCTGTGCCTTCTCTAGGGACACCAGGGAACTTCTGGGCTCTTTTTCTGGCTTCAAGGAGGCTCTGCGACGCTGGGTCTAGTGCTCTCAGCCGACTTGGACCACACGGCCAGTTGTCTCCTCCTGCATGGGCCACCTATTGGCTCGGGTGGATCAGGTGAGGGCATGTCCTCTCAGAGAGATACATGGAGAACAGAATAGAGGACCTCTTTCTGGCATTGTTTACCCTAATCTCTCAGTGGTTGCTACCATCGCTTGACTTCCCTGGAATTTCAAGCCCAGGAGAGGGGGGTGGGTCAGCAGCCAGAACTGTGGCTTCACCCTTGTGTCTTTTTTGAATGTTTTCCGCAACCCAGAGGGCTTCCGACAACACCAATTGATAACCGCATATGGTTTCCGTGGGCCAGGCATCCAGGTGCATCTAGCCAGGGACCTGTGTCTCAGGATCTCTCACAAGGCTGCAGTCAAGATGTCATGTGGGTCTTCAGTCATCTCCAGGCTTGTTGGCGGGAAATCTGCTTGTGTGCTCACTCGGGTGGCTCCTAGCAGCCAGAGGTCCTCCATTGCGGTGAGCAAGAAATATTCATTCCTTGCCACATGGGCCTCTCCATCATACAGCCCACAAGGAGCAGGCGGCTTCCCTCGAAACCAATGGTGAGGGAGCGAGAGCAAGCCCAAGAGGAGACCAGTGTCTTTGTCTACGAGCCTCAGAAGGGACATGCTATCTATCTCTCAGGCCATATTCTGTCCTTTCGAAGTGAGGCAGGAGTTCCTGACTCTAATCCAGTGGTAGAGTATGGAACACAAAACGAGGTGTACCCACGAAGGGAATCGTTGGAGACCCTGAAAGGCTGCCCTCCATGCTTTGCTGGGACTTTACCTCAGCTAGGCATCACCATAATCCTTGCATCCAAACTAGAACGTGACCTATGAGAAAATTTTGTCAAGCCCTTCTGGGATCCTTACAGCAGCTTGCCTAGAAGTTCCTTGCACAAGGGAAGGGTGCCTGTGTGGCTTAGTCAGGTCAACGTCTGACTCTTGATTTCGGCTCAGGGCGTGGTCCCATGGTCTGTGAAATCCAGCCCAGCGTCTGGTTGTGCACTTGAGTGGGAAGGCTGTCTAGGAATCTCTCTCTCCCTGCCCCTCCCCCGCTTGCATGTGTGTGTGCCCTCGCTCTTTCTCTCTCTCAGAAATGAAGAAGCAGAAGTCATCCTAGTGGTAGGAGTGGTAGTTATTTTCACATCAGTGGGTAATGAGACAACCTTGGCTTGGAATGGGAGCTCTGAAATTCACTAGCTGTGTGATCTTGGGGCAAGTTGTGTCCCCTCTCTGAACCTCAGTAGTATAGGACACACTGGGTTATTGGGACAATTAAGTGATCAGTAAAGGACACTTAAAACCCTTGGTTGCTTGGCATAGAATCCCTTCATACAATCAATTCTCAGTCGCAGTAGGATCAGCAATTTGATCGTTTTATTTTTTTGGTCCTTAACAATGAAAAATGCTCTCTCACATGGCTATAGGGAATAGGTAGCATCAGTTCAAGAATGGGGTGGATCTCCAGTCAAAGGAGCAATGGGTGTGGCTGAAGGGGTAAGGAAGCACAGGAGCTTTTGTGCTCTGGTTGTGAGTGTTGGTGGCTGCTGGGAAAGGGAATCAGACCTGCAGGGGACCCGAGAACTTGGAGTCTGGCCAGTGCACCCTTGCTCCCTTCTTGGGCTTCTGGGCTTTCAGGGGAGCCTGTGGTCCTTGAGAACATTTGGAGGCTGTGCCCAGAAGAGCAGGAGCAGGAGCTGGAGCTGGAGCAGGAGCAGGAGCAGGAGCAGGAGGCCCCCCGGAGACAGGCTGGACCTTGGGCCCAGAGTTGGCCAGCTTCTGCCTGAGGCAATGGTTTTCTTCCTTGAGCCTTTGGAACTCCCTCTCTGCCCACAGAACAGCCTTCTGGCTCTCCTCACTTCTGTTCTCCACCAGGAGGCGCTCTCGGTCATGCAAGGAGGAGATTCTCTGCCATTCTCGGTGCAGGTCGTCGGCCATCTTCTTGTAGAGGCCTAAGTTCCAGTGGGCAGCATCCACCTTCCTGCGCACCTTGGCGAGTTCGTTCTTCACTTGCAGGCAGCGTGCCTTCTCCTCCATCATCTTCCTCTCCAGGTGTTTGAGGTGCTCTTCGCACAGCTTAGGCTCTGCCTCGAGCTTCAGGTGCAGCTTCTGAATCTCCCTTTCCAGGAGGCTGTTTCGCTGGTGAAAAGATACTTGCTCAGCTTGGTGGATTGTTGTGTTTCCTGGGAGCTCTTCATTCCCCTGACGTGCCTTCTTCAGTGCCCTGGATGGCTTTCCTTGATTCAGGGGGCTCCCACGGGGCACGTGATCAGTGGAGGAGGAGCCAGTCTGCCCCTGCCTCCTTGAGCCCCCACCTTCCAGATGATCTCGAAGGAGCTCTAGCAGATGCATCACCGTCAGTAGGATCTGGCTGAGGGTGTGGTGTTGGCTCTGGCCCTCAGCGGGGGCCTGCCACGGCACACCTCCGTCAGGAAGCTCTGGCCTGCCTGCCTCCCCTGCCTCTTCCTGCCCTCTCAGTCCACAGCTGCCAATGTCCTGAGACAGAGGGTCTGCACTTCCCCGCAGATCAGGGCTGTCCTTGAAGTCTTCTGGCATATTCCTCGCAGGGGGTTCTCCATCGTCCTGGGCTGCTCCACAGATGGGATTTTCATCGGTGAGCTGGTGAGGGCTCTTCTTCAACAGCCTTTGCCGAACTCCCTTCAGCAGTTGCGTAGCGTCTCCCACAGAAAAGTACCCGACATCTTGATTCAGGGCAGCCAGAGCAAGGATCTGTAGCGGGAGAGGACTGGCCTTGTGCTCCGATGATGCGACGGCTCCATGGGCTGGTGCATCCGGGTCGGTCTTCTCCATGTCTTTTCCAGATACTTCATTCTGGGCACAGTGCCCCTTTCTTCCTCTTAAGCGGAGTCCACACTTTACTGGAATGAACACCAGCAACACAGTGCACACGAGGATCTCCCAGCCAAACCCAGAGTCTCGTGGCCCATGTGGCCAACGTTCGATTATCGGCAACCCAGAAGCCCACAGCTGTTCCCGGAGAGCCCACAGCAGCTCCAGAACTGTGTGGGGGAGACATTGTAATGGCCACCAGATGGCTCCAGAGAGCCTGGGGGCTTTGTCTCTGATCACCAGTGTCCTCTCGGCCACTAGAAACTGCTTGGAACCCCTACGAGGGTTCCGTCTCCAATGCAAACCAGTGCCTGGCAACAGGAGCTGAAGGGAGTAGGGGTGGGGGAGGTGCACCCGAGACTCCAACGCAAATCAGTGCCTGGCAACAGGAGCTAACAGTCGTTGGGCAGCGGAGGAGAATCTCTATATTGTGTACCTGAAAAAAATGCAACCCTATGTAGCATTGTCTTGGAATTAAACTTTGACACTTATAAAAAAAAGTTAAAAATGAAACTAGATATCAAAGGGAGAAACATAACAAAATCTAAACACGTAGAAAGTAACTTTCTAGATTATCGGAGACAAAAGATAAAATTTCAGTGCACTGACCCAAAGGAAAATAAAACTACAACGTATTAAAATTGATGGGACACAGCTAAATCAACAGAGAGCTCAATTTTTAGCACTCAATGCATACATTAGAAAGGAGGAGGAGCATCTGGGTGGCTCAGTCAGTTAGTCCAACTCTTGATTTTGACTCGGGTCATGGTCAACCTTGGGATAGTGAGGCTGAACCTGCATTGTGCTGGTGCTGGGCATGGTGGCTGCTTAATCATCTCTCTCTCTTTCTGCACCGCTTCCGTTTCTCTGTCTCTGTCTCTGTCTCTGTGTCTATCTCTCTCTCTCTCTCTAAAAAGAAAAGGAGTCTCAAAACTATAATCTTTCTATTTTAGAACCTAGAAAAAGAGGAGAAACTAAAACTAAAGAAGAAAACCAGAAGAATCCTTCTACCCCATTTCAAGATATTCGTCTACAGTAATCAAAAGTGCGTGGTGTTGGTGAAGAGCTAGACCAATGGAACAGAATACAGATGGATAAGTGGAACAGAATCAGGGACCCAGAAAGAGAACTACGCCCATATGTCGAATGGGGCCTTGACAAAGGTAAAAAGCCGTTCAGTGGAGGAGTGACAGCGTTTTGAATAAATGGTGCTAGAGCAAGTGGACATGCATAGGCAAAGAAGAAGGAGAAGCAGAAGAGGGAGCGGGAGAGGGGAGGAGGAGGTGGAGGACGAGGAGGCCGGGGACCACAATCTAAGTATCAAACCCTATACAAAACTTAACTCAGGCTGCCTGGGTGAGGCAGCCTGTGCGGCAGCCAGCTCTTGATTTCGGCTCTTGTCAAGCTCTCAGCGTCCCGGGACAAAGTCAGGCTCCAAGCTCACTGGCGAGGCTGCTTGAGGATGCTCTTTTCCCTTCTCCCTCCAGGCCCCTGCCCGCTCATGCACATGTTCACTCTCCCAAAGGACAAAAAGAAAAAAAGAGTATTTTAAAAAGTAGCTCAAAATTAATCACTGCCTTACATGGAAAATGATAAATCTTATAGGGAAAATGTGGGGGAAAATTTCCAGAATGGAAAGCTAGGTAAAGAATCCTCCAGTCGAACATCAAATTATTTTCCCTAAGGTAAAGTTGATTAATTAGACTTTATCCAACAATCAGAATTGTAAATCTGTGCCGTGTGAAAGACCTCCTTAAGAAGACCCAAAAGACAAGCTACCAACTTGGAGGAAATAGGTCCAAATCACATAGCTAATAGAGGACTCCTGTCTGAAGCATGGAAACTCAGAATTTGATCCCCAAGTAAGAATGCAATCTAGTTAGCAAAAGGAAATAGAAGGGGGGTGGGGAAAAAGTAAAGGGCCTGCCACCTTTACCAAAACGTAGACAGATGGAAACCACATAGAAAGTTGCCATTGGGGCAATTCAAATGAAAACTCCAGTGAGCTCTCACTGCACACCTATCACAGTGATTCAAACCAAATGCGCCAGAGAGGGAGAGAGAGACCCCACCACCAAATGCAAGGCAGGATGTGGAATGACTGGATCACTCCCGCCTCACAGTTGGGAATGGAAAATGATAGAGCTGACTCTTGAAAACAGTTAAGAGTTTCTTTTCCTTTTCCAAGCCGTGAGTTACATTCCCGTTCACATGCAGTATAATATCAATTTCAGGTGTCCAATAGAGTGGCTCAACCCTTCCACACAGATTCTTTGAGAACTAGACTTGCTACCGCCATAGGAGCAGGTCATGGCACTATGGCATTTATCTTAGAGAAATCAAAACTTAACGTTTACTCCAAAGCCTGTAGGGGAATGTATCTGTGTCCTTATGAAAGCATTGGGGCTGCCAAGGGGGTGGAAGGGACTGGAGTGGTTGGATATTGACACTTGACAGGGCTGCTGTAAGTGATAAACTCCTCTTGCTTCTTTGAAGGCCCCTTCCCCTTAATGGTGGTCCTGAGGACGAGGAGAATAGGAATGTCAACGATTTCAATCGCTTTCAACCTGCCAAGCATTAGAACACCATCTCTTCTACACTAGTTCACTCTCGTCTTAATCCTCAGTATCCCAAAGCAGACAGGTGGGGTCTGGTCCAAGAGGGGTTGCAGGCAGTGTCCCTTCCCCAGGCCATCTCCCCTCTTGCCCAGAAGCCCAATGACCAGGTCCCAGGCTTTCAACTCATCTAATTTCTGTGCCTTCTCTAGGGACACCAGGGAACTTCTGGGCTCTTTTTCTGGCTTCAAGGAGGCTCTGCGACGCTGGGTCTAGTGCTCTCAGCCGACTTGGACCACACGGCCAGTTGTCTCCTCCTGCATGGGCCACCTATTGGCTCGGGTGGATCAGGTGAGGGCATGTCCTCTCAGAGAGATACATGGAGAACAGAATAGAGGACCTCTTTCTGGCATTGTTTACCCTAATCTCTCAGTGGTTGCTACCATCGCTTGACTTCCCTGGAATTTCAAGCCCAGGAGAGGGGGGTGGGTCAGCAGCCAGAACTGTGGCTTCACCCTTGTGTCTTTTTTGAATGTTTTCCGCAACCCAGAGGGCTTCCGACAACACCAATTGATAACCGCATATGGTTTCCGTGGGCCAGGCATCCAGGTGCATCTAGCCAGGGACCTGTGTCTCAGGATCTCTCACAAGGCTGCAGTCAAGATGTCATGTGGGTCTTCAGTCATCTCCAGGCTTGTTGGCGGGAAATCTGCTTGTGTGCTCACTCGGGTGGCTCCTAGCAGCCAGAGGTCCTCCATTGCGGTGAGCAAGAAATATTCATTCCTTGCCACATGGGCCTCTCCATCATACAGCCCACAAGGAGCAGGCGGCTTCCCTCGAAACCAATGGTGAGGGAGCGAGAGCAAGCCCAAGAGGAGACCAGTGTCTTTGTCTACGAGCCTCAGAAGGGACATGCTATCTATCTCTCGGGCCATATTCTGTCCTTTCGAAGTGAGGCAGGAGTTCCTGACTCTAATCCAGTGGTAGAGTATGGAACACAAAACGAGGTGTACCCACGAAGGGAATCGTTGGAGACCCTGAAAGGCTGCCCTCCATGCTTTGCTGGGACTTTACCTCAGCTAGGCATCACCATAATCCTTGCATCCAAACTAGAACGTGACCTATGAGAAAATTTTGTCAAGCCCTTCTGGGATCCTTACAGCAGCTTGCCTAGAAGTTCCTTGCACAAGGGAAGGGTGCCTGTGTGGCTTAGTCAGGTCAACGTCTGACTCTTGATTTCGGCTCAGGGCGTGGTCCCATGGTCTGTGAAATCCAGCCCAGCGTCTGGTTGTGCACTTGAGTGGGAAGGCTGTCTAGGAATCTCTCTCTCCCTGCCCCTCCCCCGCTTGCATGTGTGTGTGCCCTCGCTCTTTCTCTCTCTCAGAAATGAAGAAGCAGAAGTCATCGTAGTGGTAGGAGTGGTAGTTATTTTCACATCAGTGGGTAATGAGACAACCTTGGCTTGGAATGGGAGCTCTGAAATTCACTAGCTGTGTGATCTTGGGGCAAGTTGTGTCCCCTCTCTGAACCTCAGTAGTATAGGACACACTGGGTTATTGGGACAATTAAGTGATCAGTAAAGGACACTTAAAACCCTTGGTTGCTTGGCATAGAATCCCTTCATACAATCAATTCTCAGTCGCAGTAGGATCAGCAATTTGATCGTTTTATTTTTTTGGTCCTTAACAATGAAAAATGCTCTCTCACATGGCTATAGGGAATAGGTAGCATCAGTTCAAGAATGGGGTGGATCTCCAGTCAAAGGAGCAATGGGTGTGGCTGAAGGGGTAAGGAAGCACAGGAGCTTTTGTGCTCTGGTTGTGAGTGTTGGTGGCTGCTGGGAAAGGGAATCAGACCTGCAGGGGACCCGAGAACTTGGAGTCTGGCCAGTGCACCCTTGCTCCCTTCTTGGGCTTCTGGGCTTTGAGGGGAGCCTGTGGTCCTTGAGAACATTTGGAGGCTGTGCCCAGAAGAGCAGGAGCAGGAGCTGGAGCTGGAGCAGGAGCAGGAGCAGGAGCAGGAGGCCCCCCGGAGACAGGCTGGACCTTGGGCCCAGAGTTGGCCAGCTTCTGCCTGAGGCAATGGTTTTCTTCCTTGAGCCTTTGGAACTCCCTCTCTGCCCACAGAACAGCCTTCTGGCTCTCCTCACTTCTGTTCTCCACCAGGAGGCGCTCTCGGTCATGCAAGGAGGAGATTCTCTGCCATTCTCGGTGCAGGTCGTCGGCCATCTTCTTGTAGAGGCCTAAGTTCCAGTGGGCAGCATCCACCTTCCTGCGCACCTTGGCGAGTTCGTTCTTCACTTGCAGGCAGCGTGCCTTCTCCTCCATCATCTTCCTCTCCAGGTGTTTGAGGTGCTCTTCGCACAGCTTAGGCTCTGCCTCGAGCTTCAGGTGCAGCTTCTGAATCTCCCTTTCCAGGAGGCTGTTTCGCTGGTGAAAAGATACTTGCTCAGCTTGGTGGATTGTTGTGTTTCCTGGGAGCTCTTCATTCCCCTGACGTGCCTTCTTCAGTGCCCTGGATGGCTTTCCTTGATTCAGGGGGCTCCCACGGGGCACGTGATCAGTGGAGGAGGAGCCAGTCTGCACCTGCCTCCTTGAGCCCCCACCTTCCAGATGATCTCGAAGGAGCTCTAGCAGATGCATCACCGTCAGTAGGATCTGGCTGAGGGTGTGGTGTTGGCTCTGGCCCTCAGCGGGGGCCTGCCACGGCACACCTCCGTCAGGAAGCTCTGGCCTGCCTGCCTCCCCTGCCTCTTCCTGCCCTCTCAGTCCACAGCTGCCAATGTCCTGAGACAGAGGGTCTGCACTTCCCCGCAGATCAGGGCTGTCCTTGAAGTCTTCTGGCATATTCCTCGCAGGGGGTTCTCCATCGTCCTGGGCTGCTCCACAGATGGGATTTTCATCGGTGAGCTGGTGAGGGCTCTTCTTCAACAGCCTTTGCCGAACTCCCTTCAGCAGTTGCGTAGCGTCTCCCACAGAAAAGTACCCGACATCTTGATTCAGGGCAGCCAGAGCAAGGATCTGTAGCGGGAGAGGACTGGCCTTGTGCTCCGATGATGCGACGGCTCCATGGGCTGGTGCATCCGGGTCGGTCTTCTCCATGTCTTTTCCAGATACTTCATTCTGGGCACAGTGCCCCTTTCTTCCTCTTAAGCGGAGTCCACACTTTACTGGAATGAACACCAGCAACACAGTGCACACGAGGATCTCCCAGCCAAACCCAGAGTCTCGTGGCCCATGTGGCCAACGTTCGATTATCGGCAACCCAGAAGCCCACAGCTGTTCCCGGAGAGCCCACAGCAGCTCCAGAACTGTGTGGGGGAGACATTGTAATGGCCACCAGATGGCTCCAGAGAGCCTGGGGGCTTTGTCTCTGATCACCAGTGTCCTCTCGGCCACTAGAAACTGCTTGGAACCCCTACGAGGGTTCCGTCTCCAATGCAAACCAGTGCCTGGCAACAGGAGCTGAAGGGAGTAGGGGTGGGGGAGGTGCACCCGAGACTCCAACGCAAATCAGTGCCTGGCAACAGGAGCTAACAGTCGTTGGGCAGCGGAGGAGAATCTCTATATTGTGTACCTGAAAAAAATGCAACCCTATGTAGCATTGTCTTGGAATTAAACTTTGACACTTATAAAAAAAAGTTAAAAATGAAACTAGATATCAAAGGGAGAAACATAACAAAATCTAAACACGTAGAAAGTAACTTTCTAGATTATCGGAGACAAAAGATAAAATTTCAGTGCACTGACCCAAAGGAAAATAAAACTACAACGTATTAAAATTGATGGGACACAGCTAAATCAACAGAGAGCTCAATTTTTAGCACTCAATGCATACATTAGAAAGGAGGAGGAGCATCTGGGTGGCTCAGTCAGTTAGTCCAACTCTTGATTTTGACTCGGGTCATGGTCAACCTTGGGATAGTGAGGCTGAACCTGCATTGTGCTGGTGCTGGGCATGGTGGCTGCTTAATCATCTCTCTCTCTTTCTGCACCGCTTCCGTTTCTCTGTCTCTGTCTCTGTCTCTGTGTCTATCTCTCTCTCTCTCTCTAAAAAGAAAAGGAGTCTCAAAACTATAATCTTTCTATTTTAGAACCTAGAAAAAGAGGAGAAACTAAAACTAAAGAAGAAAACCAGAAGAATCCTTCTACCCCATTTCAAGATATTCGTCTACAGTAATCAAAAGTGCGTGGTGTTGGTGAAGAGCTAGACCAATGGAACAGAATACAGATGGATAAGTGGAACAGAATCAGGGACCCAGAAAGAGAACTACGCCCATATGTCGAATGGGGCCTTGACAAAGGTAAAAAGCCGTTCAGTGGAGGAGTGACAGCGTTTTGAATAAATGGTGCTAGAGCAAGTGGACATGCATAGGCAAAGAAGAAGGAGAAGCAGAAGAGGGAGCGGGAGAGGGGAGGAGGAGGTGGAGGACGAGGAGGCCGGGGACCACAATCTAAGTATCAAACCCTATACAAAACTTAACTCAGGCTGCCTGGGTGAGGCAGCCTGTGCGGCAGCCAGCTCTTGATTTCGGCTCTTGTCAAGCTCTCAGCGTCCCGGGACAAAGTCAGGCTCCAAGCTCACTGGCGAGGCTGCTTGAGGATGCTCTTTTCCCTTCTCCCTCCAGGCCCCTGCCCGCTCATGCACATGTTCACTCTCCCAAAGGAAAAAAAGAAAAAAAGAGTATTTTAAAAAGTAGCTCAAAATTAATCACTGCCTTACATGGAAAATGATGAATCTTATAGGGAAAATGTGGGGGAAAATTTCCAGAATGGAAAGCTAGGTAAAGAATCCTCCAGTCGAACATCAAATGATTTTCCCTAAGGTAAAGTTGATTAATTAGACTTTATCCAACAATCAGAATTGTAAATCTGTGCCGTGTGAAAGACCTCCTTAAGAAGACCCAAAAGACAAGCTACCAACTTGGAGGAAATAGGTCCAAATCACATAGCTAATAGAGGACTCCTGTCTGAAGCATGGAAACTCAGAATTTGATCCCCAAGTAAGCATGCAATCTAGTTAGCAAAAGGAAATAGAAGGGGGGTGGGGAAAAAGTAAAGGGCCTGCCACCTTTACCAAAGCGTAGACAGATGGAAACCACATAGAAAGTTGCCATTGGGGCAATTCAAATGAAAACTCCAGTGAGCTCTCACTGCACACCTATCACAGTGATTCAAACCAAATGCGCCAGAGAGGGAGAGAGAGACCCCACCACCAAATGCAAGGCAGGATGTGGAATGACTGGATCACTCCCGCCTCACAGTTGGGAATGGAAAATGATAGAGCTGACTCTTGAAAACAGTTAAGAGTTTCTTTTCCTTTTCCAAGCCGTGAGTTACATTCCCGTTCACATGCAGTATAATATCAATTTCAGGTGTCCAATAGAGTGGCTCAACCCTTCCACACAGATTCTTTGAGAACTAGACTTGCTACCGCCCTAGGAGCAGGTCATGGCACTATGGCATTTATCTTAGAGAAATCAAAACTTAACGTTTGCTCCAAAGCCTGTAGGGGAATGTATCTGTGTCCTTATGAAAGCATTGGGGCTGCCAAGGGGGTGGAAGGGACTGGAGTGGTTGGATATTGACACTTGACAGGGCTGCTGTAAGTGATAAACTCCTCTTGCTTCTTTGAAGGCCTCTTCCCCTTAATGGTGGTCCTGAGGACGAGGAGAATAGGAATGTCAACGATTTCAATCGCTTTCAACCTGCCAAGCATTAGAACACCATCTCTTCTACACTAGTTCACTCTCGTCTTAATCCTCAGTATCCCAAAGCAGACAGGTGGGGTCTGGTCCAAGAGGGGTTGCAGGCAGTGTCCCTTCCCCAGGCCATCTCCCCTCTTGCCCAGAAGCCCAATGACCAGGTCCCAGGCTTTCAACTCATCTAATTTCTGTGCCTTCTCTAGGGACACCAGGGAACTTCTGGGCTCTTTTTCTGGCTTCAAGGAGGCTCTGCGACGCTGGGTCTAGTGCTCTCAGCCGACTTGGACCACACGGCCAGTTGTCTCCTCCTGCATGGGCCACCTATTGGCTCGGGTGGATCAGGTGAGGGCATGTCCTCTCAGAGAGATACATGGAGAACAGAATAGAGGACCTCTTTCTGGCATTGTTTACCCTAATCTCTCAGTGGTTGCTACCATCGCTTGACTTCCCTGGAATTTCAAGCCCAGGAGAGGGGGGTGGGTCAGCAGCCAGAACTGTGGCTTCACCCTTGTGTCTTTTTTGAATGTTTTCCGCAACCCAGAGGGCTTCCGACAACACCAATTGATAACCGCATATGGTTTCCGTGGGCCAGGCATCCAGGTGCATCTAGCCAGGGACCTGTGTCTCAGGATCTCTCACAAGGCTGCAGTCAAGATGTCATGTGGGTCTTCAGTCATCTCCAGGCTTGTTGGCGGGAAATCTGCTTGTGTGCTCACTCGGGTGGCTCCTAGCAGCCAGAGGTCCTCCATTGCGGTGAGCAAGAAATATTCATTCCTTGCCACATGGGCCTCTCCATCATACAGCCCACAAGGAGCAGGCGGCTTCCCTCGAAACCAATGGTGAGGGAGCGAGAGCAAGCCCAAGAGGAGACCAGTGTCTTTGTCTACGAGCCTCAGAAGGGACATGCTATCTATCTCTCGGGCCATATTCTGTCCTTTCGAAGTGAGGCAGGAGTTCCTGACTCTAATCCAGTGGTAGAGTATGGAACACAAAACGAGGTGTACCCACGAAGGGAATCGTTGGAGACCCTGAAAGGCTGCCCTCCATGCTTTGCTGGGACTTTACCTCAGCTAGGCATCACCATAATCCTTGCATCCAAACTAGAACGTGACCTATGAGAAAATTTTGTCAAGCCCTTCTGGGATCCTTACAGCAGCTTGCCTAGAAGTTCCTTGCACAAGGGAAGGGTGCCTGTGTGGCTTAGTCAGGTCAACGTCTGACTCTTGATTTCGGCTCAGGGCGTGGTCCCATGGTCTGTGAAATCCAGCCCAGCGTCTGGTTGTGCACTTGAGTGGGAAGGCTGTCTAGGAATCTCTCTCTCCCTGCCCCTCCCCCGCTTGCATGTGTGTGTGCCCTCGCTCTTTCTCTCTCTCAGAAATGAAGAAGCAGAAGTCATCCTAGTGGTAGGAGTGGTAGTTATTTTCACATCAGTGGGTAATGAGACAACCTTGGCTTGGAATGGGAGCTCTGAAATTCACTAGCTGTGTGATCTTGGGGCAAGTTGTGTCCCCTCTCTGAACCTCAGTAGTATAGGACACACTGGGTTATTGGGACAATTAAGTGATCAGTAAAGGACACTTAAAACCCTTGGTTGCTTGGCATAGAATCCCTTCATACAATCAATTCTCAGTCGCAGTAGGATCAGCAATTTGATCGTTTTATTTTTTTGGTCCTTAACAATGAAAAATGCTCTCTCACATGGCTATAGGGAATAGGTAGCATCAGTTCAAGAATGGGGTGGATCTCCAGTCAAAGGAGCAATGGGTGTGGCTGAAGGGGTAAGGAAGCACAGGAGCTTTTGTGCTCTGGTTGTGAGTGTTGGTGGCTGCTGGGAAAGGGAATCAGACCTGCAGGGGACCCGAGAACTTGGAGTCTGGCCAGTGCACCCTTGCTCCCTTCTTGGGCTTCTGGGCTTTCAGGGGAGCCTGTGGTCCTTGAGAACATTTGGAGGCTGTGCCCAGAAGAGCAGGAGCAGGAGCTGGAGCTGGAGCAGGAGCAGGAGCAGGAGCAGGAGGCCCCCCGGAGACAGGCTGGACCTTGGGCCCAGAGTTGGCCAGCTTCTGCCTGAGGCAATGGTTTTCTTCCTTGAGCCTTTGGAACTCCCTCTCTGCCCACAGAACAGCCTTCTGGCTCTCCTCACTTCTGTTCTCCACCAGGAGGCGCTCTCGGTCATGCAAGGAGGAGATTCTCTGCCATTCTCGGTGCAGGTCGTCGGCCATCTTCTTGTAGAGGCCTAAGTTCCAGTGGGCAGCATCCACCTTCCTGCGCACCTTGGCGAGTTCGTTCTTCACTTGCAGGCAGCGTGCCTTCTCCTCCATCATCTTCCTCTCCAGGTGTTTGAGGTGCTCTTCGCACAGCTTAGGCTCTGCCTCGAGCTTCAGGTGCAGCTTCTGAATCTCCCTTTCCAGGAGGCTGTTTCGCTGGTGAAAAGATACTTGCTCAGCTTGGTGGATTGTTGTGTTTCCTGGGAGCTCTTCATTCCCCTGACGTGCCTTCTTCAGTGCCCTGGATGGCTTTCCTTGATTCAGGGGGCTCCCACGGGGCACGTGATCAGTGGAGGAGGAGCCAGTCTGCACCTGCCTCCTTGAGCCCCCACCTTCCAGATGATCTCGAAGGAGCTCTAGCAGATGCATCACCGTCAGTAGGATCTGGCTGAGGGTGTGGTGTTGGCTCTGGCCCTCAGCGGGGGCCTGCCACGGCACACCTCCGTCAGGAAGCTCTGGCCTGCCTGCCTCCCCTGCCTCTTCCTGCCCTCTCAGTCCACAGCTGCCAATGTCCTGAGACAGAGGGTCTGCACTTCCCCGCAGATCAGGGCTGTCCTTGAAGTCTTCTGGCATATTCCTCGCAGGGGGTTCTCCATCGTCCTGGGCTGCTCCACAGATGGGATTTTCATCGGTGAGCTGGTGAGGGCTCTTCTTCAACAGCCTTTGCCGAACTCCCTTCAGCAGTTGCGTAGCGTCTCCCACAGAAAAGTACCCGACATCTTGATTCAGGGCAGCCAGAGCAAGGATCTGTAGCGGGAGAGGACTGGCCTTGTGCTCCGATGATGCGACGGCTCCATGGGCTGGTGCATCCGGGTCGGTCTTCTCCATGTCTTTTCCAGATACTTCATTCTGGGCACAGTGCCCCTTTCTTCCTCTTAAGCGGAGTCCACACTTTACTGGAATGAACACCAGCAACACAGTGCACACGAGGATCTCCCAGCCAAACCCAGAGTCTCGTGGCCCATGTGGCCAACGTTCGATTATCGGCAACCCAGAAGCCCACAGCTGTTCCCGGAGAGCCCACAGCAGCTCCAGAACTGTGTGGGGGAGACATTGTAATGGCCACCAGATGGCTCCAGAGAGCCTGGGGGCTTTGTCTCTGATCACCAGTGTCCTCTCGGCCACTAGAAACTGCTTGGAACCCCTACGAGGGTTCCGTCTCCAATGCAAACCAGTGCCTGGCAACAGGAGCTGAAGGGAGTAGGGGTGGGGGAGGTGCACCCGAGACTCCAACGCAAATCAGTGCCTGGCAACAGGAGCTAACAGTCGTTGGGCAGCGGAGGAGAATCTCTATATTGTGTACCTGAAAAAAATGCAACCCTATGTAGCATTGTCTTGGAATTAAACTTTGACACTTATAAAAAAAAGTTAAAAATGAAACTAGATATCAAAGGGAGAAACATAACAAAATCTAAACACGTAGAAAGTAACTTTCTAGATTATCGGAGACAAAAGATAAAATTTCAGTGCACTGACCCAAAGGAAAATAAAACTACAACGTATTAAAATTGATGGGACACAGCTAAATCAACAGAGAGCTCAATTTTTAGCACTCAATGCATACATTAGAAAGGAGGAGGAGCATCTGGGTGGCTCAGTCAGTTAGTCCAACTCTTGATTTTGACTCGGGTCATGGTCAACCTTGGGATAGTGAGGCTGAACCTGCATTGTGCTGGTGCTGGGCATGGTGGCTGCTTAATCATCTCTCTCTCTTTCTGCACCGCTTCCGTTTCTCTGTCTCTGTCTCTGTCTCTGTGTCTATCTCTCTCTCTCTCTCTAAAAAGAAAAGGAGTCTCAAAACTATAATCTTTCTATTTTAGAACCTAGAAAAAGAGGAGAAACTAAAACTAAAGAAGAAAACCAGAAGAATCCTTCTACCCCATTTCAAGATATTCGTCTACAGTAATCAAAAGTGCGTGGTGTTGGTGAAGAGCTAGACCAATGGAACAGAATACAGATGGATAAGTGGAACAGAATCAGGGACCCAGAAAGAGAACTACGCCCATATGTCGAATGGGGCCTTGACAAAGGTAAAAAGCCGTTCAGTGGAGGAGTGACAGCGTTTTGAATAAATGGTGCTAGAGCAAGTGGACATGCATAGGCAAAGAAGAAGGAGAAGCAGAAGAGGGAGCGGGAGAGGGGAGGAGGAGGTGGAGGACGAGGAGGCCGGGGACCACAATCTAAGTATCAAACCCTATACAAAACTTAACTCAGGCTGCCTGGGTGAGGCAGCCTGTGCGGCAGCCAGCTCTTGATTTCGGCTCTTGTCAAGCTCTCAGCGTCCCGGGACAAAGTCAGGCTCCAAGCTCACTGGCGAGGCTGCTTGAGGATGCTCTTTTCCCTTCTCCCTCCAGGCCCCTGCCCGCTCATGCACATGTTCACTCTCCCAAAGGAAAAAAAGAAAAAAAGAGTATTTTAAAAAGTAGCTCAAAATTAATCACTGCCTTACATGGAAAATGATGAATCTTATAGGGAAAATGTGGGGGAAAATTTCCAGAATGGAAAGCTAGGTAAAGAATCCTCCAGTCGAACATCAAATGATTTTCCCTAAGGTAAAGTTGATTAATTAGACTTTATCCAACAATCAGAATTGTAAATCTGTGCCGTGTGAAAGACCTCCTTAAGAAGACCCAAAAGACAAGCTACCAACTTGGAGGAAATAGGTCCAAATCACATAGCTAATAGAGGACTCCTGTCTGAAGCATGGAAACTCAGAATTTGATCCCCAAGTAAGCATGCAATCTAGTTAGCAAAAGGAAATAGAAGGGGGGTGGGGAAAAAGTAAAGGGCCTGCCACCTTTACCAAAGCGTAGACAGATGGAAACCACATAGAAAGTTGCCATTGGGGCAATTCAAATGAAAACTCCAGTGAGCTCTCACTGCACACCTATCACAGTGATTCAAACCAAATGCGCCAGAGAGGGAGAGAGAGACCCCACCACCAAATGCAAGGCAGGATGTGGAATGACTGGATCACTCCCGCCTCACAGTTGGGAATGGAAAATGATAGAGCTGACTCTTGAAAACAGTTAAGAGTTTCTTTTCCTTTTCCAAGCCGTGAGTTACATTCCCGTTCACATGCAGTATAATATCAATTTCAGGTGTCCAATAGAGTGGCTCAACCCTTCCACACAGATTCTTTGAGAACTAGACTTGCTACCGCCCTAGGAGCAGGTCATGGCACTATGGCATTTATCTTAGAGAAATCAAAACTTAACGTTTGCTCCAAAGCCTGTAGGGGAATGTATCTGTGTCCTTATGAAAGCATTGGGGCTGCCAAGGGGGTGGAAGGGACTGGAGTGGTTGGATATTGACACTTGACAGGGCTGCTGTAAGTGATAAACTCCTCTTGCTTCTTTGAAGGCCTCTTCCCCTTAATGGTGGTCCTGAGGACGAGGAGAATAGGAATGTCAACGATTTCAATCGCTTTCAACCTGCCAAGCATTAGAACACCATCTCTTCTACACTAGTTCACTCTCGTCTTAATCCTCAGTATCCCAAAGCAGACAGGTGGGGTCTGGTCCAAGAGGGGTTGCAGGCAGTGTCCCTTCCCCAGGCCATCTCCCCTCTTGCCCAGAAGCCCAATGACCAGGTCCCAGGCTTTCAACTCATCTAATTTCTGTGCCTTCTCTAGGGACACCAGGGAACTTCTGGGCTCTTTTTCTGGCTTCAAGGAGGCTCTGCGACGCTGGGTCTAGTGCTCTCAGCCGACTTGGACCACACGGCCAGTTGTCTCCTCCTGCATGGGCCACCTATTGGCTCGGGTGGATCAGGTGAGGGCATGTCCTCTCAGAGAGATACATGGAGAACAGAATAGAGGACCTCTTTCTGGCATTGTTTACCCTAATCTCTCAGTGGTTGCTACCATCGCTTGACTTCCCTGGAATTTCAAGCCCAGGAGAGGGGGGTGGGTCAGCAGCCAGAACTGTGGCTTCACCCTTGTGTCTTTTTTGAATGTTTTCCGCAACCCAGAGGGCTTCCGACAACACCAATTGATAACCGCATATGGTTTCCGTGGGCCAGGCATCCAGGTGCATCTAGCCAGGGACCTGTGTCTCAGGATCTCTCACAAGGCTGCAGTCAAGATGTCATGTGGGTCTTCAGTCATCTCCAGGCTTGTTGGCGGGAAATCTGCTTGTGTGCTCACTCGGGTGGCTCCTAGCAGCCAGAGGTCCTCCATTGCGGTGAGCAAGAAATATTCATTCCTTGCCACATGGGCCTCTCCATCATACAGCCCACAAGGAGCAGGCGGCTTCCCTCGAAACCAATGGTGAGGGAGCGAGAGCAAGCCCAAGAGGAGACCAGTGTCTTTGTCTACGAGCCTCAGAAGGGACATGCTATCTATCTCTCGGGCCATATTCTGTCCTTTCGAAGTGAGGCAGGAGTTCCTGACTCTAATCCAGTGGTAGAGTATGGAACACAAAACGAGGTGTACCCACGAAGGGAATCGTTGGAGACCCTGAAAGGCTGCCCTCCATGCTTTGCTGGGACTTTACCTCAGCTAGGCATCACCATAATCCTTGCATCCAAACTAGAACGTGACCTATGAGAAAATTTTGTCAAGCCCTTCTGGGATCCTTACAGCAGCTTGCCTAGAAGTTCCTTGCACAAGGGAAGGGTGCCTGTGTGGCTTAGTCAGGTCAACGTCTGACTCTTGATTTCGGCTCAGGGCGTGGTCCCATGGTCTGTGAAATCCAGCCCAGCGTCTGGTTGTGCACTTGAGTGGGAAGGCTGTCTAGGAATCTCTCTCTCCCTGCCCCTCCCCCGCTTGCATGTGTGTGTGCCCTCGCTCTTTCTCTCTCTCAGAAATGAAGAAGCAGAAGTCATCCTAGTGGTAGGAGTGGTAGTTATTTTCACATCAGTGGGTAATGAGACAACCTTGGCTTGGAATGGGAGCTCTGAAATTCACTAGCTGTGTGATCTTGGGGCAAGTTGTGTCCCCTCTCTGAACCTCAGTAGTATAGGACACACTGGGTTATTGGGACAATTAAGTGATCAGTAAAGGACACTTAAAACCCTTGGTTGCTTGGCATAGAATCCCTTCATACAATCAATTCTCAGTCGCAGTAGGATCAGCAATTTGATCGTTTTATTTTTTTGGTCCTTAACAATGAAAAATGCTCTCTCACATGGCTATAGGGAATAGGTAGCATCAGTTCAAGAATGGGGTGGATCTCCAGTCAAAGGAGCAATGGGTGTGGCTGAAGGGGTAAGGAAGCACAGGAGCTTTTGTGCTCTGGTTGTGAGTGTTGGTGGCTGCTGGGAAAGGGAATCAGACCTGCAGGGGACCCGAGAACTTGGAGTCTGGCCAGTGCACCCTTGCTCCCTTCTTGGGCTTCTGGGCTTTCAGGGGAGCCTGTGGCCCTTGAGGGCGTTTGGAGGCTGTGCCCAGAAGAGCAGGAGCAGGAGCTGGAGCTGGAGCAGGAGCAGGAGCAGGAGCAGGAGGCCCCCCGGAGACAGGCTGGACCTTGGGCCCAGAGTTGGCCAGCTTCTGCCTGAGGCAATGGTTTTCTTCCTTGAGCCTTTGGAACTCCCTCTCTGCCCACAGAACAGCCTTCTGGCTCTCCTCACTTCTGTTCTCCACCAGGAGGCGCTCTCGGTCATGCAAGGAGGAGATTCTCTGCCATTCTCGGTGCAGGTCGTCGGCCATCTTCTTGTAGAGGCCTAAGTTCCAGTGGGCAGCATCCACCTTCCTGCGCACCTTGGCGAGTTCGTTCTTCACTTGCAGGCAGCGTGCCTTCTCCTCCATCATCTTCCTCTCCAGGTGTTTGAGGTGCTCTTCGCACAGCTTAGGCTCTGCCTCGAGCTTCAGGTGCAGCTTCTGAATCTCCCTTTCCAGGAGGCTGTTTCGCTGGTGAAATGATACTTGCTCAGCTTGGTGGATTGTTGTGTTTCCTGGGAGCTCTTCATTCCCCTGACGTGCCTTCTTCAGTGCCCTGGATGGCTTTCCTTGATTCAGGGGGCTCCCACGGGGCACGTGATCAGTGGAGGAGGAGCCAGTCTGCACCTGCCTCCTTGAGCCCCCACCTTCCAGATGATCTCGAAGGAGCTCTAGCAGATGCATCACCGTCAGTAGGATCTGGCTGATGGTGTGGTGTTGGCTCTGGCCCTCAGCGGGGGCCTGCCACGGCACACCTCCGTCAGGAAGCTCTGGCCTGTCTTCCTCCCCTGCCTCTTCCTGCCCTCTCCGTCCACAGCTGCCAATGTCCTGAGACAGAGGGTCTGCACTTCCCCGCAGATCAGGGCTGTCCTTGAAGTCTTCTGGCATATTCCTCGCAGGGGGTTCTCCATCGTCCTGGGCTGCTCCACAGATGGGATTTTCATCGGTGAGCTGGTGAGGGCTCTTCTTCAACAGCCTTTGCCGAACTCCCTTCAGCAGTTGCGTAGCGTCTCCCACAGAAAAGTACCCGACATCTTGATTCAGGGCAGCCAGAGCAAGGATCTGTAGCGGGAGAGGACTGGCCTTGTGCTCCGATGATGCGACGGCTCCATGGGCTGGTGCATCCGGGTCGGTCTTCTCCATGTCTTTTCCAGATACTTCATTCTGGGCACAGTGCCCCTTTCTTCCTCTTAAGCGAAGTCCACACTTTACTGGAATGAACACCAGCAACACAGTGCACACGAGGATCTCCCAGCCAAACCCAGAGTCTCGTGGCCCATGTGGCCAACGTTCGATTATCGGCAACCCAGAAGCCCACAGCTGTTCCCGGAGAGCCCACAGCAGCTCCAGAACTGTGTGGGGGAGACATTGTAATGGCCACCAGATGGCTCCAGAGAGCCTGGGGGCTTTGTCTCTGATCACCAGTGTCCTCTCGGCCACTAGAAACTGCTTGGAACCCCTACGAGGGTTCCGTCTCCAATGCAAACCAGTGCCTGGCAACAGGAGCTGAAGGGAGTAGGGGTGGGGGAGGTGCACCCGAGACTCCAACGCAAATCAGTGCCTGGCAACAGGAGCTAACAGTCGTTGGGCAGCGGAGGAGAATCTCTATATTGTGTACCTGAAAAAAATGCAACCCTATGTAGCATTGTCTTGGAATTAAACTTTGACACTTATAAAAAAAAGTTAAAAATGAAACTAGATATCAAAGGGAGAAACATAACAAAATCTAAACACGTAGAAAGTAACTTTCTAGATTATCGGAGACAAAAGATAAAATTTCAGTGCACTGACCCGAAGGAAAATAAAACTACAACGTATTAAAATTGATGGGACACAGCTAAATCAACAGAGAGCTCAATTTTTAGCACTCAATGCATACATTAGAAAGGAGGAGGAGCATCTGGGTGGCTCAGTCAGTTAGTCCAACTCTTGATTTTGACTCGGGTCATGGTCAACCTTGGGATAGTGAGGCTGAACCTGCATTGTGCTGGTGCTGGGCATGGTGGCTGCTTAATCATCTCTCTCTCTTTCTGCACCGCTTCCGTTTCTCTGTCTCTGTCTCTGTCTCTGTGTCTATCTCTCTCTCTCTCTCTAAAAAGAAAAGGAGTCTCAAAACTATAATCTTTCTATTTTAGAACCTAGAAAAAGAGGAGAAACTAAAACTAAAGAAGAAAACCAGAAGAATCCTTCTACCCCATTTCAAGATATTCGTCTACAGTAATCAAAAGTGCGTGGTGTTGGTGAAGAGCTAGACCAATGGAACAGAATACAGATGGATAAGTGGAACAGAATCAGGGACCCAGAAAGAGAACTACGCCCATATGTCGAATGGGGCCTTGACAAAGGTAAAAAGCCGTTCAGTGGAGGAGTGACAGCGTTTTGAATAAATGGTGCTAGAGCAAGTGGACATGCATAGGCAAAGAAGAAGGAGAAGCAGAAGAGGGAGCGGGAGAGGGGAGGAGGAGGTGGAGGACGAGGAGGCCGGGGACCACAATCTAAGTATCAAACCCTATACAAAACTTAACTCAGGCTGCCTGGGTGAGGCAGCCTGTGCGGCAGCCAGCTCTTGATTTCGGCTCTTGTCAAGCTCTCAGCGTCCCGGGACAAAGTCAGGCTCCAAGCTCACTGGCGAGGCTGCTTGAGGATGCTCTTTTCCCTTCTCCCTCCAGGCCCCTGCCCGCTCATGCACATGTTCACTCTCCCAAAGGACAAAAAGAAAAAAAGAGTATTTTAAAAAGTAGCTCAAAATTAATCACTGCCTTACATGGAAAATGATGAATCTTATAGGGAAAATGTGGGGGAAAATTTCCAGAATGGAAAGCTAGGTAAAGAATCCTCCAGTCGAACATCAAATTATTTTCCCTAAGGTAAAGTTGATTAATTAGACTTTATCCAACAATCAGAATTGTAAATCTGTGCCGTGTGAAAGACCTCCTTAAGAAGACCCAAAAGACAAGCTACCAACTTGGAGGAAATAGGTCCAAATCACATAGCTAATAGAGGACTCCTGTCTGAAGCATGGAAACTCAGAATTTGATCCCCAAGTAAGCATGCAATCTAGTTAGCAAAAGGAAATAGAAGGGGGGTGGGGAAAAAGTAAAGGGCCTGCCACCTTTACCAAAGCGTAGACAGATGGAAACCACATAGAAAGTTGCCATTGGGGCAATTCAAATGAAAACTCCAGTGAGCTCTCACTGCACACCTATCAGAGTGATTCAAACCAAATGCGCCAGAGAGGGAGAGAGAGACCCCACCACCAAATGCAAGGCAGGATGTGGAATGACTGGATCACTCCCGCATCACAGTTGGGAATGGAAAATGATAGAGCTGACTCTTGAAAACAGTTAAGAGTTTCTTTTCCTTTTCCAAGCCGTGAGTTACATTCCCGTTCACATGCAGTATAATATCAATTTCAGGTGTCCAATAGAGTGGCTCAACCCTTCCACACAGATTCTTTGAGAACTAGACTTGCTACCGCCATAGGAGCAGGTCATGGCACTATGGCATTTATCTTAGAGAAATCAAAACTTAACGTTTGCTCCAAAGCCTGTAGGGGAATGTATCTGTGTCCTTATGAAAGCATTGGGGCTGCCAAGGGGGTGGAAGGGACTGGAGTGGTTGGATATTGACACTTGACATGGCTGCTGTAAGTGATAAACTCCTCTTGCTTCTTTGAAGGCCCCTTCCCCTTAATGGTGGTCCTGAGGACGAGGAGAATAGGAATGTCAACGATTTCAATCGCTTTCAACCTGCCAAGCATTAGAACACCATCTCTTCTACACTAGTTCACTCTCGTCTTAATCCTCAGTATCCCAAAGCAGACAGGTGGGGTCTGGTCCAAGAGGGGTTGCAGGCAGTGTCCCTTCCCCAGGCCATCTCCCCTCTTGCCCAGAAGCCCAATGACCAGGTCCCAGGCTTTCAACTCATCTAATTTCTGTGCCTTCTCTAGGGACACCAGGGAACTTCTGGGCTCTTTTTCTGGCTTCAAGGAGGCTCTGCGACGCTGGGTCTAGTGCTCTCAGCCGACTTGGACCACACGGCCAGTTGTCTCCTCCTGCATGGGCCACCTATTGGCTCGGGTGGATCAGGTGAGGGCATGTCCTCTCAGAGAGATACATGGAGAACAGAATAGAGGACCTCTTTCTGGCATTGTTTACCCTAATCTCTCAGTGGTTGCTACCATCGCTTGACTTCCCTGGAATTTCAAGCCCAGGAGAGGGGGGTGGGTCAGCAGCCAGAACTGTGGCTTCACCCTTGTGTCTTTTTTGAATGTTTTCCGCAACCCAGAGGGCTTCCGACAACACCAATTGATAACCGCATATGGTTTCCGTGGGCCAGGCATCCAGGTGCATCTAGCCAGGGACCTGTGTCTCAGGATCTCTCACAAGGCTGCAGTCAAGATGTCATGTGGGTCTTCAGTCATCTCCAGGCTTGTTGGCGGGAAATCTGCTTGTGTGCTCACTCGGGTGGCTCCTAGCAGCCAGAGGTCCTCCATTGCGGTGAGCAAGAAATATTCATTCCTTGCCACATGGGCCTCTCCATCATACAGCCCACAAGGAGCAGGCGGCTTCCCTCGAAACCAATGGTGAGGGAGCGAGAGCAAGCCCAAGAGGAGACCAGTGTCTTTGTCTACGAGCCTCAGAAGGGACATGCTATCTATCTCTCGGGCCATATTCTGTCCTTTCGAAGTGAGGCAGGAGTTCCTGACTCTAATCCAGTGGTAGAGTATGGAACACAAAACGAGGTGTACCCATGAAGGGAATCGTTGGAGACCCTGAAAGGCTGCCCTCCATGCTTTGCTGGGACTTTACCTCAGCTAGGCATCACCATAATCCTTGCATCCAAACTAGAACGTGACCTATGAGAAAATTTTGTCAAGCCCTTCTGGGATCCTTACAGCAGCTTGCCTAGAAGTTCCTTGCACAAGGGAAGGGTGCCTGTGTGGCTTAGTCAGGTCAACGTCTGACTCTTGATTTCGGCTCAGGGCGTGGTCCCATGGTCTGTGAAATCCAGCCCAGCGTCTGGTTGTGCACTTGAGTGGGAAGGCTGTCTAGGAATCTCTCTCTCCCTGCCCCTCTCCCGCTTGCATGTGTGTGTGCCCTCGCTCTTTCTCTCTCTCAGAAATGAAGAAGCAGAAGTCATCCTAGTGGTAGGAGTGGTAGTTATTTTCACATCAGTGGGTAATGAGACAACCTTGGCTTGGAATGGGAGCTCTGAAATTCACTAGCTGTGTGATCTTGGGGCAAGTTGTGTCCCCTCTCTGAACCTCAGTAGTATAGGACACACTGGGTTATTGGGACAATTAAGTGATCAGTAAAGGACACTTAAAACCCTTGGTTGCTTGGCATAGAATCCCTTCATACAATCAATTCTCAGTCGCAGTAGGATCAGCAATTTGATCGTTTTATTTTTTTGGTCCTTAACAATGAAAAATGCTCTCTCACATGGCTATAGGGAATAGGTAGCATCAGTTCAAGAATGGGGTGGATCTCCAGTCAAAGGAGCAATGGGTGTGGCTGAAGGGGTAAGGAAGCACAGGAGCTTTTGTGCTCTGGTTGTGAGTGTTGGTGGCTGCTGGGAAAGGGAATCAGACCTGCAGGGGACCCGAGAACTTGGAGTCTGGCCAGTGCACCCTTGCTCCCTTCTTGGGCTTCTGGGCTTTCAGGGGAGCCTGTGGCCCTTGAGGGCATTTGGAGGCTGTGCCCAGAAGAGCAGGAGCAGGAGCTGGAGCTGGAGCAGGAGCAGGAGCAGGAGCAGGAGGCCCCCCGGAGACAGGCTGGACCTTGGGCCCAGAGTTGGCCAGCTTCTGCCTGAGGCAATGGTTTTCTTCCTTGAGCCTTTGGAACTCCCTCTCTGCCCACAGAACAGCCTTCTGGCTCTCCTCACTTCTGTTCTCCACCAGGAGGCGCTCTCGGTCATGCAAGGAGGAGATTCTCTGCCATTCTCGGTGCAGGTCGTCGGCCATCTTCTTGTAGAGGCCTAAGTTCCAGTGGGCAGCATCCACCTTCCTGCGCACCTTGGCGAGTTCGTTCTTCACTTGCAGGCAGCGTGCCTTCTCCTCCATCATCTTCCTCTCCAGGTGTTTGAGGTGCTCTTCGCACAGCTTAGGCTCTGCCTCGAGCTTCAGGTGCAGCTTCTGAATCTCCCTTTCCAGGAGGCTGTTTCGCTGGTGAAAAGATACTTGCTCAGCTTGGTGGATTGTTGTGTTTCCTGGGAGCTCTTCATTCCCCTGACGTGCCTTCTTCAGTGCCCTGGATGGCTTTCCTTGATTCAGGGGGCTCCCACGGGGCACGTGATCAGTGGAGGAGGAGCCAGTCTGCCCCTGCCTCCTTGAGCCCCCACCTTCCAGATGATCTCGAAGGAGCTCTAGCAGATGCATCACTGTCAGTAGGATCTGGCTGAGGGTGTGGTGTTGGCTCTGGCCCTCAGCGGGGGCCTGCCACGGCACACCTCCGTCAGGAAGCTCTGGCCTGCCTGCCTCCCCTGCCTCTTCCTGCCCTCTCAGTCCACAGCTGCCAATGTCCTGAGACAGAGGGTCTGCACTTCCCCGCAGATCAGGGCTGTCCTTTAAGTCTTCTGGCATATTCCTCGCAGGGGGTTCTCCATCGTCCTGGGCTGCTCCACAGATGGGATTTTCATCGGTGAGCTGGTGAGGGCTCTTCTTCAACAGCCTTTGCCGAACTCCCTTCAGCAGTTGCGTAGCGTCTCCCACAGAAAAGTACCCGACATCTTGATTCAGGGCAGCCAGAGCAAGGATCTGTAGCGGGAGAGGACTGGCCTTGTGCTCCGATGATGCGACGGCTCCATGGGCTGGTGCATCCGGGTCGGTCTTCTCCATGTCTTTTCCAGATACTTCATTCTGGGCACAGTGCCCCTTTCTTCCTCTTAAGCGGAGTCCACACTTTACTGGAATGAACACCAGCAACACAGTGCACACGAGGATCTCCCAGCCAAACCCAGAGTCTCGTGGCCCATGTGGCCAACGTTCGATTATCGGCAACCCAGAAGCCCACAGCTGTTCCCGGAGAGCCCACAGCGGCTCCAGAACTGTGTGGGGAGACATTGTAATGGCCACCAGCTGGCTCCAGAGAGCCTGGGGGCTTTGTCTCTGATCACCAGTGTCCTCTCGGCCACTAGAAACTGCTTGGAACCCCTACGAGGGTTCCGTCTCCAATGCAAACCAGTGCCTGGCAACAGGAGCTGAAGGGAGTAGGGGTGGGGGAGGTGCACCCGAGACTCCAACGCAAATCAGTGCCTGGCAACAGGAGCTAACAGTCGTTGGGCAGCGGAGGAGAATCTCTATATTGTGTACCTGAAAAAAATGCAACCCTATGTAGCATTGTCTTGGAATTAAACTTTGACACTTATATAAAAAAGTTAAAAATGAAACTAGATATCAAAGGGAGAAACATAACAAAATCTAAACACGTAGAAAGTAACTTTCTAGATTATCGGAGACAAAAGATAAAATTTCAGTGCACTGAACGGAAGGAAAATAAAACTACAACGTATTAAAATTGGTGGGACACAGCTAAATCAACAGAGAGCTCAATTTATAGCACTCAATGCATACATTAGAAAGGAGGAGGAGCATCTGGGTGGCTCAGTCAGTTAGTCCAACTCTTGATTTTGACTCGGGTCATGGTCAACCTTGGGATAGTGAGGCTGAACCTGCATTGTGCTGGTGCTGGGCATGGTGGCTGCTTAATCATCTCTCTCTCCCTTTCTCTGAATCTGTCTCTGTCTCTCTCTCTAAAAAGAAAAGGAGTCTCAAAACTATAATCTTTCTATTTTAGAACCTAGAAAAAGAGGAGAAACTAAAACTAAAGAAGAAAACCAGAAGAATCCTTCTACCCCATTTCAAGATATTCGTCTACAGTAATCAAAAGTGCGTGGTGTTGGTGAAGAGCTAGACCAATGGAACAGAATAAAGATGGATAAGTGGAACAGAATCAAGGACCCAGAAAGTGAACTACACCCATATGTCGAATGGAGCCTTGACAAAGGTAAAAAGCCGTTCAGTGGAGGAGTGACAGCGTTTTGAATAAATGGTGCTAGAGCAAGTGGACATGCATAGGCAAAGAAGAAGGAGAAGCAGAAGAGGGAGCGGGAGAGGGGAGGAGGAGGTGGAGGACGAGGAGGCCGGGGACCACAATCTAAGTATCAAACCCTATACAAAACTTAACTCAGGCTGCCTGGGTGAGGCAGCCTGTGTGGCAGCCAGCTCTTGATTTCGGCTCTTGTCAAGCTCTCAGCGTCCCGGGACAAAGTCAGGCTCCAAGCTCACTGGCGAGGCTGCTTGAGGATGCTCTTTTCCCTTCTCCCTCCAGGCCCCTGCCCGCTCATGCACATGTTCACTCTCCCAAAGGAAAAAAAGAAAAAAAGAGTATTTTAAAAAGTAGCTCAAAATTAATCACTACCTTACATGGAAAATGATAAATCTTATAGGGAAAATGTGGGGAAAAATTTCCAGAATGGAAAGCTAGGTAAAGAATCCTCCAGTCGAACATCAAATTATTTTCCCTAAGGTAAAGTTGATTAATTAGACTTTATCCAACAATCAGAATTGTAAATCTGTGCCATGTGAAAGACCTCCTTAAGAAGACCCAAAAGACAAGCTACCAACTTGGAGGAAATAGGTCCAAATCACATAGCTAATAGAGGACTCCTGTCTGAAGCATGGAAACTCAGAATTTGATCCCCAAGTAAGCATGCAATCTAGTTAGCAAAAGGAAATAGAAGGGGGGTGGGGAAAAAGTAAAGGGCCTGCCACCTTTACCAAAGCGTAGACAGATGGAAACCACATAGAAAGTTGCCATTGGGGCAATTCAAATGAAAACTCCAGTGAGCTCTCACTGCACACCTATCACAGTGATTCAAACCAAATGCACCAGAGAGGGAGAGAGAGACCCCACCACCAAATGCAAGGCAGGATATGGAATGACTGGATCACTCCCGCATCACAGTTGGGAATGGAAAATGATAGAGCTGACTCTTGAAAACAGTTAAGAGTTTCTTTTCCTTTTCCAAGCCGTGAGTTACATTCCCATTCACATGCAGGATAATATCAATTTCAGGTGTCCAATAGAGTGGCTCAACCCTTCCACACAGATTCTTTGAGAACTAGACTTGCTACCGCCTTAGGAGCAGGTCATGGCACTATGGCATTTATCTTAGAGAAATCAAAACTTAACGTTTGCTCCAAAGCCTGTAGGGGAATGTATCTGTGTCCTTATGAAAGCATTGGGGCTGCCAAGGGGGTGGAAGGGACTGGAGTGGTTGGATATTGACACTTGACATGGCTGCTGTAAGTGATAAACTCCTCTTGCTTCTTTGAAGGCCCCTTCCCCTTAATGGTGGTCCTGAGGACGAGGAGAATAGGAATGTCAACGATTTCAATCGCTTTCAACCTGCCAAGCATTAGAACACCATCTCTTCTACACTAGTTCACTCTCGTCTTAATCCTCAGTATCCCAAAGCAGACAGGTGGGGTCTGGTTCAAGAGGGGTTGCAGGCAGTGTCCCTTCCACAGGCCATCTCCCCTCTTGCCCAGAAGCCCAATGACCAGGTCCCAGGCTTTCAACTCATCTAATTTCTGTGCCTTCTCTAGGGACACCAGGGAACTTCTGGGCTCTTTTTCTGGCTTCAAGGAGGCTCTGCGACGCTGGGTCTAGTGCTCTCAGCCGACTTGGACCACACGGCCAGTTGTCTCCTCCTGCATGGGCCACCTATTGGCTCGGGTGGATCAGGTGAGGGCATGTCCTCTCAGAGAGATACATGGAGAACAGAATAGAGGACCTCTTTCTGGCATTGTTTACCCTAATCTCTCAGTGGTTGCTACCATCGCTTGACTTCCCTGGAATTTCAAGCCCAGGAGAGGGGGGTGGGTCAGCAGCCAGAACTGTGGCTTCACCCTTGTGTCTTTTTTGAATGTTTTCCGCAACCCAGAGGGCTTCCGACAACACCAATTGATAACCGCATATGGTTTCCGTGGGCCAGGCATCCAGGTGCATCTAGCCAGGGACCTGTGTCTCAGGATCTCTCACAAGGCTGCAGTCAAGATGTCATGTGGGTCTTCAGTCATCTCCAGGCTTGTTGGCGGGAAATCTGCTTGTGTGCTCACTCGGGTGGCTCCTAGCAGCCAGAGGTCCTCCATTGCGGTGAGCAAGAAATATTCATTCCTTGCCACATGGGCCTCTCCATCATACAGCCCACAAGGAGCAGGCGGCTTCCCTCGAAACCAATGGTGAGGGAGCGAGAGCAAGCCCAAGAGGAGACCAGTGTCTTTGTCTACGAGCCTCAGAAGGGACATGCTATCTATCTCTCGGGCCATATTCTGTCCTTTCGAAGTGAGGCAGGAGTTCCTGACTCTAATCCAGTGGTAGAGTATGGAACACAAAACGAGGTGTACCCATGAAGGGAATCGTTGGAGACCCTGAAAGGCTGCCCTCCATGCTTTGCTGGGACTTTACCTCAGCTAGGCATCACCATAATCCTTGCATCCAAACTAGAACGTGACCTATGAGAAAATTTTGTCAAGCCCTTCTGGGATCCTTACAGCAGCTTGCCTAGAAGTTCCTTGCACAAGGGAAGGGTGCCTGTGTGGCTTAGTCAGGTCAACGTCTGACTCTTGATTTCGGCTCAGGGCGTGGTCCCATGGTCTGTGAAATCCAGCCCAGCGTCTGGTTGTGCACTTGAGTGGGAAGGCTGTCTAGGAATCTCTCTCTCCCTGCCCCTCTCCCGCTTGCATTTGTGTGTGCCCTCGCTCTTTCTCTCCCTCAGAAATGAAGAAGCAGAAGTCATCGTAGTGGTAGGAATGGTAGTTATTTTCACATCAGTGGGTAATGAGACAACCTTGGCTTGGAATGGGAGCTCTGAAATTCACTAGCTGTGTGATCTTGGGGCAAGTTGTGTCCCCTCTCTGAACCTCAGTAGTATAGGACACACTGGGTTATTGGGACAATTAAGTGATCAGTAAAGGACACTTAAAACCCTTGGTTGCTTGGCATAGAATCCCTTCATACAATCAATTCTCAGTCGCAGTAGGATCAGCAATTTGATCGTTTTATTTTTTTGGTCCTTAACAATGAAAAATGCTCTCTCACATGGCTATAGGGAATAGGTAGCATCAGTTCAAGAATGGGGTGGATCTCCAGTCAAAGGAGCAATGGGTGTGGCTGAAGGGGTAAGGAAGCACAGGAGCTTTTGTGCTCTGGTTGTGAGTGTTGGTGGCTGCTGGGAAAGGGAATCAGACCTGCAGGGGACCCGAGAACTTGGAGTCTGGCCAGTGCACCCTTGCTCCCTTCTTGGGCTTCTGGGCTTTCAGGGGAGCCTGTGGCCCTTGAGGGCATTTGGAGGCTGTGCCCAGAAGAGCAGGAGCAGGAGCTGGAGCTGGAGCAGGAGCAGGAGCAGGAGCAGGAGGCCCCCCGGAGACAGGCTGGACCTTGGGCCCAGAGTTGGCCAGCTTCTGCCTGAGGCAATGGTTTTCTTCCTTGAGCCTTTGGAACTCCCTCTCTGCCCACAGAACAGCCTTCTGGCTCTCCTCACTTCTGTTCTCCACCAGGAGGCGCTCTCGGTCATGCAAGGAGGAGATTCTCTGCCATTCTCGGTGCAGGTCGTCGGCCATCTTCTTGTAGAGGCCTAAGTTCCAGTGGGCAGCATCCACCTTCCTGCGCACCTTGGCGAGTTCGTTCTTCACTTGCAGGCAGCGTGCCTTCTCCTCCATCATCTTCCTCTCCAGGTGTTTGAGGTGCTCTTCGCACAGCTTAGGCTCTGCCTCGAGCTTCAGGTGCAGCTTCTGAATCTCCCTTTCCAGGAGGCTGTTTCGCTGGTGAAAAGATACTTGCTCAGCTTGGTGGATTGTTGTGTTTCCTGGGAGCTCTTCATTCCCCTGACGTGCCTTCTTCAGTGCCCTGGATGGCTTTCCTTGATTCAGGGGGCTCCCACGGGGCACGTGATCAGTGGAGGAGGAGCCAGTCTGCACCTGCCTCCTTGAGCCCCCACCTTCCAGATGATCTCGAAGGAGCTCTAGCAGATGCATCACTGTCAGTAGGATCTGGCTGAGGGTGTGGTGTTGGCTCTGGCCCTCAGTGGGGGCCTGCCACGGCACACCTCCGTCAGGAAGCTCTGGCCTGCCTGCCTCCCCTCCCTCTTCCTGCCCTCTCAGTCCACAGCTGCCAATGTCCTGAGACAGAGGGTCTGCACTTCCCCGCAGATCAGGGCTGTCCTTGAAGTCTTCTGGCATATTCCTCGCAGGGGGTTCTCCATCGTCCTGGGCTGCTCCACAGATGGGATTTTCATCGGTGAGCTGGTGAGGGCTCTTCTTCAACAGCCTTTGCCGAACTCCCTTCAGCAGTTGCGTAGCGTCTCCCACAGAAAAGTACCCGACATCTTGATTCAGGGCAGCCAGAGCAAGGGTCTGTAGCGGGAGAGGACTGGCCTTGTGCTCCGATGATGCGACGGCTCCATGGGCTGGTGCATCCGGGTCGGTCTTCTCCATGTCTTTTCCAGATACTTCATTCTGGGCACAGTGCCCCTTTCTTCCTCTTAAGCGGAGTCCACACTTTACTGGAATGAACACCAGCAACACAGTGCACACGAGGATCTCCCAGCCAAACCCAGAGTCTCGTGGCCCATGTGGCCAACGTTCGATTATCGGCAACCCAGAAGCCCACAGCTGTTCCCGGAGAGCCCACAGCGGCTCCAGAACTGTGTGGGGAGACATTGTAATGGCCACCAGCTGGCTCCAGAGAGCCTGGGGGCTTTGTCTCTGATCACCAGTGTCCTCTCGGCCACTAGAAACTGCTTGGAACCCCTACGAGGGTTCCGTCTCCAATGCAAACCAGTGCCTGGCAACAGGAGCTGAAGGGAGTAGGGGTGGGGGAGGTGCACCCGAGACTCCAACACAAATCAGTGCCTGGCAACAGGAGCTAACAGTCGTTGGGCAGCGGAGGAGAATCTCTATATTGTGTACCTGAAAAAAATGCAACCCTATGTAGCATTGTCTTGGAATTAAACTTTGACACTTATATAAAAAAGTTAAAAATGAAACTAGATATCAAAGGGAGAAACATAACAAAATCTAAACACGTAGAAAGTAACTTTCTAGATTATCGGAGACAAAAGATAAAATTTCAGTGCACTGACCCGAAGGAAAATAAAACTACAACGTATTAAAATTGGTGGGACACAGCTAAATCAACAGAGAGCTCAATTTATAGCACTCAATGCATACATTAGAAAGGAGGAGGAGCATCTGGGTGGCTCAGTCAGTTAGTCCAACTCTTGATTTTGACTCGGGTCATGGTCAACCTTGGGATAGTGAGGCTGAACCTGCATTGTGCTGGTGCTGGGCATGGTGGCTGCTTAATCATCTCTCTCTCCCTTTCTCTGAATCTGTCTCTGTCTCTCTCTCTAAAAAGAAAAGGAGTCTCAAAACTATAATCTTTCTATTTTAGAACCTAGAAAAAGAGGAGAAACTAAAACTAAAGAAGAAAACCAGAAGAATCCTTCTACCCCATTTCAAGATATTCGTCTACAGTAATCAAAAGTGCGTGGTGTTGGTGAAGAGCTAGACCAATGGAACAGAATAAAGATGGATAAGTGGAACAGAATCAAGGACCCAGAAAGTGAACTACACCCATATGTCGAATGGAGCCTTGACAAAGGTAAAAAGCCGTTCAGTGGAGGAGTGACAGCGTTTTGAATAAATGGTGCTAGAGCAAGTGGACATGCATAGGCAAAGAAGAAGGAGAAGCAGAAGAGGGAGCGGGAGAGGGGAGGAGGAGGTGGAGGACGAGGAGGCCGGGGACCACAATCTAAGTATCAAACCCTATACAAAACTTAACTCAGGCTGCCTGGGTGAGGCAGCCTGTGTGGCAGCCAGCTCTTGATTTCGGCTCTTGTCAAGCTCTCAGCGTCCCGGGACAAAGTCAGGCTCCAAGCTCACTGGCGAGGCTGCTTGAGGATGCTCTTTTCCCTTCTCCCTCCAGGCCCCTGCCCGCTCATGCACATGTTCACTCTCCCAAAGGAAAAAAAGAAAAAAAGAGTATTTTAAAAAGTAGCTCAAAATTAATCACTACCTTACATGGAAAATGATAAATCTTATAGGGAAAATGTGGGGAAAAATTTCCAGAATGGAAAGCTAGGTAAAGAATCCTCCAGTCGAACATCAAATTATTTTCCCTAAGGTAAAGTTGATTAATTAGACTTTATCCAACAATCAGAGTTGTAAATCTGTGCCATGTGAAAGACCTCCTTAAGAAGACCCAAAAGACAAGCTACCAACTTGGAGGAAATAGGTCCAAATCACATAGCTAATAGAGGACTCCTGTCTGAAGCATGGAAACTCAGAATTTGATCCCCAAGTAAGCATGCAATCTAGTTAGCAAAAGGAAATAGAAGGGGGGTGGGGAAAAAGTAAAGGGCCTGCCACCTTTACCAAAGCGTAGACAGATGGAAACCACATAGAAAGTTGCCATTGGGGCAATTCAAATGAAAACTCCAGTGAGCTCTCACTGCACACCTATCACAGTGATTCAAACCAAATGCACCAGAGAGGGAGAGAGAGACCCCACCACCAAATGCAAGGCAGGATATGGAATGATTGGATCACTCCCGCATCACAGTTGGGAATGGAAAATGATAGAGCTGACTCTTGAAAACAGTTAAGAGTTTCTTTTCCTTTTCCAAGCCGTGAGTTACATTCCCATTCACATGCAGGATAATATCAATTTCAGGTGTCCAATAGAGTGGCTCAACCCTTCCACACAGATTCTTTGAGAACTAGACTTGCTACCGCCTTAGGAGCAGGTCATGGCACTATGGCATTTATCTTAGAGAAATCAAAACTTAACGTTTGCTCCAAAGCCTGTAGGGGAATGTATCTGTGTCCTTATGAAAGCATTGGGGCTGCCAAGGGGGTGGAAGGGACTGGAGTGGTTGGATATTGACACTTGACATGGCTGCTGTAAGTGATAAACTCCTCTTGCTTCTTTGAAGGCCCCTTCCCCTTAATGGTGGTCCTGAGGACGAGGAGAATAGGAATGTCAACGATTTCAATCGCTTTCAACCTGCCAAGCATTAGAACACCATCTCTTCTACACTAGTTCACTCTCGTCTTAATCCTCAGTATCCCAAAGCAGACAGGTGGGGTCTGGTTCAAGAGGGGTTGCAGGCAGTGTCCCTTCCACAGGCCATCTCCCCTCTTGCCCAGAAGCCCAATGACCAGGTCCCAGGCTTTCAACTCATCTAATTTCTGTGCCTTCTCTAGGGACACCAGGGAACTTCTGGGCTCTTTTTCTGGCTTCAAGGAGGCTCTGCGACGCTGGGTCTAGTGCTCTCAGCCGACTTGGACCACACGGCCAGTTGTCTCCTCCTGCATGGGCCACCTATTGGCTCGGGTGGATCAGGTGAGGGCATGTCCTCTCAGAGAGATACATGGAGAACAGAATAGAGGACCTCTTTCTGGCATTGTTTACCCTAATCTCTCAGTGGTTGCTACCATCGCTTGACTTCCCTGGAATTTCAAGCCCAGGAGAGGGGGGTGGGTCAGCAGCCAGAACTGTGGCTTCACCCTTGTGTCTTTTTTGAATGTTTTCCGCAACCCAGAGGGCTTCCGACAACACCAATTGATAACCGCATATGGTTTCCGTGGGCCAGGCATCCAGGTGCATCTAGCCAGGGACCTGTGTCTCAGGATCTCTCACAAGGCTGCAGTCAAGATGTCATGTGGGTCTTCAGTCATCTCCAGGCTTGTTGGCGGGAAATCTGCTTGTGTGCTCACTCGGGTGGCTCCTAGCAGCCAGAGGTCCTCCATTGCGGTGAGCAAGAAATATTCATTCCTTGCCACATGGGCCTCTCCATCATACAGCCCACAAGGAGCAGGCGGCTTCCCTCGAAACCAATGGTGAGGGAGCGAGAGCAAGCCCAAGAGGAGACCAGTGTCTTTGTCTACGAGCCTCAGAAGGGACATGCTATCTATCTCTCGGGCCATATTCTGTCCTTTCGAAGTGAGGCAGGAGTTCCTGACTCTAATCCAGTGGTAGAGTATGGAACACAAAACGAGGTGTACCCATGAAGGGAATCGTTGGAGACCCTGAAAGGCTGCCCTCCATGCTTTGCTGGGACTTTACCTCAGCTAGGCATCACCATAATCCTTGCATCCAAACTAGAACGTGACCTATGAGAAAATTTTGTCAAGCCCTTCTGGGATCCTTACAGCAGCTTGCCTAGAAGTTCCTTGCACAAGGGAAGGGTGCCTGTGTGGCTTAGTCAGGTCAACGTCTGACTCTTGATTTCGGCTCAGGGCGTGGTCCCATGGTCTGTGAAATCCAGCCCAGCGTCTGGTTGTGCACTTGAGTGGGAAGGCTGTCTAGGAATCTCTCTCTCCCTGCCCCTCTCCCGCTTGCATTTGTGTGTGCCCTCGCTCTTTCTCTCCCTCAGAAATGAAGAAGCAGAAGTCATCGTAGTGGTAGGAATGGTAGTTATTTTCACATCAGTGGGTAATGAGACAACCTTGGCTTGGAATGGGAGCTCTGAAATTCACTAGCTGTGTGATCTTGGGGCAAGTTGTGTCCCCTCTCTGAACCTCAGTAGTATAGGACACACTGGGTTATTGGGACAATTAAGTGATCAGTAAAGGACACTTAAAACCCTTGGTTGCTTGGCATAGAATCCCTTCATACAATCAATTCTCAGTCGCAGTAGGATCAGCAATTTGATCGTTTTATTTTTTTGGTCCTTAACAATGAAAAATGCTCTCTCACATGGCTATAGGGAATAGGTAGCATCAGTTCAAGAATGGGGTGGATCTCCAGTCAAAGGAGCAATGGGTGTGGCTGAAGGGGTAAGGAAGCACAGGAGCTTTTGTGCTCTGGTTGTGAGTGTTGGTGGCTGCTGGGAAAGGGAATCAGACCTGCAGGGGACCCGAGAACTTGGAGTCTGGCCAGTGCACCCTTGCTCCCTTCTTGGGCTTCTGGGCTTTCAGGGGAGCCTGTGGCCCTTGAGGGCATTTGGAGGCTGTGCCCAGAAGAGCAGGAGCAGGAGCTGGAGCTGGAGCAGGAGCAGGAGCAGGAGCAGGAGGCCCCCCGGAGACAGGCTGGACCTTGGGCCCAGAGTTGGCCAGCTTCTGCCTGAGGCAATGGTTTTCTTCCTTGAGCCTTTGGAACTCCCTCTCTGCCCACAGAACAGCCTTCTGGCTCTCCTCACTTCTGTTCTCCACCAGGAGGCGCTCTCGGTCATGCAAGGAGGAGATTCTCTGCCATTCTCGGTGCAGGTCGTCGGCCATCTTCTTGTAGAGGCCTAAGTTCCAGTGGGCAGCATCCACCTTCCTGCGCACCTTGGCGAGTTCGTTCTTCACTTGCAGGCAGCGTGCCTTCTCCTCCATCATCTTCCTCTCCAGGTGTTTGAGGTGCTCTTCGCACAGCTTAGGCTCTGCCTCGAGCTTCAGGTGCAGCTTCTGAATCTCCCTTTCCAGGAGGCTGTTTCGCTGGTGAAAAGATACTTGCTCAGCTTGGTGGATTGTTGTGTTTCCTGGGAGCTCTTCATTCCCCTGACGTGCCTTCTTCAGTGCCCTGGATGGCTTTCCTTGATTCAGGGGGCTCCCACGGGGCACGTGATCAGTGGAGGAGGAGCCAGTCTGCACCTGCCTCCTTGAGCCCCCACCTTCCAGATGATCTCGAAGGAGCTCTAGCAGATGCATCACTGTCAGTAGGATCTGGCTGAGGGTGTGGTGTTGGCTCTGGCCCTCAGTGGGGGCCTGCCACGGCACACCTCCGTCAGGAAGCTCTGGCCTGCCTGCCTCCCCTCCCTCTTCCTGCCCTCTCAGTCCACAGCTGCCAATGTCCTGAGACAGAGGGTCTGCACTTCCCCGCAGATCAGGGCTGTCCTTGAAGTCTTCTGGCATATTCCTCGCAGGGGGTTCTCCATCGTCCTGGGCTGCTCCACAGATGGGATTTTCATCGGTGAGCTGGTGAGGGCTCTTCTTCAACAGCCTTTGCCGAACTCCCTTCAGCAGTTGCGTAGCGTCTCCCACAGAAAAGTACCCGACATCTTGATTCAGGGCAGCCAGAGCAAGGGTCTGTAGCGGGAGAGGACTGGCCTTGTGCTCCGATGATGCGACGGCTCCATGGGCTGGTGCATCCGGGTCGGTCTTCTCCATGTCTTTTCCAGATACTTCATTCTGGGCACAGTGCCCCTTTCTTCCTCTTAAGCGGAGTCCACACTTTACTGGAATGAACACCAGCAACACAGTGCACACGAGGATCTCCCAGCCAAACCCAGAGTCTCGTGGCCCATGTGGCCAACGTTCGATTATCGGCAACCCAGAAGCCCACAGCTGTTCCCGGAGAGCCCACAGCGGCTCCAGAACTGTGTGGGGAGACATTGTAATGGCCACCAGCTGGCTCCAGAGAGCCTGGGGGCTTTGTCTCTGATCACCAGTGTCCTCTCGGCCACTAGAAACTGCTTGGAACCCCTACGAGGGTTCCGTCTCCAATGCAAACCAGTGCCTGGCAACAGGAGCTGAAGGGAGTAGGGGTGGGGGAGGTGCACCCGAGACTCCAACACAAATCAGTGCCTGGCAACAGGAGCTAACAGTCGTTGGGCAGCGGAGGAGAATCTCTATATTGTGTACCTGAAAAAAATGCAACCCTATGTAGCATTGTCTTGGAATTAAACTTTGACACTTATATAAAAAAGTTAAAAATGAAACTAGATATCAAAGGGAGAAACATAACAAAATCTAAACACGTAGAAAGTAACTTTCTAGATTATCGGAGACAAAAGATAAAATTTCAGTGCACTGACCCGAAGGAAAATAAAACTACAACGTATTAAAATTGGTGGGACACAGCTAAATCAACAGAGAGCTCAATTTATAGCACTCAATGCATACATTAGAAAGGAGGAGGAGCATCTGGGTGGCTCAGTCAGTTAGTCCAACTCTTGATTTTGACTCGGGTCATGGTCAACCTTGGGATAGTGAGGCTGAACCTGCATTGTGCTGGTGCTGGGCATGGTGGCTGCTTAATCATCTCTCTCTCCCTTTCTCTGAATCTGTCTCTGTCTCTCTCTCTAAAAAGAAAAGGAGTCTCAAAACTATAATCTTTCTATTTTAGAACCTAGAAAAAGAGGAGAAACTAAAACTAAAGAAGAAAACCAGAAGAATCCTTCTACCCCATTTCAAGATATTCGTCTACAGTAATCAAAAGTGCGTGGTGTTGGTGAAGAGCTAGACCAATGGAACAGAATAAAGATGGATAAGTGGAACAGAATCAAGGACCCAGAAAGTGAACTACACCCATATGTCGAATGGAGCCTTGACAAAGGTAAAAAGCCGTTCAGTGGAGGAGTGACAGCGTTTTGAATAAATGGTGCTAGAGCAAGTGGACATGCATAGGCAAAGAAGAAGGAGAAGCAGAAGAGGGAGCGGGAGAGGGGAGGAGGAGGTGGAGGACGAGGAGGCCGGGGACCACAATCTAAGTATCAAACCCTATACAAAACTTAACTCAGGCTGCCTGGGTGAGGCAGCCTGTGTGGCAGCCAGCTCTTGATTTCGGCTCTTGTCAAGCTCTCAGCGTCCCGGGACAAAGTCAGGCTCCAAGCTCACTGGCGAGGCTGCTTGAGGATGCTCTTTTCCCTTCTCCCTCCAGGCCCCTGCCCGCTCATGCACATGTTCACTCTCCCAAAGGAAAAAAAGAAAAAAAGAGTATTTTAAAAAGTAGCTCAAAATTAATCACTACCTTACATGGAAAATGATAAATCTTATAGGGAAAATGTGGGGAAAAATTTCCAGAATGGAAAGCTAGGTAAAGAATCCTCCAGTCGAACATCAAATTATTTTCCCTAAGGTAAAGTTGATTAATTAGACTTTATCCAACAATCAGAGTTGTAAATCTGTGCCATGTGAAAGACCTCCTTAAGAAGACCCAAAAGACAAGCTACCAACTTGGAGGAAATAGGTCCAAATCACATAGCTAATAGAGGACTCCTGTCTGAAGCATGGAAACTCAGAATTTGATCCCCAAGTAAGCATGCAATCTAGTTAGCAAAAGGAAATAGAAGGGGGGTGGGGAAAAAGTAAAGGGCCTGCCACCTTTACCAAAGCGTAGACAGATGGAAACCACATAGAAAGTTGCCATTGGGGCAATTCAAATGAAAACTCCAGTGAGCTCTCACTGCACACCTATCACAGTGATTCAAACCAAATGCACCAGAGAGGGAGAGAGAGACCCCACCACCAAATGCAAGGCAGGATATGGAATGACTGGATCACTCCCGCATCACAGTTGGGAATGGAAAATGATAGAGCTGACTCTTGAAAACAGTTAAGAGTTTCTTTTCCTTTTCCAAGCCGTGAGTTACATTCCCATTCACATGCAGGATAATATCAATTTCAGGTGTCCAATAGAGTGGCTCAACCCTTCCACACAGATTCTTTGAGAACTAGACTTGCTACCGCCTTAGGAGCAGGTCATGGCACTATGGCATTTATCTTAGAGAAATCAAAACTTAACGTTTGCTCCAAAGCCTGTAGGGGAATGTATCTGTGTCCTTATGAAAGCATTGGGGCTGCCAAGGGGGTGGAAGGGACTGGAGTGGTTGGATATTGACACTTGACATGGCTGCTGTAAGTGATAAACTCCTCTTGCTTCTTTGAAGGCCCCTTCCCCTTAATGGTGGTCCTGAGGACGAGGAGAATAGGAATGTCAACGATTTCAATCGCTTTCAACCTGCCAAGCATTAGAACACCATCTCTTCTACACTAGTTCACTCTCGTCTTAATCCTCAGTATCCCAAAGCAGACAGGTGGGGTCTGGTTCAAGAGGGGTTGCAGGCAGTGTCCCTTCCACAGGCCATCTCCCCTCTTGCCCAGAAGCCCAATGACCAGGTCCCAGGCTTTCAACTCATCTAATTTCTGTGCCTTCTCTAGGGACACCAGGGAACTTCTGGGCTCTTTTTCTGGCTTCAAGGAGGCTCTGCGACGCTGGGTCTAGTGCTCTCAGCCGACTTGGACCACACGGCCAGTTGTCTCCTCCTGCATGGGCCACCTATTGGCTCGGGTGGATCAGGTGAGGGCATGTCCTCTCAGAGAGATACATGGAGAACAGAATAGAGGACCTCTTTCTGGCATTGTTTACCCTAATCTCTCAGTGGTTGCTACCATCGCTTGACTTCCCTGGAATTTCAAGCCCAGGAGAGGGGGGTGGGTCAGCAGCCAGAACTGTGGCTTCACCCTTGTGTCTTTTTTGAATGTTTTCCGCAACCCAGAGGGCTTCCGACAACACCAATTGATAACCGCATATGGTTTCCGTGGGCCAGGCATCCAGGTGCATCTAGCCAGGGACCTGTGTCTCAGGATCTCTCACAAGGCTGCAGTCAAGATGTCATGTGGGTCTTCAGTCATCTCCAGGCTTGTTGGCGGGAAATCTGCTTGTGTGCTCACTCGGGTGGCTCCTAGCAGCCAGAGGTCCTCCATTGCGGTGAGCAAGAAATATTCATTCCTTGCCACATGGGCCTCTCCATCATACAGCCCACAAGGAGCAGGCGGCTTCCCTCGAAACCAATGGTGAGGGAGCGAGAGCAAGCCCAAGAGGAGACCAGTGTCTTTGTCTACGAGCCTCAGAAGGGACATGCTATCTATCTCTCGGGCCATATTCTGTCCTTTCGAAGTGAGGCAGGAGTTCCTGACTCTAATCCAGTGGTAGAGTATGGAACACAAAACGAGGTGTACCCATGAAGGGAATCGTTGGAGACCCTGAAAGGCTGCCCTCCATGCTTTGCTGGGACTTTACCTCAGCTAGGCATCACCATAATCCTTGCATCCAAACTAGAACGTGACCTATGAGAAAATTTTGTCAAGCCCTTCTGGGATCCTTACAGCAGCTTGCCTAGAAGTTCCTTGCACAAGGGAAGGGTGCCTGTGTGGCTTAGTCAGGTCAACGTCTGACTCTTGATTTCGGCTCAGGGCGTGGTCCCATGGTCTGTGAAATCCAGCCCAGCGTCTGGTTGTGCACTTGAGTGGGAAGGCTGTCTAGGAATCTCTCTCTCCCTGCCCCTCTCCCGCTTGCATGTGTGTGTGCCCTCGCTCTTTCTCTCCCTCAGAAATGAAGAAGCAGAAGTCATCGTAGTGGTAGGAGTGGTAGTTATTTTCACATCAGTGGGTAATGAGACAACCTTGGCTTGGAATGGGAGCTCTGAAATTCACTAGCTGTGTGATCTTGGGGCAAGTTGTGTCCCCTCTCTGAACCTCAGTAGTATAGGACACACTGGGTTATTGGGACAATTAAGTGATCAGTAAAGGACACTTAAAACCCTTGGTTGCTTGGCATAGAATCCCTTCATACAATCAATTCTCAGTCGCAGTAGGATCAGCAATTTGATCGTTTTATTTTTTTGGTCCTTAACAATGAAAAATGCTCTCTCACATGGCTATAGGGAATAGGTAGCATCAGTTCAAGAATGGGGTGGATCTCCAGTCAAAGGAGCAATGGGTGTGGCTGAAGGGGTAAGGAAGCACAGGAGCTTTTGTGCTCTGGTTGTGAGTGTTGGTGGCTGCTGGGAAAGGGAATCAGACCTGCAGGGGACCCGAGAACTTGGAGTCTGGCCAGTGCACCCTTGCTCCCTTCTTGGGCTTCTGGGCTTTCAGGGGAGCCTGTGGCCCTTGAGGGCATTTGGAGGCTGTGCCCAGAAGAGCAGGAGCAGGAGCTGGAGCTGGAGCTGGAGCAGGAGCAGGAGCAGGAGCAGGAGGCCCCCCGGAGACAGGCTGGACCTTGGGCCCAGAGTTGGCCAGCTTCTGCCTGAGGCAATGGTTTTCTTCCTTGAGCCTTTGGAACTCCCTCTCTGCCCACAGAACAGCCTTCTGGCTCTCCTCACTTCTGTTCTCCACCAGGAGGCGCTCTCGGTCATGCAAGGAGGAGATTCTCTGCCATTCTTGGTGCAGGTCGTCGGCCATCTTCTTGTAGAGGCCTAAGTTCCAGTGGGCAGCATCCACCTTCCTGCGCACCTTGGCGAGTTCGTTCTTCACTTGCAGGCAGCGTGCCTTCTCCTCCATCATCTTCCTCTCCAGGTGTTTGAGGTGCTCTTCGCACAGCTTAGGCTCTGCCTCGAGCTTCAGGTGCAGCTTCTGAATCTCCCTTTCCAGGAGGCTGTTTCGCTGGTGAAAAGATACTTGCTCAGCTTGGTGGATTGTTGTGTTTCCTGGGAGCTCTTCATTCCCCTGACGTGCCTTCTTCAGTGCCCTGGATGGCTTTCCTTGATTCAGGGGGCTCCCACGGGGCACGTGATCAGTGGAGGAGGAGCCAGTCTGCCCCTGCCTCCTTGAGCCCCCACCTTCCAGATGATCTCGAAGGAGCTCTAGCAGATGCATCACCGTCAGTAGGATCTGGCTGAGGGTGTGGTGTTGGCTCTGGCCCTCAGCGGGGGCCTGCCACGGCACACCTCCGTCAGGAAGCTCTGGCCTGCCTGCTTCCCCTGCCTCTTCCTGCCCTCTCAGTCCACAGCTGCCAATGTCCTGAGACAGAGGGTCTGCACTTCCCCGCAGATCAGGGCTGTCCTTGAAGTCTTCTGGCATATTCCTCGCAGGGGGTTCTCCATCGTCCTGGGCTGCTCCACAGATGGGATTTTCATCGGTGAGCTGGTGAGGGCTCTTCTTCAACAGCCTTTGCCGAACTCCCTTCAGCAGTTGCGTAGCGTCTCCCACAGAAAAGTACCCGACATCTTGATTCAGGGCAGCCAGAGCAAGGATCTGTAGCGGGAGAGGACTGGCCTTGTGCTCCGATGATGCGACGGCTCCATGGGCTGGTGCATCCGGGTCGGTCTTCTCCATGTCTTTTCCAGATACTTCATTCTGGGCACAGTGCCCCTTTCTTCCTCTTAAGCGGAGTCCACACTTTACTGGAATGAACACCAGCAACACAGTGCACACGAGGATCTCCCAGCCAAACCCAGAGTCTCGTGGCCCATGTGGCCAACGTTCGATTATCGGCAACCCAGAAGCCCACAGCTGTTCCCGGAGAGCCCACAGCGGCTCCAGAACTGTGTGGGGAGACATTGTAATGGCCACCAGCTGGCTCCAGAGAGCCTGGGGGCTTTGTCTCTGATCACCAGTGTCCTCTCGGCCACTAGAAACTGCTTGGAACCCCTACGAGGGTTCCGTCTCCAATGCAAACCAGTGCCTGGCAACAGGAGCTGAAGGGAGTAGGGGTGGGGGAGGTGCACCCGAGACTCCAAGGCAAATCAGTGCCTGGCAACAGGAGCTAACAGTCGTTGGGCAGCGGAGGAGAATCTCTATATTGTGTACCTGAAAAAAATGCAACCCTATGTAGCATTGTCTTGGAATTAAACTTTGACACTTATATAAAAAAGTTAAAAATGAAACTAGATATCAAAGGGAGAAACATAACAAAATCTAAACACGTAGAAAGTAACTTTCTAGATTATCGGAGACAAAAGATAAAATTTCAGTGCACTGACCCGAAGGAAAATAAAACTACAACGTATTAAAATTGGTGGGACACAGCTAAATCAACAGAGAGCTCAATTTATAGCACTCAATGCATACATTAGAAAGGAGGAGGAGCATCTGGGTGGCTCAGTCAGTTAGTCCAACTCTTGATTTTGACTCGGGTCATGGTCAACCTTGGGATAGTGAGGCTGAACCTGCATTGTGCTGGTGCTGGGCATGGTGGCTGCTTAATCATCTCTCTCTCCCTTTCTCTGAATCTGTCTCTGTCTCTCTCTCTAAAAAGAAAAGGAGTCTCAAAACTATAATCTTTCTATTTTAGAACCTAGAAAAAGAGGAGAAACTAAAACTAAAGAAGAAAACCAGAAGAATCCTTCTACCCCATTTCAAGATATTCGTCTACAGTAATCAAAAGTGCGTGGTGTTGGTGAAGAGCTAGACCAATGGAACAGAATAAAGATGGATAAGTGGAACAGAATCAAGGACCCAGAAAGTGAACTACACCCATATGTCGAATGGAGCCTTGACAAAGGTAAAAAGCCGTTCAGTGGAGGAGTGACAGCGTTTTGAATAAATGGTGCTAGAGCAAGTGGACATGCATAGGCATGAAAGAAGAAGGAGAAGCAGAAGAGGGAGCGGGAGAGGGGAGGAGGAGGTGGAGGACGAGGAGGCCGGGGACCATAATCTAAGTATCAAACCCTATACAAAACTTAACTCAGGCTGCCTGGGTGAGGCAGCCTGTGTGGCAGCCAGCTCTTGATTTCGGCTCTTGTCAAGCTCTCAGCGTCCCGGGACAAAGTCAGGCTCCAAGCTCACTGGCGAGGCTGCTTGAGGATGCTCTTTTCCCTTCTCCCTCCAGGCCCCTGCCCGCTCATGCACATGTTCACTCTCCCAAAGGAAAAAAAGAAAAAAAGAGTATTTTAAAAAGTAGCTCAAAATTAATCACTGCCTTACATGGAAAATGATAAATCTTATAGGGAAAATATGGGGAAAAATTTCCAGAATGGAAAGCTAGGTAAAGAATCCTCCAGTCGAACATCAAATTATTTTCCCTAAGGTAAAGTTGATTAATTAGACTTTATCCAACAATCAGAATTGTAAATCTGTGCCATGTGAAAGACCTCCTTAAGAAGACCCAAAAGACAAGCTACCAACTTGGAGGAAATAGGTCCAAATCACATAGCTAATAGAGGACTCCTGTCTGAAGCATGGAAACTCAGAATTTGATCCCCATGTAAGCATGCAATCTAGTTAGCAAAAGGAAATAGAAGGGGGGTGGGGAAAAAGTAAAGGGCCTGCCACCTTTACCAAAGCGTAGACAGATGGAAACCACATAGAAAGTTGCCATTGGGGCAATTCAAATGAAAACTCCAGTGAGCTCTCACTGCACACCTATCACAGTGATTCAAACCAAATGCACCAGAGAGGGAGAGAGAGACCCCACCACCAAATGCAAGGCAGGATATGGAATGACTGGATCACTCCCGCATCACAGTTGGGAATGGAAAATGATAGAGCTGACTCTTGAAAACAGTTAAGAGTTTCTTTTCCTTTTCCAAGCCGTGAGTTACATTCCCATTCACATGCAGGATAATATCAATTTCAGGTGTCCAATAGAGTGGCTCAACCCTTCCACACAGATTCTTTGAGAACTAGACTTGCTACCGCCTTAGGAGCAGGTCATGGCACTATGGCATTTATCTTAGAGAAATCAAAACTTAACGTTTGCTCCAAAGCCTGTAGGGGAATGTATCTGTGTCCTTATGAAAGCATTGGGGCTGCCAAGGGGGTGGAAGGGACTGGAGTGGTTGGATATTGACACTTGACATGGCTGCTGTAAGTGATAAACTCCTCTTGCTTCTTTGAAGGCCCCTTCCCCTTAATGGTGGTCCTGAGGACGAGGAGAATAGGAATGTCAACGATTTCAATCGCTTTCAACCTGCCAAGCATTAGAACACCATCTCTTCTACACTAGTTCACTCTTGTCTTAATCCTCAGTATCCCAAAGCAGACAGGTGGGGTCTGGTTCAAGAGGGGTTGCAGGCAGTGTCCCTTCCACAGGCCATCTCCCCTCTTGCCCAGAAGCCCAATGACCAGGTCCCAGGCTTTCAACTCATCTAATTTCTGTGCCTTCTCTAGGGACACCAGGGAACTTCTGGGCTCTTTTTCTGGCTTCAAGGAGGCTCTGCGACGCTGGGTCTAGTGCTCTCAGCCGACTTGGACCACACGGCCAGTTGTCTCCTCCTGCATGGGCCACCTATTGGCTCGGGTGGATCAGGTGAGGGCATGTCCTCTCAGAGAGATACATGGAGAACAGAATAGAGGACCTCTTTCTGGCATTGTTTACCCTAATCTCTCAGTGGTTGCTACCATCGCTTGACTTCCCTGGAATTTCAAGCCCAGGAGAGGGGGGTGGGTCAGCAGCCAGAACTGTGGCTTCACCCTTGTGTCTTTTTTGAATGTTTTCCGCAACCCAGAGGGCTTCCGACAACACCAATTGATAACCGCATATGGTTTCCGTGGGCCAGGCATCCAGGTGCATCTAGCCAGGGACCTGTGTCTCAGGATCTCTCACAAGGCTGCAGTCAAGATGTCATGTGGGTCTTCAGTCATCTCCAGGCTTGTTGGCGGGAAATCTGCTTGTGTGCTCACTCGGGTGGCTCCTAGCAGCCAGAGGTCCTCCATTGCGGTGAGCAAGAAATATTCATTCCTTGCCACATGGGCCTCTCCATCATACAGCCCACAAGGAGCAGGCGGCTTCCCTCGAAACCAATGGTGAGGGAGCAAGAGCAAGCCCAAGAGGAGACCAGTGTCTTTGTCTACGAGCCTCAGAAGGGACATGCTATCTATCTCTCGGGCCATATTCTGTCCTTTCGAAGTGAGGCAGGAGTTCCTGACTCTAATCCAGTGGTAGAGTATGGAACACAAAACGAGGTGTACCCATGAAGGGAATCGTTGGAGACCCTGAAAGGCTGCCCTCCATGCTTTGCTGGGACTTTACCTCAGCTAGGCATCACCATAATCCTTGCATCCAAACTAGAACGTGACCTATGAGAAAATTTTGTCAAGCCCTTCTGGGATCCTTACAGCAGCTTGCCTAGAAGTTCCTTGCACAAGGGAAGGGTGCCTGTGTGGCTTAGTCAGGTCAACGTCTGACTCTTGATTTCGGCTCAGGGCGTGGTCCCATGGTCTGTGAAATCCAGCCCAGCGTCTGGTTGTGCACTTGAGTGGGAAGGCTGTCTAGGAATCTCTCTCTCCCTGCCCCTCTCCCGCTTGCATGTGTGTGTGCCCTCGCTCTTTCTCTCCCTCAGAAATGAAGAAGCAGAAGTCATCGTAGTGGTAGGAGTGGTAGTTATTTTCACATCAGTGGGTAATGAGACAACCTTGGCTTGGAATGGGAGCTCTGAAATTCACTAGCTGTGTGATCTTGGGGCAAGTTGTGTCCCCTCTCTGAACCTCAGTAGTATAGGACACACTGGGTTATTGGGACAATTAAGTGATCAGTAAAGGACACTTAAAACCCTTGGTTGCTTGGCATAGAATCCCTTCATACAATCAATTCTCAGTCGCAGTAGGATCAGCAATTTGATCGTTTTATTTTTTTGGTCCTTAACAATGAAAAATGCTCTCTCACATGGCTATAGGGAATAGGTAGCATCAGTTCAAGAATGGGGTGGATCTCCAGTCAAAGGAGCAATGGGTGTGGCTGAAGGGGTAAGAAAGCACAGGAGCTTTTGTGCTCTGGTTGTGAGTGTTGGTGGCTGCTGGGAAAGGGAATCAGACCTGCAGGGGACCCGAGAACTTGGAGTCTGGCCAGTGCACCCTTGCTCCCTTCTTGGGCTTCTGGGCTTTCAGGGGAGCCTGTGGCCCTTGAGGGCATTTGGAGGCTGTGCCCAGAAGAGCAGGAGCAGGAGCTGGAGCTGGAGCAGGAGCAGGAGCAGGAGGCCCCCCGGAGACAGGCTGGACCTTGGGCCCAGAGTTGGCCAGCTTCTGCCTGAGGCAATGGTTTTCTTCCTTGAGCCTTTGGAACTCCCTCTCTGCCCACAGAACAGCCTTCTGGCTCTCCTCACTTCTGTTCTCCACCAGGCGGCGCTCTCGGTCATGCAAGGAGGAGATTCTCTGCCATTCTCGGTGCAGGTCGTCGGCCATCTTCTTGTAGAGGCCTAAGTTCCAGTGGGCAGCATCCACCTTCCTGCGCACCTTGGCGAGTTCGTTCTTCACTTGCAGGCAGCGTGCCTTCTCCTCCATCATCTTCCTCTCCAGGTGTTTGAGGTGCTCTTCGCACAGCTTAGGCTCTGCCTCGAGCTTCAGGTGCAGCTTCTGAATCTCCCTTTCCAGGAGGCTGTTTCGCTGGTGAAAAGATACTTGCTCAGCTTGGTGGATTGTTGTGTTTCCTGGGAGCTCTTCATTCCCCTGACGTGCCTTCTTCAGTGCCCTGGATGGCTTTCCTTGATTCAGGGGGCTCCCACGGGGCACGTGATCAGTGGAGGAGGAGCCAGTCTGCCCCTGCCTCCTTGAGCCCCCACCTTCCAGATGATCTCGAAGGAGCTCTAGCAGATGCATCACCGTCAGTAGGATCTGGCTGAGGGTGTGGTGTTGGCTCTGGCCCTCAGCGGGGGCCTGCCACGGCACACCTCCGTCAGGAAGCTCTGGCCTGCCTGCCTCCCCTGCCTCTTCCTGCCCTCTCAGTCCACAGCTGCCAATGTCCTGAGACAGAGGGTCTGCACTTCCCCGCAGATCAGAGCTGTCTTTGAAGTCTTCTGGCATATTCCTCGCAGGGGGTTCTCCATCGTCCTGGGCTGCTCCACAGATGGGATTTTCATCGGTGAGCTGGTGAGGGCTCTTCTTCAACAGCCTTTGCCGAACTCCCTTCAGCAGTTGCATAGCGTCTCCCACAGAAAAGTACCCGACATCTTGATTCAGGGCAGCCAGAGCAAGGATCTGTAGCGGGAGAGGACTGGCCTTGTGCTCCGATGATGCGACGGCTCCATGGGCTGGTGCATCCGGGTCGGTCTTCTCCATGTCTTTTCCAGATACTTCATTCTGGGCACAGTGCCCCTTTCTTCCTCTTAAGCGGAGTCCACACTTTACTGGAATGAACACCAGCAACACAGTGCACACGAGGATCTCCCAGCCAAACCCAGAGTCTCGTGGCCCATGTGGCCAACGTTCGATTATCGGCAACCCAGAAGCCCACAGCTGTTCCCGGAGAGCCCACAGCGGCTCCAGAACTGTGTGGGGAGACATTGTAATGGCCACCAGCTGGCTCCAGAGAGCCTGGGGGCTTTGTCTCTGATCACCAGTGTCCTCTCGGCCACTAGAAACTGCTTGGAACCCCTACGAGGGTTCCGTCTCCAATGCAAACCAGTGCCTGGCAACAGGAGCTGAAGGGAGTAGGGGTGGGGGAGGTGCACCCGAGACTCCAAGGCAAATCAGTGCCTGGCAACAGGAGCTAACAGTCGTTGGGCAGCGGAGGAGAATCTCTATATTGTGTACCTGAAAAAAATGCAACCCTCTGTAGCATTGTCTTGGAATTAAACTTTGACACTTATAAAAAAAAGTTAAAAATGAAACTAGATATCAAAGGGAGAAACATAACAAAATCTAAACACGTAGAAAGTAACTTTCTAGATTATCGGAGACAAAAGATAAAATTTCAGTGCACTGAACGGAAGGAAAATAAAACTACAACGTATTAAAATTGGTGGGACACAGCTAAATCAACAGAGAGCTCAATTTATAGCACTCAATGCATACATTAGAAAGGAGGAGGAGCATCTGGGTGGCTCAGTCAGTTAGTCCAACTCTTGATTTTGACTCGGGTCATGGTCAACCTTGGGATAGTGAGGCTGAACCTGCATTGTGCTGGTGCTGGGCATGGTGGCTGCTTAATCATCTCTCTCTCCCTTTCTCTGTCTCTGTCTCTGTCTCTCTCTCTAAAAAGAAAAGGAGTCTCAAAACTATAATCTTTCTATTTTAGAACCTAGAAAAAGAGGAGAAACTAAAACTAAAGAAGAAAACCAGAAGAATCCTTCTACCCCATTTCAAGATATTCGTCTACAGTAATCAAAAGTGTGTGGTGTTGGTGAAGAGCTAGACCAATGGAACAGAATAAAGATGGATAAGTGGAACAGAATCAAGGACCCAGAAAGTGAACTACACCCATATGTCGAATGGGGCCTTGACAAAGGTAAAAAGCCGTTCAGTGGAGGAGTGACAGCGTTTTGAATAAATGGTGCTAGAGCAAGTGGACATGCATAGGCATGAAAGAAGAAGGAGAAGCAGAAGAGGGAGCGGGAGAGGGGAGGAGGAGGTGGAGGACGAGGAGGCCGGGGACCACAATCTAAGTATCAAACCCTATACAAAACTTAACTCAGGCTGCCTGGGTGAGGCAGCCTGTGCGGCAGCCAGCTCTTGATTTCGGCTCTTGTCAAGCTCTCAGCGTCCCGGGACAAAGTCAGGCTCCAAGCTCACTGGCGAGGTTGCTTGAGGATGCTCTTTTCCCTTCTCCCTCCAGGCCCCTGCCCGCTCATGCACATGTTCACTCTCCCAAAGGAAAAAAAGGAAAAAAGAGTATTTTAAAAAGTAGCTCAAAATTAATCACTGCCTTACATGGAAAATGATAAATCTTATAGGGAAAATGTGGGGAAAAATTTCCAGAATGGAAAGCTAGGTAAAGAATCCTCCAGTCGAACATCAAATTATTTTCCCTAAGGTAAAGTTGATTAATTAGACTTTATCCAAAAATCAGAATTGTAAATCTGTGCCGTGTGAAAGACCTCCTTAAGAAGACCCAAAAGACAAGCTACCAACTTGGAGGAAATAGGTCCAAATCACATAGCTAATAGAGGACTCCTGTCTGAAGCATGGAAACTCAGAATTTGATCCCCATGTAAGCATGCAATCTAGTTAGCAAAAGGAAATAGAAGGGGGGTGGGGAAAAAGTAAAGGGCCTGCCAACTTTACCAAAGCGTAGACAGATGGAAACCACATAGAAAGTTGCCATTGGGGCAATTCAAATGAAAACTCCAGTGAGCTCTCACTGCACACCTATCACAGTGATTCAAACCAAATGCGCCAGAGAGGGAGAGAGAGACCCCACCACCAAATGCAAGGCAGGATGTGGAATGACTGGATCACTCCCACATCACAGTTGGGAATGGAAAATGATAGAGCTGACTCTTGAAAACAGTTAAGAGTTTCTTTTCCTTTTCCAAGCCGTGAGTTACATTCCCGTTCACATGCAGTATAATATCAATTTCAGGTGTCCAATAGAGTGGCTCAACCCTTCCACACAGATTCTTTGAGAACTAGACTTGCTACCGCCTTAGGAGCAGGTCATGGCACTATGGCATTTATCTTAGAGAAATCAAAACTTAACGTTTGCTCCAAAGCCTGTAGGGGAATGTATCTGTGTCCTTATGAAAGCATTGGGGCTGCCAAGGGGGTGGAAGGGACTGGAGTGGTTGGATATTGACACTTGACATGGCTGCTGTAAGTGATAAACTCCTCTTGCTTCTTTGAAGGCCCCTTCCCCTTAATGGTGGTCCTGAGGACGAGGAGAATAGGAATGTCAACGATTTCAATCGCTTTCAACCTGCCAAGCATTAGAACACCATCTCTTCTACACTAGTTCACTCTCGTCTTAATCCTCAGTATCCCAAAGCAGACAGGTGGGGTCTGGTCCAAGAGGGGTTGCAGGCAGTGTCCCTTCCACAGGCCATCTCCCCTCTTGCCCAGAAGCCCAATGACCAGGTCCCAGGCTTTCAACTCATCTAATTTCTGTGCCTTCTCTAGGGACACCAGGGAACTTCTGGGCTCTTTTTCTGGCTTCAAGGAGGCTCTGCGACGCTGGGTCTAGTGCTCTCAGCCGACTTGGACCACACGGCCAGTTGTCTCCTCCTGCATGGGCCACCTATTGGCTCGGGTGAATCAGGTGAGGGCATGTCCTCTCAGAGAGATACATGGAGAACAGAATAGAGGACCTCTTTCTGGCATTGTTTACCCTAATCTCTCAGTGGTTGCTACCATCGCTTGACTTCCCTGGAATTTCAAGCCCAGGAGAGGGGGGTGGGTCAGCAGCCAGAACTGTGGCTTCACCCTTGTGTCTTTTTTGAATGTTTTCCGCAACCCAGAGGGCTTCCGACAACACCAATTGATAACCGCATATGGTTTCCGTGGGCCAGGCATCCAGGTGCATCTAGCCAGGGACCTGTGTCTCAGGATCTCTCACAAGGCTGCAGTCAAGATGTCATGTGGGTCTTCAGTCATCTCCAGGCTTGTTGGCGGGAAATCTGCTTGTGTGCTCACTCGGGTGGCTCCTAGCAGCCAGAGGTCCTCCATTGCGGTGAGCAAGAAATATTCATTCCTTGCCACATGGGCCTCTCCATCATACAGCCCACAAGGAGCAGGCGGCTTCCCTCGAAACCAATGGTGAGGGAGCGAGAGCAAGCCCAAGAGGAGACCAGTGTCTTTGTCTACGAGCCTCAGAAGGGACATGCTATCTATCTCTCGGGCCATATTCTGTCCTTTCGAAGTGAGGCAGGAGTTCCTGACTCTAATCCAGTGGTAGAGTATGGAACACAAAACGAGGTGTACCCATGAAGGGAATCGTTGGAGACCCTGAAAGGCTGCCCTCCATGCTTTGCTGGGACTTTACCTCAGCTAGGCATCACCATAATCCTTGCATCCAAACTAGAACGTGACCTATGAGAAAATTTTGTCAAGCCCTTCTGGGATCCTTACAGCAGCTTGCCTAGAAGTTCCTTGCACAAGGGAAGGGTGCCTGTGTGGCTTAGTCAGGTCAACGTCTGACTCTTGATTTCGGCTCAGGGCGTGGTCCCATGGTCTGTGAAATCCAGCCCAGCGTCTGGTTGTGCACTTGAGTGGGAAGGCTGTCTAGGAATCTCTCTCTCCCTGCCCCTCTCCCGCTTGCATGTGTGTGTGCCCTCGCTCTTTCTCTCCCTCAGAAATGAAGAAGCAGAAGTCATCGTAGTGGTAGGAGTGGTAGTTATTTTCACATCAGTGGGTAATGAGACAACCTTGGCTTGGAATGGGAGCTCTGAAATTCACTAGCTGTGTGATCTTGGGGCAAGTTGTGTCCCCTCTCTGAACCTCAGTAGTATAGGACACACTGGGTTATTGGGACAATTAAGTGATCAGTAAAGGACACTTAAAACCCTTGGTTGCTTGGCATAGAATCCCTTCATACAATCAATTCTCAGTCGCAGTAGGATCAGCAATTTGATCGTTTTATTTTTTTGGTCCTTAACAATGAAAAATGCTCTCTCACATGGCTATAGGGAATAGGTAGCATCAGTTCAAGAATGGGGTGGATCTCCAGTCAAAGGAGCAATGGGTGTGGCTGAAGGGGTAAGAAAGCACAGGAGCTTTTGTGCTCTGGTTGTGAGTGTTGGTGGCTGCTGGGAAAGGGAATCAGACCTGCAGGGGACCCGAGAACTTGGAGTCTGGCCAGTGCACCCTTGCTCCCTTCTTGGGCTTCTGGGCTTTCAGGGGAGCCTGTGGCCCTTGAGGGCATTTGGAGGCTGTGCCCAGAAGAGCAGGAGCAGGAGCTGGAGCTGGAGCAGGAGCAGGAGCAGGAGGCCCCCCGGAGACAGGCTGGACCTTGGGCCCAGAGTTGGCCAGCTTCTGCCTGAGGCAATGGTTTTCTTCCTTGAGCCTTTGGAACTCCCTCTCTGCCCACAGAACAGCCTTCTGGCTCTCCTCACTTCTGTTCTCCACCAGGCGGCGCTCTCGGTCATGCAAGGAGGAGATTCTCTGCCATTCTCGGTGCAGGTCGTCGGCCATCTTCTTGTAGAGGCCTAAGTTCCAGTGGGCAGCATCCACCTTCCTGCGCACCTTGGCGAGTTCGTTCTTCACTTGCAGGCAGCGTGCCTTCTCCTCCATCATCTTCCTCTCCAGGTGTTTGAGGTGCTCTTCGCACAGCTTAGGCTCTGCCTCGAGCTTCAGGTGCAGCTTCTGAATCTCCCTTTCCAGGAGGCTGTTTCGCTGGTGAAAAGATACTTGCTCAGCTTGGTGGATTGTTGTGTTTCCTGGGAGCTCTTCATTCCCCTGACGTGCCTTCTTCAGTGCCCTGGATGGCTTTCCTTGATTCAGGGGGCTCCCACGGGGCACGTGATCAGTGGAGGAGGAGCCAGTCTGCCCCTGCCTCCTTGAGCCCCCACCTTCCAGATGATCTCGAAGGAGCTCTAGCAGATGCATCACCGTCAGTAGGATCTGGCTGAGGGTGTGGTGTTGGCTCTGGCCCTCAGCGGGGGCCTGCCACGGCACACCTCCGTCAGGAAGCTCTGGCCTGCCTGCCTCCCCTGCCTCTTCCTGCCCTCTCAGTCCACAGCTGCCAATGTCCTGAGACAGAGGGTCTGCACTTCCCCGCAGATCAGAGCTGTCTTTGAAGTCTTCTGGCATATTCCTCGCAGGGGGTTCTCCATCGTCCTGGGCTGCTCCACAGATGGGATTTTCATCGGTGAGCTGGTGAGGGCTCTTCTTCAACAGCCTTTGCCGAACTCCCTTCAGCAGTTGCATAGCGTCTCCCACAGAAAAGTACCCGACATCTTGATTCAGGGCAGCCAGAGCAAGGATCTGTAGCGGGAGAGGACTGGCCTTGTGCTCCGATGATGCGACGGCTCCATGGGCTGGTGCATCCGGGTCGGTCTTCTCCATGTCTTTTCCAGATACTTCATTCTGGGCACAGTGCCCCTTTCTTCCTCTTAAGCGGAGTCCACACTTTACTGGAATGAACACCAGCAACACAGTGCACACGAGGATCTCCCAGCCAAACCCAGAGTCTCGTGGCCCATGTGGCCAACGTTCGATTATCGGCAACCCAGAAGCCCACAGCTGTTCCCGGAGAGCCCACAGCGGCTCCAGAACTGTGTGGGGAGACATTGTAATGGCCACCAGCTGGCTCCAGAGAGCCTGGGGGCTTTGTCTCTGATCACCAGTGTCCTCTCGGCCACTAGAAACTGCTTGGAACCCCTACGAGGGTTCCGTCTCCAATGCAAACCAGTGCCTGGCAACAGGAGCTGAAGGGAGTAGGGGTGGGGGAGGTGCACCCGAGACTCCAAGGCAAATCAGTGCCTGGCAACAGGAGCTAACAGTCGTTGGGCAGCGGAGGAGAATCTCTATATTGTGTACCTGAAAAAAATGCAACCCTCTGTAGCATTGTCTTGGAATTAAACTTTGACACTTATAAAAAAAAGTTAAAAATGAAACTAGATATCAAAGGGAGAAACATAACAAAATCTAAACACGTAGAAAGTAACTTTCTAGATTATCGGAGACAAAAGATAAAATTTCAGTGCACTGAACGGAAGGAAAATAAAACTACAACGTATTAAAATTGGTGGGACACAGCTAAATCAACAGAGAGCTCAATTTATAGCACTCAATGCATACATTAGAAAGGAGGAGGAGCATCTGGGTGGCTCAGTCAGTTAGTCCAACTCTTGATTTTGACTCGGGTCATGGTCAACCTTGGGATAGTGAGGCTGAACCTGCATTGTGCTGGTGCTGGGCATGGTGGCTGCTTAATCATCTCTCTCTCCCTTTCTCTGTCTCTGTCTCTGTCTCTCTCTCTAAAAAGAAAAGGAGTCTCAAAACTATAATCTTTCTATTTTAGAACCTAGAAAAAGAGGAGAAACTAAAACTAAAGAAGAAAACCAGAAGAATCCTTCTACCCCATTTCAAGATATTCGTCTACAGTAATCAAAAGTGTGTGGTGTTGGTGAAGAGCTAGACCAATGGAACAGAATAAAGATGGATAAGTGGAACAGAATCAAGGACCCAGAAAGTGAACTACACCCATATGTCGAATGGGGCCTTGACAAAGGTAAAAAGCCGTTCAGTGGAGGAGTGACAGCGTTTTGAATAAATGGTGCTAGAGCAAGTGGACATGCATAGGCATGAAAGAAGAAGGAGAAGCAGAAGAGGGAGCGGGAGAGGGGAGGAGGAGGTGGAGGACGAGGAGGCCGGGGACCACAATCTAAGTATCAAACCCTATACAAAACTTAACTCAGGCTGCCTGGGTGAGGCAGCCTGTGCGGCAGCCAGCTCTTGATTTCGGCTCTTGTCAAGCTCTCAGCATCCCGGGACAAAGTCAGGCTCCAAGCTCACTGGCGAGGTTGCTTGAGGATGCTCTTTTCCCTTCTCCCTCCAGGCCCCTGCCCGCTCATGCACATGTTCACTCTCCCAAAGGAAAAAAAGAAAAAAAGAGTATTTTAAAAAGTAGCTCAAAATTAATCACTGCCTTACATGGAAAATGATAAATCTTATAGGGAAAATGTGGGGAAAAATTTCCAGAATGGAAAGCTAGGTAAAGAATCCTCCAGTCGAACATCAAATTATTTTCCCTAAGGTAAAGTTGATTAATTAGACTTTATCCAAAAATCAGAATTGTAAATCTGTGCCGTGTGAAAGACCTCCTTAAGAAGACCCAAAAGACAAGCTACCAACTTGGAGGAAATAGGTCCAAATCACATAGCTAATAGAGGACTCCTGTCTGAAGCATGGAAACTCAGAATTTGATCCCCATGTAAGCATGCAATCTAGTTAGCAAAAGGAAATAGAAGGGGGGTGGGGAAAAAGTAAAGGGCCTGCCAACTTTACCAAAGCGTAGACAGATGGAAACCACATAGAAAGTTGCCATTGGGGCAATTCAAATGAAAACTCCAGTGAGCTCTCACTGCACACCTATCACAGTGATTCAAACCAAATGCGCCAGAGAGGGAGAGAGAGACCCCACCACCAAATGCAAGGCAGGATGTGGAATGACTGGATCACTCCCACATCACAGTTGGGAATGGAAAATGATAGAGCTGACTCTTGAAAACAGTTAAGAGTTTCTTTTCCTTTTCCAAGCCGTGAGTTACATTCCCGTTCACATGCAGTATAATATCAATTTCAGGTGTCCAATAGAGTGGCTCAACCCTTCCACACAGATTCTTTGAGAACTAGACTTGCTACCGCCTTAGGAGCAGGTCATGGCACTATGGCATTTATCTTAGAGAAATCAAAACTTAACGTTTGCTCCAAAGCCTGTAGGGGAATGTATCTGTGTCCTTATGAAAGCATTGGGGCTGCCAAGGGGGTGGAAGGGACTGGAGTGGTTGGATATTGACACTTGACATGGCTGCTGTAAGTGATAAACTCCTCTTGCTTCTTTGAAGGCCCCTTCCCCTTAATGGTGGTCCTGAGGACGAGGAGAATAGGAATGTCAACGATTTCAATCGCTTTCAACCTGCCAAGCATTAGAACACCATCTCTTCTACACTAGTTCACTCTCGTCTTAATCCTCAGTATCCCAAAGCAGACAGGTGGGGTCTGGTCCAAGAGGGGTTGCAGGCAGTGTCCCTTCCACAGGCCATCTCCCCTCTTGCCCAGAAGCCCAATGACCAGGTCCCAGGCTTTCAACTCATCTAATTTCTGTGCCTTCTCTAGGGACACCAGGGAACTTCTGGGCTCTTTTTCTGGCTTCAAGGAGGCTCTGCGACGCTGGGTCTAGTGCTCTCAGCCGACTTGGACCACACGGCCAGTTGTCTCCTCCTGCATGGGCCACCTATTGGCTCGGGTGAATCAGGTGAGGGCATGTCCTCTCAGAGAGATACATGGAGAACAGAATAGAGGACCTCTTTCTGGCATTGTTTACCCTAATCTCTCAGTGGTTGCTACCATCGCTTGACTTCCCTGGAATTTCAAGCCCAGGAGAGGGGGGTGGGTCAGCAGCCAGAACTGTGGCTTCACCCTTGTGTCTTTTTTGAATGTTTTCCGCAACCCAGAGGGCTTCCGACAACACCAATTGATAACCGCATATGGTTTCCGTGGGCCAGGCATCCAGGTGCATCTAGCCAGGGACCTGTGTCTCAGGATCTCTCACAAGGCTGCAGTCAAGATGTCATGTGGGTCTTCAGTCATCTCCAGGCTTGTTGGCGGGAAATCTGCTTGTGTGCTCACTCGGGTGGCTCCTAGCAGCCAGAGGTCCTCCATTGCGGTGAGCAAGAAATATTCATTCCTTGCCACATGGGCCTCTCCATCATACAGCCCACAAGGAGCAGGCGGCTTCCCTCGAAACCAATGGTGAGGGAGCGAGAGCAAGCCCAAGAGGAGACCAGTGTCTTTGTCTACGAGCCTCAGAAGGGACATGCTATCTATCTCTCGGGCCATATTCTGTCCTTTCGAAGTGAGGCAGGAGTTCCTGACTCTAATCCAGTGGTAGAGTATGGAACACAAAACGAGGTGTACCCATGAAGGGAATCGTTGGAGACCCTGAAAGGCTGCCCTCCATGCTTTGCTGGGACTTTACCTCAGCTAGGCATCACCATAATCCTTGCATCCAAACTAGAACGTGACCTATGAGAAAATTTTGTCAAGCCCTTCTGGGATCCTTACAGCAGCTTGCCTAGAAGTTCCTTGCACAAGGGAAGGGTGCCTGTGTGGCTTAGTCAGGTCAACGTCTGACTCTTGATTTCGGCTCAGGGCGTGGTTCCATGGTCTGTGAAATCCAGCCCAGCGTCTGGTTGTGCACTTGAGTGGGAAGGCTGTCTAGGAATCTCTCTCTCCCTGCCCCTCTCCCGCTTGCATGTGTGTGTGCCCTCGCTCTTTCTCTCCCTCAGAAATGAAGAAGCAGAAGTCATCGTAGTGGTAGGAGTGGTAGTTATTTTCACATCAGTGGGTAATGAGACAACCTTGGCTTGGAATGGGAGCTCTGAAATTCACTAGCTGTGTGATCTTGGGGCAAGTTGTGTCCCCTCTCTGAACCTCAGTAGTATAGGACACACTGGGTTATTGGGACAATTAAGTGATCAGTAAAGGACACTTAAAACCCTTGGTTGCTTGGCATAGAATCCCTTCATACAATCAATTCTCAGTCGCAGTAGGATCAGCAATTTGATCGTTTTATTTTTTTGGTCCTTAACAATGAAAAATGCTCTCTCACATGGCTATAGGGAATAGGTAGCATCAGTTCAAGAATGGGGTGGATCTCCAGTCAAAGGAGCAATGGGTGTGGCTGAAGGGGTAAGGAAGCACAGGAGCTTTTGTGCTCTGGTTGTGAGTGTTGGTGGCTGCTGGGAAAGGGAATCAGACCTGCAGGGGACCCGAGAACTTGGAGTCTGGCCAGTGCACCCTTGCTCCCTTCTTGGGCTTCTGGGCTTTGAGGGGAGCCTGTGGCCCTTGAGGGCATTTGGAGGCTGTGCCCAGAAGAGCAGGAGCAGGAGCTGGAGCTGGAGCAGGAGCAGGAGCAGGAGCAGGAGGCCCCCCGGAGACAGGCTGGACCTTGGGCCCAGAGTTGGCCAGCTTCTGCCTGAGGCAATGGTTTTCTTCCTTGAGCCTTTGGAACTCCCTCTCTGCCCACAGAACAGCCTTCTGGCTCTCCTCACTTCTGTTCTCCACCAGGCGGCGCTCTCGGTCATGCAAGGAGGAGATTCTCTGCCATTCTCGGTGCAGGTCGTCGGCCATCTTCTTGTAGAGGCCTAAGTTCCAGTGGGCAGCATCCACCTTCCTGCGCACCTTGGCGAGTTCGTTCTTCACTTGCAGGCAGCGTGCCTTCTCCTCCATCATCTTCCTCTCCAGGTGTTTGAGGTGCTCTTCGCACAGCTTAGGCTCTGCCTCGAGCTTCAGGTGCAGCTTCTGAATCTCCCTTTCCAGGAGGCTGTTTCGCTGGTGAAAAGATACTTGCTCAGCTTGGTGGATTGTTGTGTTTCCTGGGAGCTCTTCATTCCCCTGACGTGCCTTCTTCAGTGCCCTGGATGGCTTTCCTTGATTCAGGGGGCTCCCACGGGGCACGTGATCAGTGGAGGAGGAGCCAGTCTGCCCCTGCCTCCTTGAGCCCCCACCTTCCAGATGATCTCGAAGGAGCTCTAGCAGATGCATCACCGTCAGTAGGATCTGGCTGAGGGTGTGGTGTTGGCTCTGGCCCTCAGCGGGGGCCTGCCACGGCACACCTCCGTCAGGAAGCTCTGGCCTGCCTGCCTCCCCTGCCTCTTCCTGCCCTCTCAGTCCACAGCTGCCAATGTCCTGAGACAGAGGGTCTGCACTTCCCCGCAGATCAGGGCTGTCCTTGAAGTCTTCTGGCATATTCCTCGCAGGGGGTTCTCCATCGTCCTGGGCTGCTCCACAGATGGGATTTTCATCGGTGAGCTGGTGAGGGCTCTTCTTCAACAGCCTTTGCCGAACTCCCTTCAGCAGTTGCGTAGCGTCTCCCACAGAAAAGTACCCGACATCTTGATTCAGGGCAGCCAGAGCAAGGATCTGTAGCGGGAGAGGACTGGCCTTGTGCTCCGATGATGCGACGGCTCCGTGGGCTGGTGCATCCGGGTCGGTCTTCTCCATGTCTTTTCCAGATACTTCATTCTGGGCACAGTGCCCCTTTCTTCCTCTTAAGCGGAGTCCACACTTTACTGGAATGAACACCAGCAACACAGTGCACACGAGGATCTCCCAGCCAAACCCAGAGTCTCGTGGCCCATGTGGCCAACGTTCGATTATCGGCAACCCAGAAGCCCACAGCTGTTCCCGGAGAGCCCACAGCGGCTCCAGAACTGTGTGGGGAGACATTGTAATGGCCACCAGCTGGCTCCAGAGAGCCTGGGGGCTTTGTCTCTGATCACCAGTGTCCTCTCGGCCACTAGAAACTGCTTGGAACCCCTACGAGGGTTCCGTCTCCAATGCAAACCAGTGCCTGGCAACAGGAGCTGAAGGGAGTAGGGGTGGGGGAGGTGCACCCGAGACTCCAAGGCAAATCAGTGCCTGGCAACAGGAGCTAACAGTCGTTGGGCAGCGGAGGAGAATCTCTATATTGTGTACCTGAAAAAAATGCAACCCTCTGTAGCATTGTCTTGGAATTAAACTTTGACACTTATAAAAAAAAGTTAAAAATGAAACTAGATATCAAAGGGAGAAACATAACAAAATCTAAACACGGAGAAAGTAACTTTCTAGATTATCGGAGACAAAAGATAAAATTTCAGTGCACTGAACGGAAGGAAAATAAAACTACAACGTATTAAAATTGGTGGGACACAGCTAAATCAACAGAGAGCTCAATTTATAGCACTCAATGCATACATTAGAAAGGAGGAGGAGCATCTGGGTGGCTCAGTCAGTTAGTCCAACTCTTGATTTTGACTCGGGTCATGGTCAACCTTGGGATAGTGAGGCTGAACCTGCATTGTGCTGGTGCTGGGCATGGTGGCTGCTTAATCATCTCTCTCTCCCTTTCTCTGTCTCTGTCTCTGTCTCTCTCTCTAAAAAGAAAAGGAGTCTCAAAACTATAATCTTTCTATTTTAGAACCTAGAAAAAGAGGAGAAACTAAAACTAAAGAAGAAAACCAGAAGAATACTTCTACCCCATTTCAAGATATTCGTCTACAGTAATCAAAAGTGTGTGGTGTTGGTGAAGAGCTAGACCAATGGAACAGAATAAAGATGGATAAGTGGAACAGAATCAAGGACCCAGAAAGTGAACTACACCCATATGTCGAATGGGGCCTTGACAAAGGTAAAAAGCCGTTCAGTGGAGGAGTGACAGCGTTTTGAATAAATGGTGCTAGAGCAAGTGGACATGCATAGGCATGAAAGAAGAAGGAGAAGCAGAAGAGGGAGCGGGAGAGGGGAGGAGGAGGTGGAGGACGAGGAGGCCGGGGACCACAATCTAAGTATCAAACCCTATACAAAACTTAACTCAGGCTGCCTGGGTGAGGCAGCCTGTGCGGCAGCCAGCTCTTGATTTCGGCTCTTGTCAAGCTCTCAGCGTCCCGGGACAAAGTCAGGCTCCAAGCTCACTGGCGAGGCTGCTTGAGGATGCTCTTTTCCCTTCTCCCTCCAGGCCCCTGCCCGCTCATGCACATGTTCACTCTCCCAAAGGAAAAAAAGAAAAAAAGAGTATTTTAAAAAGTAGCTCAAAATTAATCACTGCCTTACATGGAAAATGATAAATCTTATAGGGAAATTGTGGGGAAAAATTTCCAGAATGGAAAGCTAGGTAAAGAATCCTCCAGTCGAACATCAAATTATTTTCCCTAAGGTAAAGTTGATTAATTAGACTTTATCCAACAATCAGAATTGTAAATCTGTGCCGTGTGAAAGACCTCCTTAAGAAGACCCAAAAGACAAGCTACCAACTTGGAGGAAATAGGTCCAAATCACATAGCTAATAGAGGACTCCTGTCTGAAGCATGGAAACTCAGAATTTGATCCCCATGTAAGCATGCAATCTAGTTAGCAAAAGGAAATAGAAGGGGGGTGGGGAAAAAGTAAAGGGCCTGCCAACTTTACCAAAGCGTAGACAGATGGAAACCACATAGAAAGTTGCCATTGGGGCAATTCAAATGAAAACTCCAGTGAGCTCTCACTGCACACCTATCACAGTGATTCAAACCAAATGCGCCAGAGAGGGAGAGAGAGACCCCACCACCAAATGCAAGGCAGGATGTGGAATGACTGGATCACTCCCGCATCACAGTTGGGAATGGAAAATGATAGAGCTGACTCTTGAAAACAGTTAAGAGTTTCTTTTCCTTTTCCAAGCCGTGAGTTACATTCCCGTTCACATGCAGTATAATATCAATTTCAGGTGTCCAATAGAGTGGCTCAACCCTTCCACACAGATTCATTGAGAACTAGACTTGCTACCGCCTTAGGAGCAGGTCATGGCACTATGGCATTTATCTTAGAGAAATCAAAACTTAACGTTTGCTCCAAAGCCTGTAGGGGAATGTATCTGTGTCCTTATGAAAGCATTGGGGCTGCCAAGGGGGTGGAAGGGACTGGAGTGGTTGGATATTGACACTTGACAGGGCTGCTGTAAGTGATAAACTCCTCTTGCTTCTTTGAAGGCCCCTTCCCCTTAATGGTGGTCCTGAGGACGAGGAGAATAGGAATGTCAACGATTTCAATCGCTTTCAACCTGCCAAGCATTAGAACACCATCTCTTCTACACTAGTTCACTCTCGTCTTAATCCTCAGTATCCCAAAGCAGACAGGTGGGGTCTGGTCCAAGAGGGGTTGCAGGCAGTGTCCCTTCCACAGGCCATCTCCCCTCTTGCCCAGAAGCCCAATGACCAGGTCCCAGGCTTTCAACTCATCTAATTTCTGTGCCTTCTCTAGGGACACCAGGGAACTTCTGGGCTCTTTTTCTGGCTTCAAGGAGGCTCTGCGACGCTGGGTCTAGTGCTCTCAGCCGACTTGGACCACACGGCCAGTTGTCTCCTCCTGCATGGGCCACCTATTGGCTCGGGTGGATCAGGTGAGGGCATGTCCTCTCAGAGAGATACATGGAGAACAGAATAGAGGACCTCTTTCTGGCATTGTTTACCCTAATCTCTCAGTGGTTGCTACCATCGCTTGACTTCCCTGGAATTTCAAGCCCAGGAGAGGGGGGTGGGTCAGCAGCCAGAACTGTGGCTTCACCCTTGTGTCTTTTTTGAATGTTTTCCGCAACCCAGAGGGCTTCCGACAACACCAATTGATAACCGCATATGGTTTCCGTGGGCCAGGCATCCAGGTGCATCTAGCCAGGGACCTGTGTCTCAGGATCTCTCACAAGGCTGCAGTCAAGATGTCATGTGGGTCTTCAGTCATCTCCAGGCTTGTTGGCGGGAAATCTGCTTGTGTGCTCACTCGGGTGGCTCCTAGCAGCCAGAGGTCCTCCATTGCGGTGAGCAAGAAATATTCATTCCTTGCCACATGGGCCTCTCCATCATACAGCCCACAAGGAGCAGGCGGCTTCCCTCGAAACCAATGGTGAGGGAGCGAGAGCAAGCCCAAGAGGAGACCAGTGTCTTTGTCTACGAGCCTCAGAAGGGACATGCTATCTATCTCTCGGGCCATATTCTGTCCTTTCGAAGTGAGGCAGGAGTTCCTGACTCTAATCCAGTGGTAGAGTATGGAACACAAAACGAGGTGTACCCATGAAGGGAATCGTTGGAGACCCTGAAAGGCTGCCCTCCATGCTTTGCTGGGACTTTACCTCAGCTAGGCATCACCATAATCCTTGCATCCAAACTAGAACGTGACCTATGAGAAAATTTTGTCAAGCCCTTCTGGGATCCTTACAGCAGCTTGCCTAGAAGTTCCTTGCACAAGGGAAGGGTGCCTGTGTGGCTTAGTCAGGTCAACGTCTGACTCTTGATTTCGGCTCAGGGCGTGGTTCCATGGTCTGTGAAATCCAGCCCAGCGTCTGGTTGTGCACTTGAGTGGGAAGGCTGTCTAGGAATCTCTCTCTCCCTGCCCCTCTCCCGCTTGCATGTGTGTGTGCCCTCGCTCTTTCTCTCTCTCAGAAATGAAGAAGCAGAAGTCATCGTAGTGGTAGGAGTGGTAGTTATTTTCACATCAGTGGGTAATGAGACAACCTTGGCTTGGAATGGGAGCTCTGAAATTCCCTAGCTGTGTGATATTGGGGCAAGTTGTGTCCCCTCTCTGAACCTCAGTAGTATAGGACACACTGGGTTATTGGGACAATTAAGTGATCAGTAAAGGACACTTAAAACCCTTCGTTGCTTGGCATAGAATCCCTTCATACAATCAATTCTCAGTCGCAGTAGGATCAGCAATTTGATCGTTTTATTTTTTTGGTCCTTAACAATGAAAAATGCTCTCTCACATGGCTATAGGGAATAGGTAGCATCAGTTCAAGAATGGGGTGGATCTCCAGTCAAAGGAGCAATGGGTGTGGCTGAAGGGGTAAGGAAGCACAGGAGCTTTTGTGCTCTGGTTGTGAGTGTTGGTGGCTGCTGGGAAAGGGAATCAGACCTGCAGGGGACCCGAGAACTTGGAGTCTGGCCAGTGCACCCTTGCTCCCTTCTTGGGCTTCTGGGCTTTCAGGGGAGCCTGTGGCCCTTGAGGGCATTTGGAGGCTGTGCCCAGAAGAGCAGGAGCAGGAGCAGGAGCTGGAGCTGGAGCAGGAGCAGGAGCAGGAGCAGGAGGCCCCCCGGAGACAGGCTGGACCTTGGGCCCAGAGTTGGCCAGCTTCTGCCTGAGGCAATGGTTTTCTTCCTTGAGCCTTTGGAACTCCCTCTCTGCCCACAGAACAGCCTTCTGGCTCTCCTCACTTCTGTTCTCCACCAGGCGGCGCTCTCGGTCATGCAAGGAGGAGATTCTCTGCCATTCTCGGTGCAGGTCGTCGGCCATCTTCTTGTAGAGGCCTAAGTTCCAGTGGGCAGCATCCACCTTCCTGCGCACCTTGGCGAGTTCGTTCTTCACTTGCAGGCAGCGTGCCTTCTCCTCCATCATCTTCCTCTCCAGGTGTTTGAGGTGCTCTTCGCACAGCTTAGGCTCTGCCTCGAGCTTCAGGTGCAGCTTCTGAATCTCCCTTTCCAGGAGGCTGTTTCGCTGGTGAAAAGATACTTGCTCAGCTTGGTGGATTGTTGTGTTTCCTGGGAGCTCTTCATTCCCCTGACGTGCCTTCTTCAGTGCCCTGGATGGCTTTCCTTGATTCAGGGGGCTCCCACGGGGCACGTGATCAGTGGAGGAGGAGCCAGTCTGCACCTGCCTCCTTGAGCCCCCACCTTCCAGATGATCTCGAAGGAGCTCTAGCAGATGCATCACCGTCAGTAGGATCTGGCTGAGGGTGTGGTGTTGGCTCTGGCCCTCAGCGGGGGCCTGCCACGGCACACCTCCGTCAGGAAGCTCTGGCCTGCCTGCCTCCCCTGCCTCTTCCTGCCCTCTCAGTCCACAGCTGCCAATGTCCTGAGACAGAGGGTCTGCACTTCCCCGCAGATCAGGGCTGTCCTTGAAGTCTTCTGGCATATTCCTCGCAGGGGGTTCTCCATCGTCCTGGGCTGCTCCACAGATGGGATTTTCATCGGTGAGCTGGTGAGGGCTCTTCTTCAACAGCCTTTGCCGAACTCCCTTCAGCAGTTGCGTAGCGTCTCCCACAGAAAAGTACCCGACATCTTGATTCAGGGCAGCCAGAGCAAGGATCTGTAGCGGGAGAGGACTGGCCTTGTGCTCCGATGATGCGACGGCTCCATGGGCTGGTGCATCCGGATCGGTCTTCTCCATGTCTTTTCCAGATACTTCATTCTGGGCACAGTGCCCCTTTCTTCCTCTTAAGCGGAGTCCACACTTTACTGGAATGAACACCAGCAACACAGTGCACACGAGGATCTCCCAGCCAAACCCAGAGTCTCGTGGCCCATGTGGCCAACGTTCGATTATTGGCAACCCAGAAGCCCACAGCTGATCCCGGAGAGCCCACAGCGGCTCCAGAACTGTGTGGGGAGACATTGTAATGGCCACCAGCTGGCTCCAGAGAGCCTGGGGGCTTTGTCTCTGATCACCAGTGTCCTCTCGGCCACTAGAAACTGCTTGGAACCCCTACGAGGGTTCCGTCTCCAATGCAAACCAGTGCCTGGCAACAGGAGCTGAAGGGAGTAGGGGTGGGGGAGGTGCACCCGAGACTCCAAGGCAAATCAGTGCCTGGCAACAGGAGCTAACAGTCGTTGGGCAGCGGAGGAGAATCTCTATATTGTGTACCTGAAAAAAATGCAACCCTCTGTAGCATTGTCTTGGAATTAAACTTTGACACTTATAAAAAAAAGTTAAAAATGAAACTAGATATCAAAGGGAGAAACATAACAAAATCTAAACACGGAGAAAGTAACTTTCTAGATTATCGGAGACAAAAGATAAAATTTCAGTGCACTGAACGGAAGGAAAATAAAACTACAACGTATTAAAATTGGTGGGACACAGCTAAATCAACAGAGAGCTCAATTTATAGCACTCAATGCATACATTAGAAAGGAGGAGGAGCATCTGGGTGGCTCAGTCAGTTAGTCCAACTCTTGATTTTGACTCGGGTCATGGTCAACCTTGGGATAGTGAGGCTGAACCTGCATTGTGCTGGTGCTGGGCATGGTGGCTGCTTAATCATCTCTCTCTCCCTTTCTCTGTCTCTGTCTCTGTCTCTCTCTCTAAAAAGAAAAGGAGTCTCAAAACTATAATCTTTCTATTTTAGAACCTAGAAAAAGAGGAGAAACTAAAACTAAAGAAGAAAACCAGAAGAATACTTCTACCCCATTTCAAGATATTCGTCTACAGTAATCAAAAGTGTGTGGTGTTGGTGAAGAGCTAGACCAATGGAACAGAATAAAGATGGATAAGTGGAACAGAATCAAGGACCCAGAAAGTGAACTACACCCATATGTCGAATGGGGCCTTGACAAAGGTAAAAAGCCGTTCAGTGGAGGAGTGACAGCGTTTTGAATAAATGGTGCTAGAGCAAGTGGACATGCATAGGCATGAAAGAAGAAGGAGAAGCAGAAGAGGGAGCGGGAGAGGGGAGGAGGAGGTGGAGGACGAGGAGGCCGGGGACCACAATCTAAGTATCAAACCCTATACAAAACTTAACTCAGGCTGCCTGGGTGAGGCAGCCTGTGCGGCAGCCAGCTCTTGATTTCGGCTCTTGTCAAGCTCTCAGCGTCCCGGGACAAAGTCAGGCTCCAAGCTCACTGGTGAGGCTGCTTGAGGATGCTCTTTTCCCTTCTCCCTCCAGGCCCCTGCCCGCTCATGCACATGTTCACTCTCCCAAAGGAAAAAAAGAAAAAAAGAGTATTTTAAAAAGTAGCTCAAAATTAATCACTGCCTTACATGGAAAATGATAAATCTTATAGGGAAAATGTGGGGAAAAATTTCCAGAATGGAAAGCTAGGTAAAGAATCCTCCAGTCGAACATCAAATTATTTTCCCTAAGGTAAAGTTGATTAATTAGACTTTATCCAACAATCAGAATTGTAAATCTGTGCCGTGTGAAAGACCTCCTTAAGAAGACCCAAAAGACAAGCTACCAACTTGGAGGAAATAGGTCCAAATCACATAGCTAATAGAGGACTCCTGTCTGAAGCATGGAAACTCAGAATTTGATCCCCATGTAAGCATGCAATCTAGTTAGCAAAAGGAAATAGAAGGGGGGTGGGGAAAAAGTAAAGGGCCTGCCACCTTTACCAAAGCGTAGACAGATGGAAACCAAATAGAAAGTTGCCATTGGGGCAATTCAAATGAAAACTCCAGTGAGCTCTCACTGCACACCTATCACAGTGATTCAAACCAAATGCGCCAGAGAGGGAGAGAGAGACCCCACCACTAAATGCAAGGCAGGATGTGGAATGACTGGATCACTCCCGCATCACAGTTGGGAATGGAAAATGATAGAGCTGACTCTTGAAAACAGTTAAGAGTTTCTTTTCCTTTTCCAAGCCGTGAGTTACATTCCCGTTCACATGCAGTATAATATCAATTTCAGGTGTCCAATAGAGTGGCTCAACCCTTCCACACAGATTCTTTGAGAACTAGACTTGCTACCGCCTTAGGAGCAGGTCATGGCACTATGGCATTTATCTTAGAGAAATCAAAACTTAACGTTTGCTCCAAAGCCTGTAGGTGAATGTATCTGTGTCCTTATGAAAGCATTGGGGCTGCCAAGGGGGTGGAAGGGACTGGAGTGGTTGGATGTTGACACTTGACATGGCTGCTATAAGTGATAAACTCCTCTTGCTTCTTTGAAGGCCCCTTCCCCTTAATGATGGTCCTGAGGACGAGGAGAATAGAAATGTCAACGATTTCAATCGCTTTCAACCTGCCAAGCATTAGAACACCATCTCTTCTACACTAGTTCACTCTCGTCTTAATCCTCAGTATCCCAAAGCAGACAGGTGGGGTCTGGTCCAAGAGGGGTTGCAGGCAGTGTCCCTTCCACAGGCCATCTCCCCTCTTGCCCAGAAGCCCAATGACCAGGTCCCAGGCTTTCAACTCATCTAATTTCTGTGCCTTCTCTAGGGACACCAGGGAACTTCTGGGCTCTTTTTCTGGCTTCAAGGAGGCTCTGCGACGCTGGGTCTAGTGCTCTCAGCCGACTTGGACCACACGGCCAGTTGTCTCCTCCTGCATGGGCCACCTATTGGCTCGGGTGGATCAGGTGAGGGCATGTCCTCTCAGAGAGATACATGGAGAACAGAATAGAGGACCTCTTTCTGGCATTGTTTACCCTAATCTCTCAGTGGTTGCTACCATCGCTTGACTTCCCTGGAATTTCAAGCCCAGGAGAGGGGGGTGGGTCAGCAGCCAGAACTGTGGCTTCACCCTTGTGTCTTTTTTGAATGTTTTCCGCAACCCAGAGGGCTTCCGACAACACCAATTGATAACCGCATATGGTTTCCGTGGGCCAGGCATCCAGGTGCATCTAGCCAGGGACCTGTGTCTCAGGATCTCTCACAAGGCTGCAGTCAAGATGTCATGTGGGTCTTCAGTCATCTCCAGGCTTGTTGGCGGGAAATCTGCTTGTGTGCTCACTCGGGTGGCTCCTAGCAGCCAGAGGTCCTCCATTGCGGTGAGCAAGAAATATTCATTCCTTGCCACATGGGCCTCTCCATCATACAGCCCACAAGGAGCAGGCGGCTTCCCTCGAAACCAATGGTGAGGGAGCGAGAGCAAGCCCAAGAGGAGACCAGTGTCTTTGTCTACGAGCCTCAGAAGGGACATGCTATCTATCTCTCGGGCCATATTCTGTCCTTTCGAAGTGAGGCAGGAGTTCCTGACTCTAATCCAGTGGTAGAGTATGGAACACAAAACGAGGTGTACCCATGAAGGGAATCGTTGGAGACCCTGAAAGGCTGCCCTCCATGCTTTGCTGGGACTTTACCTCAGCTAGGCATCACCATAATCCTTGCATCCAAACTAGAACGTGACCTATGAGAAAATTTTGTCAAGCCCTTCTGGGATCCTTACAGCAGCTTGCCTAGAAGTTCCTTGCACAAGGGAAGGGTGCCTGTGTGGCTTAGTCAGGTCAACGTCTGACTCTTGATTTCGGCTCAGGGCGTGGTTCCATGGTCTGTGAAATCCAGCCCAGCGTCTGGTTGTGCACTTGAGTGGGAAGGCTGTCTAGGAATCTCTCTCTCCCTGCCCCTCTCCCGCTTGCATGTGTGTGTGCCCTCGCTCTTTCTCTCTCTCAGAAATGAAGAAGCAGAAGTCATCGTAGTGGTAGGAGTGGTAGTTATTTTCACATCAGTGGGTAATGAGACAACCTTGGCTTGGAATGGGAGCTCTGAAATTCCCTAGCTGTGTGATATTGGGGCAAGTTGTGTCCCCTCTCTGAACCTCAGTAGTATAGGACACACTGGGTTATTGGGACAATTAAGTGATCAGTAAAGGACACTTAAAACCCTTCGTTGCTTGGCATAGAATCCCTTCATACAATCAATTCTCAGTCGCAGTAGGATCAGCAATTTGATCGTTTTATTTTTTTGGTCCTTAACAATGAAAAATGCTCTCTCACATGGCTATAGGGAATAGGTAGCATCAGTTCAAGAATGGGGTGGATCTCCAGTCAAAGGAGCAATGGGTGTGGCTGAAGGGGTAAGGAAGCACAGGAGCTTTTGTGCTCTGGTTGTGAGTGTTGGTGGCTGCTGGGAAAGGGAATCAGACCTGCAGGGGACCCGAGAACTTGGAGTCTGGCCAGTGCACCCTTGCTCCCTTCTTGGGCTTCTGGGCTTTCAGGGGAGCCTGTGGCCCTTGAGGGCATTTGGAGGCTGTGCCCAGAAGAGCAGGAGCAGGAGCAGGAGCTGGAGCTGGAGCAGGAGCAGGAGCAGGAGCAGGAGGCCCCCCGGAGACAGGCTGGACCTTGGGCCCAGAGTTGGCCAGCTTCTGCCTGAGGCAATGGTTTTCTTCCTTGAGCCTTTGGAACTCCCTCTCTGCCCACAGAACAGCCTTCTGGCTCTCCTCACTTCTGTTCTCCACCAGGCGGCGCTCTCGGTCATGCAAGGAGGAGATTCTCTGCCATTCTCGGTGCAGGTCGTCGGCCATCTTCTTGTAGAGGCCTAAGTTCCAGTGGGCAGCATCCACCTTCCTGCGCACCTTGGCGAGTTCGTTCTTCACTTGCAGGCAGCGTGCCTTCTCCTCCATCATCTTCCTCTCCAGGTGTTTGAGGTGCTCTTCGCACAGCTTAGGCTCTGCCTCGAGCTTCAGGTGCAGCTTCTGAATCTCCCTTTCCAGGAGGCTGTTTCGCTGGTGAAAAGATACTTGCTCAGCTTGGTGGATTGTTGTGTTTCCTGGGAGCTCTTCATTCCCCTGACGTGCCTTCTTCAGTGCCCTGGATGGCTTTCCTTGATTCAGGGGGCTCCCACGGGGCACGTGATCAGTGGAGGAGGAGCCAGTCTGCACCTGCCTCCTTGAGCCCCCACCTTCCAGATGATCTCGAAGGAGCTCTAGCAGATGCATCACCGTCAGTAGGATCTGGCTGAGGGTGTGGTGTTGGCTCTGGCCCTCAGCGGGGGCCTGCCACGGCACACCTCCGTCAGGAAGCTCTGGCCTGCCTGCCTCCCCTGCCTCTTCCTGCCCTCTCAGTCCACAGCTGCCAATGTCCTGAGACAGAGGGTCTGCACTTCCCCGCAGATCAGGGCTGTCCTTGAAGTCTTCTGGCATATTCCTCGCAGGGGGTTCTCCATCGTCCTGGGCTGCTCCACAGATGGGATTTTCATCGGTGAGCTGGTGAGGGCTCTTCTTCAACAGCCTTTGCCGAACTCCCTTCAGCAGTTGCGTAGCGTCTCCCACAGAAAAGTACCCGACATCTTGATTCAGGGCAGCCAGAGCAAGGATCTGTAGCGGGAGAGGACTGGCCTTGTGCTCCGATGATGCGACGGCTCCATGGGCTGGTGCATCCGGATCGGTCTTCTCCATGTCTTTTCCAGATACTTCATTCTGGGCACAGTGCCCCTTTCTTCCTCTTAAGCGGAGTCCACACTTTACTGGAATGAACACCAGCAACACAGTGCACACGAGGATCTCCCAGCCAAACCCAGAGTCTCGTGGCCCATGTGGCCAACGTTCGATTATTGGCAACCCAGAAGCCCACAGCTGATCCCGGAGAGCCCACAGCGGCTCCAGAACTGTGTGGGGAGACATTGTAATGGCCACCAGCTGGCTCCAGAGAGCCTGGGGGCTTTGTCTCTGATCACCAGTGTCCTCTCGGCCACTAGAAACTGCTTGGAACCCCTACGAGGGTTCCGTCTCCAATGCAAACCAGTGCCTGGCAACAGGAGCTGAAGGGAGTAGGGGTGGGGGAGGTGCACCCGAGACTCCAAGGCAAATCAGTGCCTGGCAACAGGAGCTAACAGTCGTTGGGCAGCGGAGGAGAATCTCTATATTGTGTACCTGAAAAAAATGCAACCCTCTGTAGCATTGTCTTGGAATTAAACTTTGACACTTATAAAAAAAAGTTAAAAATGAAACTAGATATCAAAGGGAGAAACATAACAAAATCTAAACACGGAGAAAGTAACTTTCTAGATTATCGGAGACAAAAGATAAAATTTCAGTGCACTGAACGGAAGGAAAATAAAACTACAACGTATTAAAATTGGTGGGACACAGCTAAATCAACAGAGAGCTCAATTTATAGCACTCAATGCATACATTAGAAAGGAGGAGGAGCATCTGGGTGGCTCAGTCAGTTAGTCCAACTCTTGATTTTGACTCGGGTCATGGTCAACCTTGGGATAGTGAGGCTGAACCTGCATTGTGCTGGTGCTGGGCATGGTGGCTGCTTAATCATCTCTCTCTCCCTTTCTCTGTCTCTGTCTCTGTCTCTCTCTCTAAAAAGAAAAGGAGTCTCAAAACTATAATCTTTCTATTTTAGAACCTAGAAAAAGAGGAGAAACTAAAACTAAAGAAGAAAACCAGAAGAATACTTCTACCCCATTTCAAGATATTCGTCTACAGTAATCAAAAGTGTGTGGTGTTGGTGAAGAGCTAGACCAATGGAACAGAATAAAGATGGATAAGTGGAACAGAATCAAGGACCCAGAAAGTGAACTACACCCATATGTCGAATGGGGCCTTGACAAAGGTAAAAAGCCGTTCAGTGGAGGAGTGACAGCGTTTTGAATAAATGGTGCTAGAGCAAGTGGACATGCATAGGCATGAAAGAAGAAGGAGAAGCAGAAGAGGGAGCGGGAGAGGGGAGGAGGAGGTGGAGGACGAGGAGGCCGGGGACCACAATCTAAGTATCAAACCCTATACAAAACTTAACTCAGGCTGCCTGGGTGAGGCAGCCTGTGCGGCAGCCAGCTCTTGATTTCGGCTCTTGTCAAGCTCTCAGCGTCCCGGGACAAAGTCAGGCTCCAAGCTCACTGGTGAGGCTGCTTGAGGATGCTCTTTTCCCTTCTCCCTCCAGGCCCCTGCCCGCTCATGCACATGTTCACTCTCCCAAAGGAAAAAAAGAAAAAAAGAGTATTTTAAAAAGTAGCTCAAAATTAATCACTGCCTTACATGGAAAATGATAAATCTTATAGGGAAAATGTGGGGAAAAATTTCCAGAATGGAAAGCTAGGTAAAGAATCCTCCAGTCGAACATCAAATTATTTTCCCTAAGGTAAAGTTGATTAATTAGACTTTATCCAACAATCAGAATTGTAAATCTGTGCCGTGTGAAAGACCTCCTTAAGAAGACCCAAAAGACAAGCTACCAACTTGGAGGAAATAGGTCCAAATCACATAGCTAATAGAGGACTCCTGTCTGAAGCATGGAAACTCAGAATTTGATCCCCATGTAAGCATGCAATCTAGTTAGCAAAAGGAAATAGAAGGGGGGTGGGGAAAAAGTAAAGGGCCTGCCACCTTTACCAAAGCGTAGACAGATGGAAACCAAATAGAAAGTTGCCATTGGGGCAATTCAAATGAAAACTCCAGTGAGCTCTCACTGCACACCTATCACAGTGATTCAAACCAAATGCGCCAGAGAGGGAGAGAGAGACCCCACCACTAAATGCAAGGCAGGATGTGGAATGACTGGATCACTCCCGCATCACAGTTGGGAATGGAAAATGATAGAGCTGACTCTTGAAAACAGTTAAGAGTTTCTTTTCCTTTTCCAAGCCGTGAGTTACATTCCCGTTCACATGCAGTATAATATCAATTTCAGGTGTCCAATAGAGTGGCTCAACCCTTCCACACAGATTCTTTGAGAACTAGACTTGCTACCGCCTTAGGAGCAGGTCATGGCACTATGGCATTTATCTTAGAGAAATCAAAACTTAACGTTTGCTCCAAAGCCTGTAGGTGAATGTATCTGTGTCCTTATGAAAGCATTGGGGCTGCCAAGGGGGTGGAAGGGACTGGAGTGGTTGGATGTTGACACTTGACATGGCTGCTATAAGTGATAAACTCCTCTTGCTTCTTTGAAGGCCCCTTCCCCTTAATGATGGTCCTGAGGACGAGGAGAATAGAAATGTCAACGATTTCAATCGCTTTCAACCTGCCAAGCATTAGAACACCATCTCTTCTACACTAGTTCACTCTCGTCTTAATCCTCAGTATCCCAAAGCAGACAGGTGGGGTCTGGTCCAAGAGGGGTTGCAGGCAGTGTCCCTTCCACAGGCCATCTCCCCTCTTGCCCAGAAGCCCAATGACCAGGTCCCAGGCTTTCAACTCATCTAATTTCTGTGCCTTCTCTAGGGACACCAGGGAACTTCTGGGCTCTTTTTCTGGCTTCAAGGAGGCTCTGCGACGCTGGGTCTAGTGCTCTCAGCCGACTTGGACCACACGGCCAGTTGTCTCCTCCTGCATGGGCCACCTATTGGCTCGGGTGGATCAGGTGAGGGCATGTCCTCTCAGAGAGATACATGGAGAACAGAATAGAGGACCTCTTTCTGGCATTGTTTACCCTAATCTCTCAGTGGTTGCTACCATCGCTTGACTTCCCTGGAATTTCAAGCCCAGGAGAGGGGGGTGGGTCAGCAGCCAGAACTGTGGCTTCACCCTTGTGTCTTTTTTGAATGTTTTCCGCAACCCAGAGGGCTTCCGACAACACCAATTGATAACCGCATATGGTTTCCGTGGGCCAGGCATCCAGGTGCATCTAGCCAGGGACCTGTGTCTCAGGATCTCTCACAAGGCTGCAGTCAAGATGTCATGTGGGTCTTCAGTCATCTCCAGGCTTGTTGGCGGGAAATCTGCTTGTGTGCTCACTCGGGTGGCTCCTAGCAGCCAGAGGTCCTCCATTGCGGTGAGCAAGAAATATTCATTCCTTGCCACATGGGCCTCTCCATCATACAGCCCACAAGGAGCAGGCGGCTTCCCTCGAAACCAATGGTGAGGGAGCGAGAGCAAGCCCAAGAGGAGACCAGTGTCTTTGTCTACGAGCCTCAGAAGGGACATGCTATCTATCTCTCGGGCCATATTCTGTCCTTTCGAAGTGAGGCAGGAGTTCCTGACTCTAATCCAGTGGTAGAGTATGGAACACAAAACGAGGTGTACCCATGAAGGGAATCGTTGGAGACCCTGAAAGGCTGCCCTCCATGCTTTGCTGGGACTTTACCTCAGCTAGGCATCACCATAATCCTTGCATCCAAACTAGAACGTGACCTATGAGAAAATTTTGTCAAGCCCTTCTGGGATCCTTACAGCAGCTTGCCTAGAAGTTCCTTGCACAAGGGAAGGGTGCCTGTGTGGCTTAGTCAGGTCAACGTCTGACTCTTGATTTCGGCTCAGGGCGTGGTTCCATGGTCTGTGAAATCCAGCCCAGCGTCTGGTTGTGCACTTGAGTGGGAAGGCTGTCTAGGAATCTCTCTCTCCCTGCCCCTCTCCCGCTTGCATGTGTGTGTGCCCTCGCTCTTTCTCTCCCTCAGAAATGAAGAAGCAGAAGTCATCGTAGTGGTAGGAGTGGTAGTTATTTTCACATCAGTGGGTAATGAGACAACCTTGGCTTGGAATGGGAGCTCTGAAATTCACTAGCTGTGTGATCTTGGGGCAAGTTGTGTCCCCTCTCTGAACCTCAGTAGTATAGGACACACTGGGTTATTGGGACAATTAAGTGATCAGTAAAGGACACTTAAAACCCTTGGTTGCTTGGCATAGAATCCCTTCATACAATCAATTCTCAGTCGCAGTAGGATCAGCAATTTGATCGTTTTATTTTTTTGGTCCTTAACAATGAAAAATGCTCTCTCACATGGCTATAGGGAATAGGTAGCATCAGTTCAAGAATGGGGTGGATCTCCAGTCAAAGGAGCAATGGGTGTGGCTGAAGGGGTAAGGAAGCACAGGAGCTTTTGTGCTCTGGTTGTGAGTGTTGGTGGCTGCTGGGAAAGGGAATCAGACCTGCAGGGGACCCGAGAACTTGGAGTCTGGCCAGTGCACCCTTGCTCCCTTCTTGGGCTTCTGGGCTTTGAGGGGAGCCTGTGGCCCTTGAGGGCATTTGGAGGCTGTGCCCAGAAGAGCAGGAGCAGGAGCTGGAGCTGGAGCAGGAGCAGGAGCAGGAGCAGGAGGCCCCCCGGAGACAGGCTGGACCTTGGGCCCAGAGTTGGCCAGCTTCTGCCTGAGGCAATGGTTTTCTTCCTTGAGCCTTTGGAACTCCCTCTCTGCCCACAGAACAGCCTTCTGGCTCTCCTCACTTCTGTTCTCCACCAGGCGGCGCTCTCGGTCATGCAAGGAGGAGATTCTCTGCCATTCTCGGTGCAGGTCGTCGGCCATCTTCTTGTAGAGGCCTAAGTTCCAGTGGGCAGCATCCACCTTCCTGCGCACCTTGGCGAGTTCGTTCTTCACTTGCAGGCAGCGTGCCTTCTCCTCCATCATCTTCCTCTCCAGGTGTTTGAGGTGCTCTTCGCACAGCTTAGGCTCTGCCTCGAGCTTCAGGTGCAGCTTCTGAATCTCCCTTTCCAGGAGGCTGTTTCGCTGGTGAAAAGATACTTGCTCAGCTTGGTGGATTGTTGTGTTTCCTGGGAGCTCTTCATTCCCCTGACGTGCCTTCTTCAGTGCCCTGGATGGCTTTCCTTGATTCAGGGGGCTCCCACGGGGCACGTGATCAGTGGAGGAGGAGCCAGTCTGCACCTGCCTCCTTGAGCCCCCACCTTCCAGATGATCTCGAAGGAGCTCTAGCAGATGCATCACCGTCAGTAGGATCTGGCTGAGGGTGTGGTGTTGGCTCTGGCCCTCAGCGGGGGCCTGCCACGGCACACCTCCGTCAGGAAGCTCTGGCCTGCCTGCCTCCCCTGCCTCTTCCTGCCCTCTCAGTCCACAGCTGCCAATGTCCTGAGACAGAGGGTCTGCACTTCCCCGCAGATCAGGGCTGTCCTTGAAGTCTTCTGGCATATTCCTCGCAGGGGGTTCTCCATCGTCCTGGGCTGCTCCACAGATGGGATTTTCATCGGTGAGCTGGTGAGGGCTCTTCTTCAACAGCCTTTGCCGAACTCCCTTCAGCAGTTGCGTAGCGTCTCCCACAGAAAAGTACCCGACATCTTGATTCAGGGCAGCCAGAGCAAGGATCTGTAGCGGGAGAGGACTGGCCTTGTGCTCCGATGATGCGACGGCTCCATGGGCTGGTGCATCCGGATCGGTCTTCTCCATGTCTTTTCCAGATACTTCATTCTGGGCACAGTGCCCCTTTCTTCCTCTTAAGCGGAGTCCACACTTTACTGGAATGAACACCAGCAACACAGTGCACACGAGGATCTCCCAGCCAAACCCAGAGTCTCGTGGCCCATGTGGCCAACGTTCGATTATTGGCAACCCAGAAGCCCACAGCTGATCCCGGAGAGCCCACAGCGGCTCCAGAACTGTGTGGGGAGACATTGTAATGGCCACCAGCTGGCTCCAGAGAGCCTGGGGGCTTTGTCTCTGATCACCAGTGTCCTCTCGGCCACTAGAAACTGCTTGGAACCCCTACGAGGGTTCCGTCTCCAATGCAAACCAGTGCCTGGCAACAGGAGCTGAAGGGAGTAGGGGTGGGGGAGGTGCACCCGAGACTCCAAGGCAAATCAGTGCCTGGCAACAGGAGCTAACAGTCGTTGGGCAGCGGAGGAGAATCTCTATATTGTGTACCTGAAAAAAATGCAACCCTCTGTAGCATTGTCTTGGAATTAAACTTTGACACTTATAAAAAAAAGTTAAAAATGAAACTAGATATCAAAGGGAGAAACATAACAAAATCTAAACACGGAGAAAGTAACTTTCTAGATTATCGGAGACAAAAGATAAAATTTCAGTGCACTGAACGGAAGGAAAATAAAACTACAACGTATTAAAATTGGTGGGACACAGCTAAATCAACAGAGAGCTCAATTTATAGCACTCAATGCATACATTAGAAAGGAGGAGGAGCATCTGGGTGGCTCAGTCAGTTAGTCCAACTCTTGATTTTGACTCGGGTCATGGTCAACCTTGGGATAGTGAGGCTGAACCTGCATTGTGCTGGTGCTGGGCATGGTGGCTGCTTAATCATCTCTCTCTCCCTTTCTCTGTCTCTGTCTCTGTCTCTCTCTCTAAAAAGAAAAGGAGTCTCAAAACTATAATCTTTCTATTTTAGAACCTAGAAAAAGAGGAGAAACTAAAACTAAAGAAGAAAACCAGAAGAATACTTCTACCCCATTTCAAGATATTCGTCTACAGTAATCAAAAGTGTGTGGTGTTGGTGAAGAGCTAGACCAATGGAACAGAATAAAGATGGATAAGTGGAACAGAATCAAGGACCCAGAAAGTGAACTACACCCATATGTCGAATGGGGCCTTGACAAAGGTAAAAAGCCGTTCAGTGGAGGAGTGACAGCGTTTTGAATAAATGGTGCTAGAGCAAGTGGACATGCATAGGCATGAAAGAAGAAGGAGAAGCAGAAGAGGGAGCGGGAGAGGGGAGGAGGAGGTGGAGGACGAGGAGGCCGGGGACCACAATCTAAGTATCAAACCCTATACAAAACTTAACTCAGGCTGCCTGGGTGAGGCAGCCTGTGCGGCAGCCAGCTCTTGATTTCGGCTCTTGTCAAGCTCTCAGCGTCCCGGGACAAAGTCAGGCTCCAAGCTCACTGGTGAGGCTGCTTGAGGATGCTCTTTTCCCTTCTCCCTCCAGGCCCCTGCCCGCTCATGCACATGTTCACTCTCCCAAAGGAAAAAAAGAAAAAAAGAGTATTTTAAAAAGTAGCTCAAAATTAATCACTGCCTTACATGGAAAATGATAAATCTTATAGGGAAAATGTGGGGAAAAATTTCCAGAATGGAAAGCTAGGTAAAGAATCCTCCAGTCGAACATCAAATTATTTTCCCTAAGGTAAAGTTGATTAATTAGACTTTATCCAACAATCAGAATTGTAAATCTGTGCCGTGTGAAAGACCTCCTTAAGAAGACCCAAAAGACAAGCTACCAACTTGGAGGAAATAGGTCCAAATCACATAGCTAATAGAGGACTCCTGTCTGAAGCATGGAAACTCAGAATTTGATCCCCATGTAAGCATGCAATCTAGTTAGCAAAAGGAAATAGAAGGGGGGTGGGGAAAAAGTAAAGGGCCTGCCACCTTTACCAAAGCGTAGACAGATGGAAACCAAATAGAAAGTTGCCATTGGGGCAATTCAAATGAAAACTCCAGTGAGCTCTCACTGCACACCTATCACAGTGATTCAAACCAAATGCGCCAGAGAGGGAGAGAGAGACCCCACCACTAAATGCAAGGCAGGATGTGGAATGACTGGATCACTCCCGCATCACAGTTGGGAATGGAAAATGATAGAGCTGACTCTTGAAAACAGTTAAGAGTTTCTTTTCCTTTTCCAAGCCGTGAGTTACATTCCCGTTCACATGCAGTATAATATCAATTTCAGGTGTCCAATAGAGTGGCTCAACCCTTCCACACAGATTCTTTGAGAACTAGACTTGCTACCGCCTTAGGAGCAGGTCATGGCACTATGGCATTTATCTTAGAGAAATCAAAACTTAACGTTTGCTCCAAAGCCTGTAGGTGAATGTATCTGTGTCCTTATGAAAGCATTGGGGCTGCCAAGGGGGTGGAAGGGACTGGAGTGGTTGGATGTTGACACTTGACATGGCTGCTATAAGTGATAAACTCCTCTTGCTTCTTTGAAGGCCCCTTCCCCTTAATGATGGTCCTGAGGACGAGGAGAATAGAAATGTCAACGATTTCAATCGCTTTCAACCTGCCAAGCATTAGAACACCATCTCTTCTACACTAGTTCACTCTCGTCTTAATCCTCAGTATCCCAAAGCAGACAGGTGGGGTCTGGTCCAAGAGGGGTTGCAGGCAGTGTCCCTTCCACAGGCCATCTCCCCTCTTGCCCAGAAGCCCAATGACCAGGTCCCAGGCTTTCAACTCATCTAATTTCTGTGCCTTCTCTAGGGACACCAGGGAACTTCTGGGCTCTTTTTCTGGCTTCAAGGAGGCTCTGCGACGCTGGGTCTAGTGCTCTCAGCCGACTTGGACCACACGGCCAGTTGTCTCCTCCTGCATGGGCCACCTATTGGCTCGGGTGGATCAGGTGAGGGCATGTCCTCTCAGAGAGATACATGGAGAACAGAATAGAGGACCTCTTTCTGGCATTGTTTACCCTAATCTCTCAGTGGTTGCTACCATCGCTTGACTTCCCTGGAATTTCAAGCCCAGGAGAGGGGGGTGGGTCAGCAGCCAGAACTGTGGCTTCACCCTTGTGTCTTTTTTGAATGTTTTCCGCAACCCAGAGGGCTTCCGACAACACCAATTGATAACCGCATATGGTTTCCGTGGGCCAGGCATCCAGGTGCATCTAGCCAGGGACCTGTGTCTCAGGATCTCTCACAAGGCTGCAGTCAAGATGTCATGTGGGTCTTCAGTCATCTCCAGGCTTGTTGGCGGGAAATCTGCTTGTGTGCTCACTCGGGTGGCTCCTAGCAGCCAGAGGTCCTCCATTGCGGTGAGCAAGAAATATTCATTCCTTGCCACATGGGCCTCTCCATCATACAGCCCACAAGGAGCAGGCGGCTTCCCTCGAAACCAATGGTGAGGGAGCGAGAGCAAGCCCAAGAGGAGACCAGTGTCTTTGTCTACGAGCCTCAGAAGGGACATGCTATCTATCTCTCGGGCCATATTCTGTCCTTTCGAAGTGAGGCAGGAGTTCCTGACTCTAATCCAGTGGTAGAGTATGGAACACAAAACGAGGTGTACCCATGAAGGGAATCGTTGGAGACCCTGAAAGGCTGCCCTCCATGCTTTGCTGGGACTTTACCTCAGCTAGGCATCACCATAATCCTTGCATCCAAACTAGAACGTGACCTATGAGAAAATTTTGTCAAGCCCTTCTGGGATCCTTACAGCAGCTTGCCTAGAAGTTCCTTGCACAAGGGAAGGGTGCCTGTGTGGCTTAGTCAGGTCAACGTCTGACTCTTGATTTCGGCTCAGGGCGTGGTTCCATGGTCTGTGAAATCCAGCCCAGCGTCTGGTTGTGCACTTGAGTGGGAAGGCTGTCTAGGAATCTCTCTCTCCCTGCCCCTCTCCCGCTTGCATGTGTGTGTGCCCTCGCTCTTTCTCTCCCTCAGAAATGAAGAAGCAGAAGTCATCGTAGTGGTAGGAGTGGTAGTTATTTTCACATCAGTGGGTAATGAGACAACCTTGGCTTGGAATGGGAGCTCTGAAATTCACTAGCTGTGTGATCTTGGGGCAAGTTGTGTCCCCTCTCTGAACCTCAGTAGTATAGGACACACTGGGTTATTGGGACAATTAAGTGATCAGTAAAGGACACTTAAAACCCTTGGTTGCTTGGCATAGAATCCCTTCATACAATCAATTCTCAGTCGCAGTAGGATCAGCAATTTGATCGTTTTATTTTTTTGGTCCTTAACAATGAAAAATGCTCTCTCACATGGCTATAGGGAATAGGTAGCATCAGTTCAAGAATGGGGTGGATCTCCAGTCAAAGGAGCAATGGGTGTGGCTGAAGGGGTAAGGAAGCACAGGAGCTTTTGTGCTCTGGTTGTGAGTGTTGGTGGCTGCTGGGAAAGGGAATCAGACCTGCAGGGGACCCGAGAACTTGGAGTCTGGCCAGTGCACCCTTGCTCCCTTCTTGGGCTTCTGGGCTTTCAGGGGAGCCTGTGGCCCTTGAGGGCATTTGGAGGCTGTGCCCAGAAGAGCAGGAGCAGGAGCTGGAGCTGGAGCAGGAGCAGGAGCAGGAGCAGGAGGCCCCCCGGAGACAGGCTGGACCTTGGGCCCAGAGTTGGCCAGCTTCTGCCTGAGGCAATGGTTTTCTTCCTTGAGCCTTTGGAACTCCCTCTCTGCCCACAGAACAGCCTTCTGGCTCTCCTCACTTCTGTTCTCCACCAGGCGGCGCTCTCGGTCATGCAAGGAGGAGATTCTCTGCCATTCTCGGTGCAGGTCGTCGGCCATCTTCTTGTAGAGGCCTAAGTTCCAGTGGGCAGCATCCACCTTCCTGCGCACCTTGGCGAGTTCGTTCTTCACTTGCAGGCAGCGTGCCTTCTCCTCCATCATCTTCCTCTCCAGGTGTTTGAGGTGCTCTTCGCACAGCTTAGGCTCTGCCTCGAGCTTCAGGTGCAGCTTCTGAATCTCCCTTTCCAGGAGGCTGTTTCGCTGGTGAAAAGATACTTGCTCAGCTTGGTGGATTGTTGTGTTTCCTGGGAGCTCTTCATTCCCCTGACGTGCCTTCTTCAGTGCCCTGGATGGCTTTCCTTGATTCAGGGGGCTCCCACGGGGCACGTGATCAGTGGAGGAGGAGCCAGTCTGCACCTGCCTCCTTGAGCCCCCACCTTCCAGATGATCTCGAAGGAGCTCTAGCAGATGCATCACCGTCAGTAGGATCTGGCTGAGGGTGTGGTGTTGGCTCTGGCCCTCAGCGGGGGCCTGCCACGGCACACCTCCGTCAGGAAGCTCTGGCCTGCCTGCCTCCCCTGCCTCTTCCTGCCCTCTCAGTCCACAGCTGCCAATGTCCTGAGACAGAGGGTCTGCACTTCCCCGCAGATCAGGGCTGTCCTTGAAGTCTTCTGGCATATTCCTCGCAGGGGGTTCTCCATCGTCCTGGGCTGCTCCACAGATGGGATTTTCATCGGTGAGCTGGTGAGGGCTCTTCTTCAACAGCCTTTGCCGAACTCCCTTCAGCAGTTGCGTAGCGTCTCCCACAGAAAAGTACCCGACATCTTGATTCAGGGCAGCCAGAGCAAGGATCTGTAGCGGGAGAGGACTGGCCTTGTGCTCCGATGATGCGACGGCTCCATGGGCTGGTGCATCCGGATCGGTCTTCTCCATGTCTTTTCCAGATACTTCATTCTGGGCACAGTGCCCCTTTCTTCCTCTTAAGCGGAGTCCACACTTTACTGGAATGAACACCAGCAACACAGTGCACACGAGGATCTCCCAGCCAAACCCAGAGTCTCGTGGCCCATGTGGCCAACGTTCGATTATTGGCAACCCAGAAGCCCACAGCTGATCCCGGAGAGCCCACAGCGGCTCCAGAACTGTGTGGGGAGACATTGTAATGGCCACCAGCTGGCTCCAGAGAGCCTGGGGGCTTTGTCTCTGATCACCAGTGTCCTCTCGGCCACTAGAAACTGCTTGGAACCCCTACGAGGGTTCCGTCTCCAATGCAAACCAGTGCCTGGCAACAGGAGCTGAAGGGAGTAGGGGTGGGGGAGGTGCACCCGAGACTCCAAGGCAAATCAGTGCCTGGCAACAGGAGCTAACAGTCGTTGGGCAGCGGAGGAGAATCTCTATATTGTGTACCTGAAAAAAATGCAACCCTCTGTAGCATTGTCTTGGAATTAAACTTTGACACTTATAAAAAAAAGTTAAAAATGAAACTAGATATCAAAGGGAGAAACATAACAAAATCTAAACACGGAGAAAGTAACTTTCTAGATTATCGGAGACAAAAGATAAAATTTCAGTGCACTGAACGGAAGGAAAATAAAACTACAACGTATTAAAATTGGTGGGACACAGCTAAATCAACAGAGAGCTCAATTTATAGCACTCAATGCATACATTAGAAAGGAGGAGGAGCATCTGGGTGGCTCAGTCAGTTAGTCCAACTCTTGATTTTGACTCGGGTCATGGTCAACCTTGGGATAGTGAGGCTGAACCTGCATTGTGCTGGTGCTGGGCATGGTGGCTGCTTAATCATCTCTCTCTCCCTTTCTCTGTCTCTGTCTCTGTCTCTCTCTCTAAAAAGAAAAGGAGTCTCAAAACTATAATCTTTCTATTTTAGAACCTAGAAAAAGAGGAGAAACTAAAACTAAAGAAGAAAACCAGAAGAATACTTCTACCCCATTTCAAGATATTCGTCTACAGTAATCAAAAGTGTGTGGTGTTGGTGAAGAGCTAGACCAATGGAACAGAATAAAGATGGATAAGTGGAACAGAATCAAGGACCCAGAAAGTGAACTACACCCATATGTCGAATGGGGCCTTGACAAAGGTAAAAAGCCGTTCAGTGGAGGAGTGACAGCGTTTTGAATAAATGGTGCTAGAGCAAGTGGACATGCATAGGCATGAAAGAAGAAGGAGAAGCAGAAGAGGGAGCGGGAGAGGGGAGGAGGAGGTGGAGGACGAGGAGGCCGGGGACCACAATCTAAGTATCAAACCCTATACAAAACTTAACTCAGGCTGCCTGGGTGAGGCAGCCTGTGCGGCAGCCAGCTCTTGATTTCGGCTCTTGTCAAGCTCTCAGCGTCCCGGGACAAAGTCAGGCTCCAAGCTCACTGGTGAGGCTGCTTGAGGATGCTCTTTTCCCTTCTCCCTCCAGGCCCCTGCCCGCTCATGCACATGTTCACTCTCCCAAAGGAAAAAAAGAAAAAAAGAGTATTTTAAAAAGTAGCTCAAAATTAATCACTGCCTTACATGGAAAATGATAAATCTTATAGGGAAAATGTGGGGAAAAATTTCCAGAATGGAAAGCTAGGTAAAGAATCCTCCAGTCGAACATCAAATTATTTTCCCTAAGGTAAAGTTGATTAATTAGACTTTATCCAACAATCAGAATTGTAAATCTGTGCCGTGTGAAAGACCTCCTTAAGAAGACCCAAAAGACAAGCTACCAACTTGGAGGAAATAGGTCCAAATCACATAGCTAATAGAGGACTCCTGTCTGAAGCATGGAAACTCAGAATTTGATCCCCATGTAAGCATGCAATCTAGTTAGCAAAAGGAAATAGAAGGGGGGTGGGGAAAAAGTAAAGGGCCTGCCACCTTTACCAAAGCGTAGACAGATGGAAACCAAATAGAAAGTTGCCATTGGGGCAATTCAAATGAAAACTCCAGTGAGCTCTCACTGCACACCTATCACAGTGATTCAAACCAAATGCGCCAGAGAGGGAGAGAGAGACCCCACCACTAAATGCAAGGCAGGATGTGGAATGACTGGATCACTCCCGCATCACAGTTGGGAATGGAAAATGATAGAGCTGACTCTTGAAAACAGTTAAGAGTTTCTTTTCCTTTTCCAAGCCGTGAGTTACATTCCCGTTCACATGCAGTATAATATCAATTTCAGGTGTCCAATAGAGTGGCTCAACCCTTCCACACAGATTCTTTGAGAACTAGACTTGCTACCGCCTTAGGAGCAGGTCATGGCACTATGGCATTTATCTTAGAGAAATCAAAACTTAACGTTTGCTCCAAAGCCTGTAGGTGAATGTATCTGTGTCCTTATGAAAGCATTGGGGCTGCCAAGGGGGTGGAAGGGACTGGAGTGGTTGGATGTTGACACTTGACATGGCTGCTATAAGTGATAAACTCCTCTTGCTTCTTTGAAGGCCCCTTCCCCTTAATGATGGTCCTGAGGACGAGGAGAATAGAAATGTCAACGATTTCAATCGCTTTCAACCTGCCAAGCATTAGAACACCATCTCTTCTACACTAGTTCACTCTCGTCTTAATCCTCAGTATCCCAAAGCAGACAGGTGGGGTCTGGTCCAAGAGGGGTTGCAGGCAGTGTCCCTTCCACAGGCCATCTCCCCTCTTGCCCAGAAGCCCAATGACCAGGTCCCAGGCTTTCAACTCATCTAATTTCTGTGCCTTCTCTAGGGACACCAGGGAACTTCTGGGCTCTTTTTCTGGCTTCAAGGAGGCTCTGCGACGCTGGGTCTAGTGCTCTCAGCCGACTTGGACCACACGGCCAGTTGTCTCCTCCTGCATGGGCCACCTATTGGCTCGGGTGGATCAGGTGAGGGCATGTCCTCTCAGAGAGATACATGGAGAACAGAATAGAGGACCTCTTTCTGGCATTGTTTACCCTAATCTCTCAGTGGTTGCTACCATCGCTTGACTTCCCTGGAATTTCAAGCCCAGGAGAGGGGGGTGGGTCAGCAGCCAGAACTGTGGCTTCACCCTTGTGTCTTTTTTGAATGTTTTCCGCAACCCAGAGGGCTTCCGACAACACCAATTGATAACCGCATATGGTTTCCGTGGGCCAGGCATCCAGGTGCATCTAGCCAGGGACCTGTGTCTCAGGATCTCTCACAAGGCTGCAGTCAAGATGTCATGTGGGTCTTCAGTCATCTCCAGGCTTGTTGGCGGGAAATCTGCTTGTGTGCTCACTCGGGTGGCTCCTAGCAGCCAGAGGTCCTCCATTGCGGTGAGCAAGAAATATTCATTCCTTGCCACATGGGCCTCTCCATCATACAGCCCACAAGGAGCAGGCGGCTTCCCTCGAAACCAATGGTGAGGGAGCGAGAGCAAGCCCAAGAGGAGACCAGTGTCTTTGTCTACGAGCCTCAGAAGGGACATGCTATCTATCTCTCGGGCCATATTCTGTCCTTTCGAAGTGAGGCAGGAGTTCCTGACTCTAATCCAGTGGTAGAGTATGGAACACAAAACGAGGTGTACCCATGAAGGGAATCGTTGGAGACCCTGAAAGGCTGCCCTCCATGCTTTGCTGGGACTTTACCTCAGCTAGGCATCACCATAATCCTTGCATCCAAACTAGAACGTGACCTATGAGAAAATTTTGTCAAGCCCTTCTGGGATCCTTACAGCAGCTTGCCTAGAAGTTCCTTGCACAAGGGAAGGGTGCCTGTGTGGCTTAGTCAGGTCAACGTCTGACTCTTGATTTCGGCTCAGGGCGTGGTTCCATGGTCTGTGAAATCCAGCCCAGCGTCTGGTTGTGCACTTGAGTGGGAAGGCTGTCTAGGAATCTCTCTCTCCCTGCCCCTCTCCCGCTTGCATGTGTGTGTGCCCTCGCTCTTTCTCTCCCTCAGAAATGAAGAAGCAGAAGTCATCGTAGTGGTAGGAGTGGTAGTTATTTTCACATCAGTGGGTAATGAGACAACCTTGGCTTGGAATGGGAGCTCTGAAATTCACTAGCTGTGTGATCTTGGGGCAAGTTGTGTCCCCTCTCTGAACCTCAGTAGTATAGGACACACTGGGTTATTGGGACAATTAAGTGATCAGTAAAGGACACTTAAAACCCTTGGTTGCTTGGCATAGAATCCCTTCATACAATCAATTCTCAGTCGCAGTAGGATCAGCAATTTGATCGTTTTATTTTTTTGGTCCTTAACAATGAAAAATGCTCTCTCACATGGCTATAGGGAATAGGTAGCATCAGTTCAAGAATGGGGTGGATCTCCAGTCAAAGGAGCAATGGGTGTGGCTGAAGGGGTAAGGAAGCACAGGAGCTTTTGTGCTCTGGTTGTGAGTGTTGGTGGCTGCTGGGAAAGGGAATCAGACCTGCAGGGGACCCGAGAACTTGGAGTCTGGCCAGTGCACCCTTGCTCCCTTCTTGGGCTTCTGGGCTTTCAGGGGAGCCTGTGGCCCTTGAGGGCATTTGGAGGCTGTGCCCAGAAGAGCAGGAGCAGGAGCTGGAGCTGGAGCAGGAGCAGGAGCAGGAGCAGGAGGCCCCCCGGAGACAGGCTGGACCTTGGGCCCAGAGTTGGCCAGCTTCTGCCTGAGGCAATGGTTTTCTTCCTTGAGCCTTTGGAACTCCCTCTCTGCCCACAGAACAGCCTTCTGGCTCTCCTCACTTCTGTTCTCCACCAGGCGGCGCTCTCGGTCATGCAAGGAGGAGATTCTCTGCCATTCTCGGTGCAGGTCGTCGGCCATCTTCTTGTAGAGGCCTAAGTTCCAGTGGGCAGCATCCACCTTCCTGCGCACCTTGGCGAGTTCGTTCTTCACTTGCAGGCAGCGTGCCTTCTCCTCCATCATCTTCCTCTCCAGGTGTTTGAGGTGCTCTTCGCACAGCTTAGGCTCTGCCTCGAGCTTCAGGTGCAGCTTCTGAATCTCCCTTTCCAGGAGGCTGTTTCGCTGGTGAAAAGATACTTGCTCAGCTTGGTGGATTGTTGTGTTTCCTGGGAGCTCTTCATTCCCCTGACGTGCCTTCTTCAGTGCCCTGGATGGCTTTCCTTGATTCAGGGGGCTCCCACGGGGCACGTGATCAGTGGAGGAGGAGCCAGTCTGCACCTGCCTCCTTGAGCCCCCACCTTCCAGATGATCTCGAAGGAGCTCTAGCAGATGCATCACCGTCAGTAGGATCTGGCTGAGGGTGTGGTGTTGGCTCTGGCCCTCAGCGGGGGCCTGCCACGGCACACCTCCGTCAGGAAGCTCTGGCCTGCCTGCCTCCCCTGCCTCTTCCTGCCCTCTCAGTCCACAGCTGCCAATGTCCTGAGACAGAGGGTCTGCACTTCCCCGCAGATCAGGGCTGTCCTTGAAGTCTTCTGGCATATTCCTCGCAGGGGGTTCTCCATCGTCCTGGGCTGCTCCACAGATGGGATTTTCATCGGTGAGCTGGTGAGGGCTCTTCTTCAACAGCCTTTGCCGAACTCCCTTCAGCAGTTGCGTAGCGTCTCCCACAGAAAAGTACCCGACATCTTGATTCAGGGCAGCCAGAGCAAGGATCTGTAGCGGGAGAGGACTGGCCTTGTGCTCCGATGATGCGACGGCTCCATGGGCTGGTGCATCCGGGACGGTCTTCTCCATGTCTTTTCCAGATACTTCATTCTGG